>NC_080602.1:4936296-5244814 GCF_027887145.1 Ammospiza caudacuta
AATTGTTTACATTCTCTTCTGAGGCCTCTGCCTTCCAGAAGAGGCAGAAATCTGAAAGAAAGGATTTATGTGAAAAAATGTCTGCGACACCTCGGCTTTTGGATTTCTGTGCCAGCAAATTGCTGCACTTGGGCTGTGCCAGAATAGGGAAATTTCCAGATTTGGGCACTGGCAGTGGCAGCAAACAGCCCATTTCAGGCTCCAGGAAGGACTGGATCTGGATGCCTTCCTCTTTTCTTTCCTTCTTTCCTTCCTTCTTTCTTGGGATCCTGCTGCCAACAAACTCCAGATTGGGCAGTGCTGGCAAGGGGAAATTGCCAGGTTTTAGCTTTCTTTGCCAGTAAATTCTGGATATGGGTGGTGCCAGATGAGGAAAATTTCCAGATGTGGGCACTGGCAGTGCCAGCGCACACCAGATCTGGGTAGGGAATGTGCCAGCACCGGGAAATTGCCAGATGGTAATTTTCTGTGCCAGCAAATTGCTGGAATTGTGCTGTGTGCCCAGGTGGCCAAGAAGGCCAGTGGCTCCTGGCCTGGATCAGGAATGGTGTGGCCAGCAGGACCAGGGCAGGGATTCTTCCCCTGTGCTCAGCACTGCTTGGGCAGCGCCTCAAGTGCTGTTTGCAGTTCTGGGGCCCCAATTTAGGAAGGACATGGAGAGTGTGTCCAGAGAAGGGCAATAAGGTTGATGAGGGATCTGGAACACAAGAGCTGTGAGGAGCGGCTGAGGGAGCTGCTGAGATTGTTTATCCTGGAGGAGAGGAGGCCCAGGGGAGACAAGGTGGTGTCAGGGCACGGATTGGACTTGATGATCTCCATGGCCTGTTCCACCCTTGCTGATTCTGGGATTTTCTGAAAGAATACTTGGAGCAGTTGCAGGATGAGCCCTGGGCCTCCTCTTCAGCAGCTCCAGCAGCCCAGGACCCTCAGCTTCTCCTGCCAGCCCCAAAGCCCATCCTGTCAGTCCTGCAGAGCCTCTGCAGCTCCTCCTCACTGCCCAGAACAGGGAGCCCCAGAGCCAGACACAGCAGCCCAGATGTGCCCCCCTGGCCTGGGGTGCCTCTGGCAAGGGAGCAGCACCAGGCACTGCAGGAGCCTGCAGACAATTGATCTGAAGGCCAAAGCTCCTTAGTTCCTTCTGAAAGAGCAGGAACAGTTCCTCATTCCAGAGTGGTGGAATGCTGGGCACCGCAGCTCCGGGTGAGGACTGGACACAAGTTTGCTCCCACTGAGTGCTGTGATGGGTTCTGCAGGAGCTCTGGGCTCCTGTGCTTGCCAGGCACAATGAGGAGAGAAGGAGCCAAGTGCACTGATGTGGGAAATGGATTTGTAGAAAGTTTTTAGGGCCTAATAGAAGGCCCACACAGTATGAATCTGTATATAAATCTTGAGACAAGAAACACTAACTTAAAAATGCCATGGAATAGGACAGATATTGTTGAGAGAGAAATGGAGCTGGAAAAGTTCCAAAAGATGGCCTAGCAAATAAGATTTTGGAAAAACAGAGCTATGGAAGATGCATTGTTGTGGGACCCACAAAGAGTATTTTTAAAGAATTGGCTTCAAGGCATCTACAACATGGCATGGCAAAAGGCTGAAAGACCAAGAAATGCTTATAATGTATTATAATTAGGAAGTAGCTGGCTTCTGATGGTGATGGTGTGAATTATAACATCTGTATTGTCTCACCATTCTCATGAGACTGAAAATAGAATAAAAGTTTTGAAAACACCTCTCAGTTGCCCCATCTCTAGGTCAAGAAAAGAGTATTATCCAACACACTGACACACCTTTGCCTCGAGCATAGCCCAGCCTGGACCAAACACACTGAAAGGTTTCCCCTGTGGCCCATGTCTCGAAACATCAGGTCTGCTGTTTGACAGCTCAGGTTGGTTTGGTGTCAAGGAGTTCCCTCAGAAATACTGGGTTTGTCTTCCTCTGTGCCTTCCCCTCAGCAGCCTTGGGGATGCTCCTGTGTGAAGCCATCTGTCTCACACAGTTTGAGACAACTTCAAACAGGATATTGTGCAAGAAGTTGTCTCCTCTAAAGTGTGCCAACAATCCCTTTCCAGCAATAGGAAATTATTACTAATGGATGGAAGTGGAAAACCCCCAACAGTTTATTATCAAACAGAATCCCCCATGACACGCGTTCCAAGAAGGCGCTGGGGTCTCTCTCGGAAGAACAGGAGCTGTCACGGAGCAGTTCCAGCAGCTGATGGAGGCTCGGGGACGCATCCGGTGTCGGCTTTCTCCCACGGCAGAGCTCCATGGGGCGGGCAGGGCAGTGAAGCAGCTGGGCTGGAGCCCCTCGCTGCCTTGTCTCCCCGGCGTGGCTCAGCTCACAGACTCTCGGGCTGGGAGCGGGGCCGCTCCGCTCCTGCCGGCACCGTGTCCCTGGGCTTGGACAAACAGTTTCCTGCCAGGAGAGCCCTGCACACTGCTCCACAGATCTTTCATAAAGGCCCAAACCAACTCCAAACACTCTGTCTGCAGCAGCTTTGCACAAAGGGCTGCAGCAATCCGGGACAGCTGCAAGTGAGTGTCGGAAGGCTCTTGTCTTGTTCCTGTCCGCAGAATTCTTGATGATCTGATGCAGTTTTATTCAGATGTAACATGAGAGCGGAGGTTTTTTGTTTAAATATTTCATGATGAGTAACAAGCTGTGGGAGCATGAGGTACAGGACTGACATGCCAAAGCATGAGCGTATCCTCCAAAGTGGCCAGTCTAATTGTCCATTTTATTACTCTTGTATTTACTCCACACTAATAAGGAAAACCAAGCTCTGCTTGGAGGCAAAACAGGCATGGGATACACTACAGTCCCTCGCAGGCTCAGCAGGGCTGGCAGTGACAAAGCAGGCCGTCTGCTTCACTGTGAACCACTACAGAGCTGCATCCCAATCTGGTTTAAGTAGCATGGTATTATTAAGAGCTCCTTTTCTGCATGAGACATAAAAAAGAGATCCCAAATGATCTTCATGCAAGCATGCAGTAAAGAACTGCTCTTGCTATCCTAACGAAGTGTTTGCTTTGGCCATTACACTCTTCCCATTCATCTTTTGATGCAGACACGTCAGGTTTTCTCTCACACCCCTGCAAGGCTGGCAGTGTCTGTTTCCCAGTTCCTGTTCTTCCCTAGGGATGGTGCAGTGGCTGCTTTGAAAAAAAAATCCCTGAGATTGGACAGCTTGAAGGAGCATGAAATGCTAATTAAGTGCTCATATTGGTAATACCCAGGCCTGCCCTGCCCAGTGCTCTGGAGCAGCAGCAGCAGGACCATGCATCATTCCTGTTGGTGGATGTTCATGTTTCTGATGTGCAAGAGCAATGACTTTGAGGAGGGACAAAAATGCCCCTCTTCAAACAGAGGGTGTGCAAGGAGATGTGAAGTTTCACAGCCTTTTACAGGATATTTTAGAAAGATCTAAGAGAATATTGTGGCATGGAGTAGGTCCCTAATTTTGTCTCCAGAGGAATCCCCAAAGGGCACATTGACTCTGCTGCTGATGGCAACCCCATAAGCTCATGGACCAATTTTCCCTGCAACGTTCCACCCTGCCTGGGCTTTGCTAGGCCGGGACTAGACCCAGAGCCAAGCAAACACAGGCAGCCAGGTGACATTGTGTAACATCAGAAGCTGGCAACTGTGGAGAGTCTGGTTCTAGCACGGCTTAAAGAAAGAGGCCATGAAGGTATACAGTTGAGGGAAAAGTAAAAGGTAGTTGTAAAGCATTTCCTAGGCTTGATTCTATAAATAGTTAGGCTCTCTCAAGCACCACTTTATAAACAATAAGATTCTCAGACAGTCTTCCCATAACAGGCAAACATTCTGTCCTTGGGCTCTCTGAGAACACTGATCCTGTTTTCAATAGACAAACCACAGGTATTGTAAACAAAAGGAGGGGTTAGAGTTTTCTCTGTAACCTATCGTGACCTTGGATTTTGCAATATGCATGAAGTTAATTAACACTGTTATATAAAGTGGCTGATTGGCTTCCTTCGCTTTCAACAGGCAACCACAAGGACTTTGCTGCCAAATGGTTACAGTTTGCACTGGGCCCAAAAGTGTTTTCTCCTAAGGCAAAGCAAACTGAAATGTGAAGTTTAAAAGCTTCAAATGACTATGAAAGGAAACTGCAGAATAATTTCTGGAAGGGCAGCACTGTCAATGATCATGCAGCCCACCAAGAGCTGGAGCTGAATCCAGAATTGCTTCTTCCAGCTGTGCAGGAATTCATTCCATTGGCAAGCACTGGTCCACGGGAACAAATGATCCCCTAGCTCTGGGCTGAATGGCACCCAGGCTGCAGTGCAGATTTGAGGAACCCTTGTCACTTGTTATTGGCCTCCCAGGGCACTCATCCTTCTGCAAACAAGGTGCAAACAACACAGCTGCACTGCTGTCCTGGGTAAATATACATACAGGTGACTTTGCCAAAGCAGTGCATCATTTCCCAGTGAAATACATGACCTCTTCTTACCTATGGAATTGTGATTGAAGACACCTGTGAGCCAGATCAGTGGGAGATTGCAAAGGAGCAAAGCTTTGGGATTTGGGCACACTTCTCTTGGTTTCTTTGCTCAGGCCTTTGGTGAGCACAGAACACACCTAGGTAGAAAACCTTTGACTAGACAGGATCTTTTGGATCCATTGTCCCCCAAACAGGTCAATGGTGGCCCTGCTGTATTGCCAAGTAACAAAGAGCAGCACAGATGACACAAAGAAAACATGGCCAAAGAGGAAGAGGAGAGGCCCAATGAGGAAAGGATGTGGTGAGACACTGGCACATCGAGTGAGCTGCACTCCCATAATCTCTAGGCTAGCAGGTCTTGGTCTCACATTCTCCTTTTGTTTTTTTTCAATTTTTTTATTTATTTACGTTTTTCATCATCAAAATAAAATATATAGAATTAAAAATATGTCATCAAAACTTAAATACAGAATCAAAAGACATTAATTCAAAACTACACCTAAAGATCAGAACATATGTACAGCTGTAACTATGAAGCCTAATGCATCAATCCTTTTCTTCAAACACTCTTCATACAGGCGGCAGGTTCTTCCTGAGCTTGGAGGAAAGAGAGCTCTTCTGGAGGGGAGGCGAGGACTTTGTGGGTGAGGGAACATCGGAAGTGTCCAGAGAAAACTT
The DNA here is from genome assembly GCF_027887145.1 of Ammospiza caudacuta. NCBI lineage: Eukaryota > Metazoa > Chordata > Aves > Passeriformes > Passerellidae > Ammospiza > Ammospiza caudacuta. Next base: position 4,941,450 of record NC_080602.1, read on the forward strand.
CTCGGTAAGACTGTAACCAGCCAGATCTGCAAAATGGAGACACAAAGTTTAACAGAGAGGCAAAGTTTAACAGAGGCCTCCATGCAAACCTAAAGCATCTGAAGCTCTGTATTTCATGGGACACATTTCCTGGAAATGTCCAAACAGCTGCACAGGGAAACATGCTCCTGCTGGCAGACACTGAGGCAGGCCAGGGCAAACCCTGAGCCACTTGCCCAGAGCTGGCACAGGCCCAGCCTGGCCTCTGGGCTGCCCTGGGACAGCAGGGAGCCCAGAGCCCTGTGCTCCCCAGGAATGGCTCAGCTGCACATGCACCCTCCTGCTCCTCTGCCTGCCCCACAGCTCAGCAGCCCCACAGCTCCAGGGGCACTGGCAGCAGCACAGCTCATTGCAGGGGCACATGCAGGGCACAGCTGTTCCCTGGCAATGTGCACAGCCTCTCTGGGCTGCCACAAGACCCTTCCTGCCAGCAGAGATTGGCCCAGCTCCCCCCTCACCTCTGTGTGAGGCTGAGCCATGATTGCCTTCACCTTGTCATTAATCTGGAGTTGCTCCAGGCCCCCCATGCCATGACTAGGAAGGGCAATGGAGAGAGCGGGGCAGATGCACACCCTTCCTTAGGATTCTGTCATTTTGGCACAGCTCAAAAGGCAAATCCAGAGGTGTCCAACTCAGCGCTTCCGCAGCCTTCTGGAGAACATCTCGCCTTCACCAGCCCAGCATTTTGGAGAGGTTTTCCCGCACATGTGGAGGCTTGCTGGCAGCACATTCCTTCAGCTGGGTGCCCATCACCTTGCAGAGGGCAGAGGCCAGCTTGGTGGCCACGGTGCGGACGCTGGCGCTCCGCACAGGCAGCGCCTTGTTCTCCAGGCAGGACCAGAGCACGGGCAGGGCGTCGCGCTGGGCGACTTCAGGGCTCCTGGCATGAACCCCCTGCACAAGCACTGCCGGGACAGAGACACAGCTCCTTACCCACCAGCCTCACTGCAACAAGGATCTGCCTCTGCTTCTGCTTCTTGCCAGCCTCTCTGGCCAAGAGCAGCAAAACAGCACCCAGAGCCCCTTGGCCCAGAAACGGGCAAAGCAGCTGAGCATCCTGGAAACAGAACCACCCACCCCTCAGCACTAACTGCTCTCACCAGAGCCTTGTCCCTGCGGCAGACTTCCTACCTTTACTAAATTATTTCACAATCTCTTTCTGCATGAGCAATGAGTGAAATGTCCAATTGCCTTTGATTTCCATTAAGAAGTTGTCTAAACCCGCACTGAAGATTTGGAAATGCACCATAGAGAGGAAATGGAGAGATTTCTAATAAAAGTAATTATTCCATTTTTGTAACTTTGATGTCAAGTGCCAAATGTCTAATCTGGCTCTTCCCTGTGCTCAGTGGCACACAGCAAAGGGCAGGGTTAGAACACACCTCAAAACTCCAGCCCACCAGAGATGGCTGCTGCCTGACAGCTGGATGAGAAGCATCAGTGGCCAGCTGGGGTCTTTGGCAGAATGCTTCAGGGGCTTCCAGCAAAGACCTGTTTCAAACCTCAGGGTGTCTTAGATAATTACCCAGACCCCATTGCCTTGGCATTTGGGCATCTCCACATTTTAATGCCACTTCCCCTCCCAAAGTTAATGGCACTTTTTCTTATATGTCCACTGAAATAGGGGCATAGAGAAAGAAAAATGCTACACAGGGGACTGAAATGTAACCAAAACACGAGTGTTTTCTCATACTGTCTCTGAAATCTCTCTGCCCATTTTCTGAACTGAACTGTATCAAACACGGACAAATATTTACTACCAACAGGCTCCTTGCAACAGGCAGATTTGGCTAAGAGATGAAAACCTGAAATGCTCTGGAGACCATTCTTATTTTCTGATCGGACAAAATGTTATTTAGCAGCAATTTAGTATTCTGTGGCAGAAGAGACTTGATTTTCTCTATGCTGTTAATCCACCAGCACACATCAACATTGAAAGAGCTCCTGCAAGTACCCAAAACCAATTCTGCTAAGCAGGAAAGGGTTATGGTACCCATTTTAAAATGGGAATTCATTTGAATTAAAATGCAATTAAAGACATCAGTGACTACTGAATGTGAGGAACAGCTGTCCGGTCCTGCTAAATCTCAGAGAGAACATCTGCTTTTTCTAAAGTAGTCCTAATTTATGGTTAATTCCTTTATTTGAAAAAGAGATCAAAAGAACTGCTAAACTAAATGCCCTATTGCTGGAGATCTACTTTATTCAAAAGCTCTTTAAGGGCCTTTGACATTCCCAATTGCTGAACATGCCTTTTTGAGATTCCTAATGAAGACACAAAGTGTATTAAACCTTGCATTCAAAGATGTTGGCATATTTAGCAGTGGATTTAGCCCAGTTAAAGCAAGGCTATCAATCATCTTCTCTGCTATATATTGAGATTATCCTTTTTCCATTCCTTGGCTCTGGCTGACACAGCAAGCTCCTCTGAGGAATCAATTATCAGCTGCATTTGTAGCATTTTGGACAGCGCTGACCCAGGCAGACACTGTTTGCACACCCTGAAAGGCTCAGTCCAAGGCCACTCTGACAGCACAGGCAGGGAGCCTCAGCACTCTGCTTCTGTCCCTGTGCCCCAGAGGCTGCCTTGCACTAAACCCGTGCCTCTGGTACCTCTGTTGAGTTCTGGCCTAAGCTGTGACCCCCAGGCCCTGCACGGTTCAGCCTCAAAACTTTCCAAGAGAAAAACAAGAATTCTGTGAGGACAAAACAAACGGATGCCCTGAAACAGCATTTGCCACCATTTCCCCTCAAAGATCACAGATGCCCCTGAGCTCCCCAGAGAGGAGCCAGCTGGGGCATTTTTAGCCCTCCCTTTGCTGGAGGTGGTTCTGAGATGCCCCAGTGAGAGCTCAGCCCCAGGCCGAGCGCCGCCCCCATCTCAGGTGCTGCCCAGCTCTGCAGCAGCCAGGGAAAACCTGCCAAACCCACCTGCCTTGGCCATGGGGCAGCAGGGACACGCTCAGCACCTCCTGGTTTGGAGGAGCTGCTCTGCTGTCTGCTCACAGGCATTCCCTGTAAATGCTCCCTGGGAAGAGCTCTGGGCTCAGAAGGGGAGGCCAAGCCTGTGATACGCTCGGTGACATCCAGCAGGGCTTGGCCACTCAGGTGATTCCATTGGTAGCTGAACTCTTTCAGCAGGGACACTTTATCTACAAGGGAAACACACGTTCCTGCTCACTTTGCTCAGGTCATAGGAGAAAGGGCAGGGCCAGTCCCATTTTATAAAATAAAGTACATTTCTGTGGATTTTTGAATCCTTTTCTTCTTTCCTTCCAGCCTACTTGGCAGGGTTTTAAATTCCAAAAGAAAAGCTCTCCTCTCACATTTGTAAATCCAAACTTGTCTGCTGTAGCAGGAGCTTTGTTAAAACATTTCACATCAGGGACCTCAGGAGTTCAGTCACATGGAAGCAGTGAAAAGGTTTTGCATCCCAGAGCACAAAGGAAGAGCCCCATACTTGGGTCACAGAAAGGCACTGAGTCAGGCAGTTCCTGAATTCAGAGAGCAGCTGGGGAGGAGAAAGTGGAAGCTCCTCTTGAAGACCTGCCTCTTCAACACTCCTTTTTTCAGACATATTTCCCCACTGCAGCATTCTCAGAGCTGACATAAATGTGTGTGGCAAAGGAGTTTAGAGCAGCCCTTGCCTATGTAGTTAATTGCTGTGGCCATCTTGCCCCATGCAAAACAACACGTGGAACAAGGCACCATTGACAGCTGGGTTTATACCTGTTTGTTCTAAAGAAATGAACTTGGTGAATCACAAGTTCCCCTTTGAACATAGAAGACAAAGAAGAAAAGTGGAAAATAGGCAGCTAATGCCTCTAATGTAGAGCCTCCCAGGTGGCTGCCCTGCAGAAGCTCTGATGGGTCAGTGTCCCTTCATGCCAACACCAAAGCTGTTCATTTGGGAAGTCAGACGGGGCCCAAGCAAACTCCAAACCCCCTTTGCCCCTGAACTGTAGCAGAGCTGTAGCCCAGGACTTGCTCTTCAGACAAGCAGCACAGAGCCAAGGGCTCCTGGGACTGTTGGGAAATGCTGATCCCATTCCAGCCAGTTGGGGATGGTGCATAAGGACTGCACCTGCACAGCCTCTGGCGGGTGTCAGCTGCAGTGTTCCCCAGACAAGAGCAGCTGTCGAGGCACTCAGCGCTCTCTTGTGCAGGAGAGACAGAGACGAAGCTGAGGAGAGTCCCTGCCAGGGCTCAGCCTGACCCAAATGAGCAATGGATTCTCCCAGTGCTTTCACAGCTGCCCCACGAACCCTGGGATCCTTTGAGTTCAGGTTCTTTGTTATTCTTTCCACCAAACCAATGATCACCGGGTTCAGGGCATCTTTCAGGGCCCCTGTGATTTCAGCCAGCACATCCAGCACCCTATGCTTCACTTTCTTGTGGCTGTCAGATATTCTCAGGACAAAATATTCAAAAATCAGCGGGCCGTGGTACCGGGGCAGCTGGAGCGCCGGGCCCAAACCCGTTGTGGTTGATGCCGTGGCCGATGCGGGTAAGGGGCAGGGCTGGAGGCTGCGGCCGCAGGAGCCACACGGCTGACGGCAAGAGGCGGACAGTGCTGGAAATGGGGAGGGGGGCACGGGGCAGGGGGCTGCGAGGGGCTCAGAGATGGTGTCTCTGGGAAAGGCTACAGTTCCGGCATTCCTCCTCCGATGCAGGCTGGCTCATCCCCAGTGTTACGGTGGTGCCGCTGCTCTTCTCAGCAGCGCTCCTGGGGCTGCGCTGCACCTTCCCCTCCCTCTACAGGTAAGGGCTGTGCCGGGGGAAGGCGGGGGGGTCCAGCACCAAGCCTGGGCACCTTGCATGGGGCATTAGGGCACCTCAAGTCTGAGGGTCAATTCGATGCCCCTTCCTGCGTACCCAGCAACATGAAGCAGAAACTCTGGCCGCCCGTTCCTGAGCTGCACCGTGCTCTGGGCAGCTTCCTCCAGGAAAGCAGCAAACACGGCCAGGTGAGTGGGTGGGCAGGGCGACTCAGCTGCTCCCGGGGGCAGCTCGAAGGGCAGCCCCTACCCCGTCCACTCCATGTCGCCCCAGGCCATGCCTTCGACAAGCAGCCGCCGGAGGAGACCGTCCTGCCCTGCCTGCTGGAGGTGCTGCCCGGCCCGCGGCGTGAGGCGGGCCCGCCGCCAGAGCACGCTGGGGGCTGCCTGTCCAGCACCGACATCGCCAACCAGTCCTACCTGCTCATGAGCGGCTGGGAGCCGCGGGCAGCCACGACCGCCCCCACCCCGCCATAAACTCCTGTTCCCCCCGAGCCCCCGCCTGGTTCCTCCTGCGCCGCCGCGCCCCCGGCCCGGATCGCCTCACCTTAGCAAGAACGCCCCGCCCTGGTCCCGTCCCCGGTCCCGTCCCCGGTCCCGCCCCCGGTCCCGCCCCCGGTCCCGCCCCCGGTCCCGCCCCCGGTCCCGCCCCCGGTCCCGCCCCCGGTCCCGCCCCCGGTCCCGCCCCCTCACTTCACGAGCGGAGCGCTCCGCCCCGTCCCGCGGCTCAGCCAATCGCGTTGCGTCGCGCGGCCGTCGCCGGACAGTGCGCGGCCGGTGGGTGTGAAGCGGCCAAGCGCGGCCCCGTCCGCCCGCCGTTTGAAATGCTGCGGGGCGGCCGAGCGGCGGCGGCGCCGCTGAGGTGAGCGTGCCACAGGGCCGGAGAGGCGGCCTGGAGGCGCAGTCCCGAGCGGGGAGGCTGTGGTGAGGCGGGCAGGGGAAGGGAGAATGTCGCTTATCGGAGGGAGCCCCAAAGAGCGGCTGGAAGAGGTGCCGGCTGATCAAGGAGCCCCGAGGAGCGGAGGGAGGGCGTATCGGCTGACGGAGTGTCCCGAGGAGCGGCTGGGGAGAGTGGGGGTGTGCTTTGGCGGGGAGGAGCGGCCGGAGCGCTTGCACGGTCCGGTGGGGGGAGGCCGGCGGGGCTGTCGGAGTAGGCTCAGCCCGGCCGGTGGGCACGGCTAACCCCGCCCGCCCGCAGGACCACGGCGCAGTTCCTGTTGGAGGCGGACCTGCACGGGCTGCTGAAGCTGGACACGCTGATCCCGAACGCGCCGCCTGCGCGATGGCAGCGCAAGGCCAAGGAGAGCGGCCCCGGGCCCAGCCCCGTCGGCGTGTCGCCCCTGAAGCCGGCCAATCGCTCCCACAGCTCCAGCAAGACGCCGTCCACCACAGCCGGTGAGCGCCGGCCACTGGCGGCAGAGGTTGAGTGTGGGAGCCTGGCCCAGGCTGCTTGTCCGTAGCCACGGGGCTCTGGGCTCCCTGCCACGCTGCCCTACCGGCTGCTGCTGAGGCAGGAGGAGGTGGGCTGTGCTCCTGACAGCCACCCACCTCCTTGCCAGCATGAGGGGCAGAGCTCTGAGCACTGGGGCTGGCCAGCTGCTGTTCGCCCAGCTGAGCCTTGCTGGCACAGCTGTATGCTAGGACGAGTGTGGGCAGGACTGTCAGCTGACAGCTTTACATCCTGTGAGCGTTTTTGTATCTTCCCCTTATCTCTGGACTCTGGAATTGTTGCACTAGACCCAAGGAGTTGCACCACACTGTCCCTAACCAACTTGGTGGCAGGGAGGAAAATATAAGTTAGTTGTGACTGTGTGGCATGAGACCTCAGAGTCCTACTTGTCTGGTGGGTGTGATGTGGAAGAGTGTTGGGTTTGCTCCCGTGAAAGCTCTAATACAGGCTGTTAAATAGCTGTAAGACAATATTTTCATATGTGAATGCAGGTAAATCTGGATCCAAAATTCAAAGCTACCCCACAAAGGCGGGGGGGATCGCTACATTCCCAAACGCAGCATTATGCAGATGGAGATGGCAAATTTCCTCCTAAGCAAAGAGAATGACCCTGCTGAGGATTCCCCTACCAAGAAGGTGAGCATGTTGCTAAGTTACAATTACTTCAAAAACCGCTACTCCTTCCTGCCCCTTTACAGAGCAGTGAACAGTAGGTTCTATCAAGGGGGCACACGGGACTGACAAGTCCCAGCCATCACTACTTGCAGCTCTGGGCTTCAGGAGCCTAGGATGAGACTGAAGCTGTAGAGACTGCCATGCACTCTAAGCCTATGCTGCCTCTGGTAGCAAAATTTAGCTTTTGACTAATGAGGCTTTAAAATGTAGCAGGCAACACAAACACAAAGCTGTGAGCCTATGCAAAGTGAAACTGCTGGTGGTAGCTATTCTAGGACAATGTCTGCACAGGGAACACTTCTGGAATGTTTTACACTGTCTTCTGAAATCTGTTTGTGAAGCATTTGGTTGCTTTGTGGCTGTGGCTTTTCGCACTGGCAATGACACTGAATTTGCCATTGTGTGAAAATGTGAGCAGGACGATGTATGAAAGTCTGAGGAAAAACTGCTTTGACCTGCCTCTGTGTGACTGACCCTTGCAGCACAGGCAAACATCTTCAGATTCTAAGAGAAGGGGACTTAGGTGTCTGTTTAAATTGCAGTGTGGGACTTGTTTAAATGCATTGCACTGAGGGTGATTTGTCTCTGTAGGAGCAACAGAAAGCCTGGGCAGTGAATCTGAATGGTTTTGATGTAGAAGAGGCAAAAATCCTCCACCTCAGAGGAAAACCACAGAATGCTCCAGAAGGTATGGTACAGGCTCTGTGTGAGCTGAATCAGCAGGAGAGATCAGGTCAGGGGAACAGCAACACAGAGGCTCTGTGTGTGGTCACAGGAGAAATCAACTGGTTTCTGAGAGCTGTGCAGGCTGGAGTCTCCTTTCTTAAGGCTCCTGAGGTCGAGGGAGGGCATAACAGTTACAGTGAATTTATTTAGGAGAGTTGCTATGACTGCCAGTTGGTCACCTGTTACAGGGCTTGCAAGGGTCTTCAGGGTGGAGAGAGAGACGAGAATCTTGACCTCATGTTCAGAAGGTTTGATTTATTATTTTATGATATATATTACATTATTACTATACTAAAAGAAATAGAAGGAAAGTTCCCAGAAGCTAGCTAAGCTAAGAATAGAAAAAGAATGAATAAACAAAGGGCTGTGTCTCAGCAGAGAGTGAGACCCAGCTCTGCCTTGAGTGGTCAGTAAATCCAAACATCCACCCGAGACCAATCACACATCCACCTGTTGCATTCCCCAGCAGCAGATAACCATTGTTTACCTTTGGTTGCTGAGGCCACAGCTCCTCAGAAGGGGGAAAAATCCTAAAGAAAGGATTTTTATGAAAAGATGTGGGTGACATTTCACCTATACTGCAGGTTCCAAACCTTCCTGAAGTCTGTAAGAGCATCAAACCCTCTGCTGTGCACTTTCTAGCTTAAACTGCAACTAAATATAATGGGATTCAAAAACCCAAGTGTTTGTCAAATTTGTTTCCATGAATGAGGAAATTGTAGCTCACCCCTGTTCAGCAGTTCATACTGCCCGTGATTTTAGTGCACTGCAGGCTTGTGAGTGTTTCTCTTAGGACTTTATTTTCACTCCAAGGGATTCCTAGTTGGGTGAGCAGCACTCAGCTGGGAGGAAACGAACTCAGGTTAACAAACCTGTTCTCCTGCACACAGGCTGTCAGAATAACCTGAAAGTGCTCTACAGTCAGAAAATGGCACCTGGATCCAGCAGGAAGAATAGCAGAAATATTCCCTCAAAGCCAGAACGGGTCATGGATGCACCAGAGATGTTCAACGACTACTGTAAGTAGGCTGCAGGGTTGAGTGCTGGGCATCCAGAACATTCTGCACTGGATTGCTGTTCCTAGGACAGTGTAACTGGGCTATCTGTATTATTTGGTGTACCCAGGCTAGCACAGCCCCCTTCTGGAGTGTCCCTGTGTGGCCTTAGCGGGACACTGGTCTAGGGCACAGTGTAGATGCCTTGGAGCAGGGTACCTGGCCCCAGCAGCTGGGCATAGTGACACTCAGAAGGCTGCCCCTCACCTGCACGTGTGTGTGTGCACATGTGCACCCACACCTGCTGCAGCAGCACGGGTGAAGGGCAGGGCTCTCTAGCCATCATGGTGTGACCTGCATTGCTCTTTCAAATTGTAGAACTGAATCTCATAGACTGGAGCTCCCAGAACTTCCTGGCACTGGCTCTGGACAACACTGCTACACAGCGCTCTCATACCAGGACCTCAGTGCTGCCTCACCTGAGGATTCAGAGCTGCCTCCTGGCCTTTCCAGGCTAAGGGCAGGTGCTCAGGACTCTGAGGTTTCCTAGCTTCTTGGGAGAAGGTGTTTGCTTCATTTGGACTTCTTGGGGTTTCATTGGAGGTGCCAGGCACAGGCAAATTTCATCTCCACTGTGAGCTCTTCATTCTGCTTGTTCCCATGAAGCTCAAATGCCACCCTGAGCTCATCATTCCTCTGGTTCCCGTAGACCATCACAGCCCTTCCATGGCCTCTCCAGAGAGGAGCAGCTGCACATCTTCAGAGCAGCAGTTGCCGGCCCGCATCCCATCAGGGAGGGAAAGAGTTTCTACCCTTGCTTTCCAAGCAGGCTCTGGTTAATGACCCTTTAAAGTGTTTTCCTGCAGTGCTCTATCATGGGTAGATCTCAAGTGAGAATCAGGTAGAAAGGGTCAAGTCGCCTAGGAAGGGGGACCTTGAAAACAGAAAGACTCTCTGCCTGCTTTTCCTGTCCTTGGTGCAGATTTGGAGGGTGTTCTGGGCATTTTGCAGACAGCCTCTCTGTAGGGGTACAAGGGCAAGGTGGAAGATATTGCCTAACAAGTGGTCAGTGTTAGGTGCACTCTCCTCTTTCTTTGAATGAAGCCAAACTAGGACTCTGATAGGATATTGCAGATGTTTAAGACTGTCTGCCCTGCAAATCAAGCCGTGCCATTTGGCGCTGGCAGGGGCTATGTAGAAATCACGAGCGGGCCGGGGCTGCTGAGGAACGCGCCTCGAGCTGTTTGTTTTCCAGCATCAGTCTCATTACATGGTTATGACAATGGGAAGATGCCAGCAGCTCACATCCCAGGCAGCAGACAAAGAACTTAATGTTAAAACTTACTTTAAAAGTTTTTTGACCAATTACACAAAGTAAAAGCATATTGACAGTAGTTCTATCCAATCACTATAAGCACGGGTACCTTTGGTTAAAACAGTGCTTGTGTATTTCGAAGACAATACCTACTAGTAAGCCTTAAAACACAATGCACTGAGCTCCATTATTAAGCTTCAACATTCCCAATATCTTGCTAGATAAACTTTTCTGTAGCTTGGAGATTTATTCTAGACCAGCGTTAATACACAGACCGTTGTTCTATTTGTCCTTGCTTTTCTGCAGTTTAAATAATTTTTCTGCTGACCTATCTCACGGCTGCTGCTTGGCTCTAATCACAGTTCTGCTGTATCTGAGACCTGCCTTTTGCAGCTTTCCCAAAACTCTCTAATTTTGTGGATTCCCTCAGAGGACTCAGTGTCAGAGCCTCTGGAGAAGCGTGGAGGGCAGGGCTCAGGCAGGCTGTGCCAGCGCAGGATTTGAACTCAAGGCACCAGGAAGCACCAAGGCTGCAGACAGGAACTCAACCCTTCTCATCTCCCTCCCTGCCAGAGGCAGGCTCAGAGCAGCCATCTGACCCCTCTCTAAACCAGTGGGGGCTCTGTCCTTACCAGGCTCCTCGGGCTCCTGGGGATTGTTCCCACAGCTGTCGGTGCCAGGCAAAGCTCCCTCTGCTGCAGCTCTGTCCACAGGCTCCCCTCCTGAGGACTCAGGGGCAACATTAATATTCCCCTTGAAAGAGAAACAGAAAGGAAGAAACCCTTCCCACCACTTACACAAAACACCTGGTCCAACAACTCCATGGCTCACACGCTTCATCCCTTGTTCCTAACAAGAACTCTGGGCCCCAAAGCCCTTCAACAGTCAGAAAAAATTGACTTCTCAAACACAGTCCAAAAGCTGTCAAAGCTGACAGTGACAGTGTTGAACATGGGGGTGACACTGAACACATGGAATGGCTGCTAAGGAAATCAGTTGCTGCTCTGTTCTGTAAGGTTGCATGTCTGACAGCACTAACATCAGTCCTCATGTCACTAATTGCAATGGAAGTAGCACTGTCTCCTTTCTTCAGCCAACACCCCAATCGGTGTAATGGTTTCAATGCCTCACCCAAGGCAAGTTGATGTAGAAATAAATTCAATGTACCTCATTTTGCAGGGCCCTAGGGTCTGAAATTGCTATTACAGTTTTCTTGATAATGATGGGCAAATCTTTTTTCTCTGTGTTTTCTCTTGATGGCTTTTTTAACGATAGGTGCTATCACAGTGAGTTGTCTGATGCTACATGGGCCACTTTAATTTTTGAGGGAATGTCCTGCCAGGCTCTATCTCCACAAATTCTGCTGCTAATTGATGTGGGGACTCATCTAGGTCATCTACCCATCAGCAGTTTCACCCTTAGGGGGCACTGGGGTAGTACAATTGCACCACAAACTGGAGTATCTGTCCTCAGGATGATGGGGAGTAACATTCAACTGTGGATCTCCCTGGTACTGAAACTCAGCACAAAATTCCATCACCAATGAACCAAGAATCCCAATTCTTGAGGTTCAGAAGGTGCTTTAAGAAGATCAGGGGCCCAGTGATGCCAGCTGGTTATGGGATTGGTCTCGTTGGCAGCCTCACACCAATATTTGTCACGATTGGGTATTGGCTGCTCCTTGGCTGGCACAGGCACACCGACCAGACGGGTTGCAAAGGATTTGTCTGGGCTGAAATGGGTCAAACACACGGTGTCTGAGCCTGCTGACTTGGCTAAAGCAAGGCAAACATTCATTTTTGGTTGATCTACAGGCACGTATGCATGCAAAAGCAAGCAAGCAAAACCAACAAGTGCCAGTATATCATTTGATCAAGCTCCATGTTCCTGTTCAGCTGTTTTTTGGCAAAAGCTTCCCCATCTATTTCAGTTCTCAAGCAAATCTTTTAGCGCTTGTTTAGGGACTGGCCAACTACAGGACACTAAACTGTCCCTCTAACCTTCAATTTTTACAAATTTGGATATCTTAGAATTCTCTGGAACACAATGGACACCACGCTTTTGCTGAAAGAGCTCTATGATACAAACCATTTTCCCAGTCCAAAAATCAACATCAAACTCCAGAATTGTAGCTTTCACAGGTTGAACGTGGAACGCCTGGCATGCACCGTAGCTTCTCGTGCGGCTCACGTCTGCGTGCTCATTTCCCTGCTGGTGGAATTGTCGGTGTGCTCTTGTGTATGACACAGTTTCACATCCTTCACCAGGACCCACTTAAGTCCAGCACCTGTGCAAATACAAGCATACCCTTTGCCCCAAGTGATTAGTGAAAATGGTCCTTCAGTTTGTCCTAACTCAAGGTTTCTGATCAAAACTGCAGGATTTTCTTTCAATTTTTCCTGTGTGCTGTTTGAAAAGTGCCTAAAAATTGGAGGATTAGTTCCTGCAAATGAGCTATTAAAAACAAAAAGACATATAAAGCTTTGCTCAACCTCATCTGGGGTGTTGCTTGGGCCACTCCCCGTTTTCTTGATGTAGAATGGTTTTAGAGTGTGGTGCGTCCTTTCAACAATTGCCTGACCTGTGTAGGAATAGGGAATTCCAAAATGTGGCGAACACCCCAGTCCATCAAAAATGTGGCCAATTTTTGAGCTGTGTATATGGGACCATTTGTTTGTTTTCATCTTGTGGGGGATCAGTTTGGCGAGCTCTGGGCCCAGTGACACTGACAAGGACAAAAGCAAAAGACGAGAGGCGCTCTCTCTTCCCGGGACCAAGTCCCACAGCTTTAATGGAGAACAGCTCCAGCAGAGAAAGGGAGTGTCCAGGAAAGGAAAGAGGATGTCCAGGGGAGGAAAGAGAGTGTCCTCCTCGTGGCAGGAGACTGTAAATGCTCGGAGAGGGGGGCAGTAGACATGAACTGCCATAGTTCAGCATAATAAATCACCACACTGTAGTCTTCTGCATAAATTGCTGCACTTGTTGCAAACAAAATCCTGAAATCTCCCCAAACACAACCGTGCAGTCCCAAATGACCACAATGTGGGAGAAAAATCATTCAACCCCCCTGTATACCCAAGCACCAGGTGTCACAGGGAGCACCAATCCCTGCAACTACAAAGTCCACACACACAGGCTCACCGGGAAGGGAATATCTCTTTATGAGGGGACAGAGAGCTCACTCTTCTCAGCACAACACACACCATACACCACATTGGCATCCACCCACATCATCTTCCTCAAACATTCACACACTGAAAACACAACCACAATTACAACACACAGGAAAAACAGCAGCAATAAAACAGGATTTGCTCAATTCACCCCCAGAATTGCTAGCAGGTCCTTATTGACACAGCAAATCCTTTCTGCCATCAGCCAGACCCAAGCCCAAACTGCACAGGCGTACGTTGTGCACAGGACATCTCTGTGTGACTTGTGAACAGCCCTTCCCCTGCATACGCCTTAGGGTTACTTTATACAGAGTTAAACGTTCCTTTCTCCACAGTGCCAGCAGTCTTGTCTGTCCCCCACGAGGAGCAGCCAAGAGCGGAGGTGCCTCCAGGAAAGGAATGTCCTGGCAGCGCCCAGAGACGTCCAGAGCCCGGATGTTCTCGCTGGAGCAGGGAAGCGTTCCTGCCGCGGTCAGCAAATGAGGTGTGGAATAGAACTCCCCACAGTTAAAGGTAGAAGGTGGTGTGTTTATTACAGCCAGGCACAGGAGGAGTTGTCTCCTAAAGACATGTGTGAAGAATCACTGGCTCTCTCTCTCATCTCTACTCATCTAAAATATCTTACACATTCATATAAATCCCAAAAAACCTGACACATATTCATTAGATAACACTGCCTACCCTCCTTTGAATTAAAATGTATTATAATTGAGTCCAAAGTTCCTTTGCATTTCTGCAGTCTTTCACTTCAAATGGGTTGGTGGGTTTTAAAGTGGGGAATGGTCTCCTTCTGATGAAGGCCAAGACGTCTTCCTCAATTTGACCTCTTTCCTTATGATCTGTTGGCAGGCTTTCACACCCCTTGGCTATAGTTGTGGTTTCGGGGCCCAGGTGCAGGCTACGGTCCTCTTCTTTGTCACAAAGAAATCCGCATCCCATCCCGCTTCTTTAAACATAGTAAAGACAGGCAAGTGATATATTACCCTAGCCTTAACTACCTTATCTGATAAAAATTAATTATCCCTTATTATTTCTACTCTTCTTGCTATGCTCTTTCCCCCTAACTAAATCTTGCTAAAATTTTAACTCTTCCAGTTCTTTTAAATCCTGGATTCATGGCCTCATCTCACACACCAGCCATGTGTGAGCCGATGCTGTAACTGGGAAATTCCACTCCTGAGCAGGAGATCCCAGGCCTGGTTCTGAGCTGGAAGGGTGAGAAGGATGAGATGCACGTGGTTTTGCTCCAGGGGATGTCCTGAAAGTGCACTGCCTACCTGCCCCTGCTGCCGAGCACCACGCTCCACCTCCTTCTCCCGCTCAGCAGATTTTTAGGAATCCAGGGCTTGGTATGTATTATTTGCTACTGCAACAAATAGAATGAATTTGCTTTGCAAGCCCAGTTTTGTCCTGGGTTATTTTCTGCATGGGTCTCCTCCTGAACCTGGGACAATGACCAGTAGGGCCCTACAGGACACTCCTGTTCTCTTGTCAGTAAATTCAGAGAAGTGATTTAAGTATCAAGAAGTCAATAAGTATCAATCAGTAAATCAAATAATTTGGGGGAATATTTAGCCTGTGAGTTTCAGCAAAGTATTGAATATGTCTTAGATCCATGGATAGAAACTAGTAAGTGAGATTGCTGGGTGTGCATGTGTTAGGGAAGTGATTCCCCACACACCCAGTGCTGAGATCAAGGATTGCCTCTCTTCTAACCCTGAGCTGGCAGCAGGAATTGGGCCCTGCTCGGTAACGTTCATTTTGAAGACTTCTGTTGAGCAGGTAAGAATGGTCAAAATGAAATCTTTTCCAGCTGTTTCCCTTTGGTTTACCTGTTTGAGGGTTAAAATTGTGTGCTGCAGGTGTCCAGGGTGTGTGCAGAGCAGTGCAGCCCCAGACACCCCTTGGCTTGCCCACAGGTTGTCATGCCTTGCTGCCAGGTGTGCCCAGCTGTGGCAGGAGAAGGAGCCCGCAGCGCAGTGGGCACCGTGCCCTGCCCAGCCGGGGCTCTCTGGCACAGAGCAGCAGCAGCGCCAGCGCCGTTCAACCCGCTCCTGCCTTGGCTTCCCCTGGCACACAGAAGCCTCTGGAAATCAGCACCGCCAGCGGCATTCCCAGCTGGGAGCAGCTGCTGCTGGCGGGCAGATGCTGCCAGTTCGACTGCTGCCAAAGGGGAAGAGAGGCAGAGATGTACCCGCACCGGAGCCCTGGGCATGTCCAATAAAGGTGCAAATATGTGGGGAGATTTGTTAGGAAGCATTTCAGCTGTGATGCCAACAGTGGCTTCTCTCCTGGTTTTGTGTGTTCTGGACGAGTAATGCAATGGTTGGGTCTGACAATTAAGAAGCAGATGTTATGTGGATGTTCAAATGAGTAGTGATTATATTGTAATATATCCTCCCATAGTCCTCTTTCCCGTCCCCCTTGTAACAGCCTGGGTAGTCAGGGCATTTGGGGAGGGCTGGCTTGTGACCAGCAGGCAGCGTGTAACAACACCTGACCTCCAGTCGGGATGCAGGAAAGTAATCTCCACCAATGGGCAGCAGAGAAAGAGTTGACTGACAAAACTTTTGGAGGGGCTGAGGGCATAAAAGGCAGAGCATCCTTTTTGTAGATGAGCACGTGGCTGCTAATCACAGAGACTCCCAATGATGCGACTTTTCGTTATTCAGTCCTTTGTTAAAGTTTACTAAACCTTTAAAATTTTAAAAGTGAGAGTCATTTCTCGCATGTGCAATGCTGTGGGCCATTGTCTTGGTCTGGTTTCCTTTGCTTGGGTCCCATCTGAGTGCTCAGTTGGGGTACAGGCTGTAGGTGCTTGGGGCAATCCTGGAGTTCCTCTTGGATCCCCTGAACAACAGGGTTTGGCCCATGAGGGGAATTTTTGCTGCTTTGTGACAGATGAGAATTTCCCAGGCTCTTTTGTGTTTTCTGTAGGGAAGGTTGGTTATTGCTTTGCATAAACTCACAGACCAACACAGAGCTGTCCCTTTGTGATGTCAGGGAATGGTTGCCCCGTCGTCATAGTGGCATCAGAAGGTTGCCTTGGTGCACGGAAGGCCTGAGTGTCAGAGCAGCCCTAGGCCTTGCTCAGATCAGGAGAACTTTCCTGGTCCAAGCATCTGTCAGTAGGCAGCTGCCCACTGACAAGAGGCTTGTTTTTTTAGTGTTTAGAAAATTTGCAGAAATGCCAATAATTAACCATCTGGCCACTGCAGCTTTTGCTGCATATGGCATTACTTATTCCATTTATTATTTCACAAATTTCGCACGTAAGTAGAGGCTTCCCTTCTGCTTAGGTTAGGTGTATCCTAACCTGGCTTTTGTATGTCTTCCTGCTCTTTCTTGGGGCTGAGTTTCTGATTTTGAAAGAGAAAGAGCATTAGGATGCCAGTGGTTTTCTAAAGCTCCTATCAAGAGGTCCAGCTAAAAGGGGGTGTCTGTAGCCACAGGGGCAGCATTTGCAGGGGAACCTGCAGGGCTTCCGTTCCCTGCACGGGAGAGTCTGTGGCAGCAGGGTCTGTCATTTCCTCAGGTTGCTGGGAGAAGCAAGACATTTTTAAAATGTAGACTGGCAGACCTTCTTTAAGGCTTTCGAGAAATTCTGCAGTTGTTGCCAGAATTCAGAGAAAGCTTCTTTCTTTTTAAATTTTGTCATGAAAGTATTTGACTAACTTGATCTTTTACTAAATGCTAAAATAGTTGTTCCCTTTGAAAGGAAGTGCTGCTGTGCTTTTCCACAATAGAACTGCGGCACCTCTGGGGGATTTTGGGGAAGCTTTTCTGGGCAACCGTTTCCTGCAAGTTAATCAGAATTAGTGCATGACACTGAGTGAAAAAAAAAAGAGTACCTGAAGGAGAAGATTTCAGAAGCTGTCTTATGTGTTTGGTAGAACAGGAGCATTGAGTGTTAAAAACACTTTGCATTTGCTTGATCGTATTTGTATTAATTTCCTGGCTAAACTGGCTGCAGTGTAGGCACAACCAAGAATATTGTCCTGATCTCTTGCTGGCTGTGTGAATGAGATGTGTCTCCTGGAGGGATGTTGTGAAATGGGAAATCATCTCTGTTTGGGTTGACTTGTTCTGTGGGATTCAGCAGCCCCAGGCAGTTTTCTTATGGCATCTGGTTCATTTTCCCTTCCCACTACAGGACACCTGAAGCATGTATTCAGCAGCGCTGAAGATCCTGAGGTGAGTGAGAAAGGAACATTTCATTAAGACTTGTAGAGCAAGCTGAGAGCTTGGCCAGTAGCAGTAGACTGTAGAGGGCCAGCTAGGAAGGCCGAAAGAAAAACCATATTCATGCCTGTAACAAAAATAATAAAGGCAGAGATAGATATTTTTAAATTTCCTTCTCAGAGTTTGAAGAACTAAAAACCTAGTTTTGAAAAGAGAAAAATGCTTGCAGACAGCAGATAGGGAAAATTTAATTAAGAGCAATTTCCTGTACAGTTGAATTAGATCATTTTAATTTAAAGAGAGTGACTTAGAATCCTATTCCTATCAAACTTTATGATATCCACTTGGAACATGAGGTGGTAGAACAGGAAGGCCATCTTGCAATGGTGCCTGCAGTATCTGAAGTGCAATGGGCACCTTTGTGGCTGGGGAGCTGCGTGGGCCCAAAGGACGCAGGGCTGGCGGCCGTGAGCAGCTGGAGATGAGGCAGCGTGGGGCCAGGGGGCCAAGAAGGCCAAGGGCACGGTGGCTGTGCCAGCAGCAGTGGGGCAGCAGGAGCAGGGCAGGGAGCGTGGCCTGTGCTGGGCAGCGCTGCGGCCACAGCTGGAGTGCTGTGTGCAGCTGTGGGCCCTGGGAAGCAGAAAGTCATGGAGGGGCTGCAGCGTGGGCACAGAGGGACAGGGGAGCTGGGCAGGGGGTGCAGCACAAGGCCAGGGAGGAGGTGCTGAGGGAGCTTTAGCCTGGACAATGGGGGCTCATGAGGGACCTTCAGGCAGACTTCCATAGATCCCTGCCTTGGATCCATAGAGCCAATGCTCAGCACGAGGGCTGTTTCCCTGCCAAACATCCCTTCACTGCATCCAAGTGCTTTAGACACTGGTGTGGGTAACACTTTCACATTTTGTTGATTTGTTTGTTTGCTAGAAGGAGAAGCCTTGTGCAATTTCTCCTTCTCCAGGGAGCAAGGGAGCTTTTTCCTCAGTCTTTCCTACACTTTTACAGCACTGGCAGAAATTCTGCTAGAATTTTAGTTTTCAAGAGGGCAGTTCTGGAGAGTGCAGTATTTTTGCACAAGAACACATAGTTTAGGGCAGGGATGTTGGTGCAGAACGAGCTGTTCTGTTGCCAGACCAGCCAGTAGGGCTTGCCCATCCTTTTCAAGTTAACGGCTCCCGTGTCTTTTGGCTGCCCAGGGAATCAGTGTGTGTTGTGTTTGGGAACTGAGTAGGAAATCAATGCCCTTGCATTCCAGCTGGTGCTCAGAGATTAGAGGAGCTGGGAGGGGCTGGGCTGCATTTCTGATTCCAGCCACTTCAGCACCATCAGTGTGGCCGAGTCCAAGCGAAGAACTTGCCCGAGCACAGACGCACAAAGAGAGCCGTTCCCAGTGCAATGCTCTGGGTCTGACTGCATTCCATAAGGACCTACATGCTCCAGATTCCCCAAGAGTGTGGGTTACTGAAGCAACAGGAGAGCAAGTTCAGGATGGCTGCTGGTTGGGGCACTGCTGCCGAGTGCTGATGTGTGTAGCGACAGAAAGGACAGGATTGATTCAGGGTGACCCCCACGTGGCGAAAAATGTGCTTTCACTCTATGATTTAGAAGTTTAAACAAATGCTTTATTAAGCTATGTTATATTACACTAGTACTATATTAAAACTATACTAAAGAGATATTATACTAAAAACATACGAAAGAAAAACTTGTGACTGTCTCCACACAGCCTTTTATCTAATTATCAAATCAGTCTAGACAACTATCACTAAAATCCAATTAACAAATCACTTTCAGTAAACAATCACTATAACACATTCTTCATGTACTAAAAAACAAGAACAGCAAGGAGAGATAATAATTGTTTTCTCTCCTTCTATGAGTTTCTCACTACCTTCCCTTAAAAAAACCTAGGAGAGAGAATTATATCTCTCTCCATTCAAAGAATGTAAATACTAGAGCACAGTAAAGAGAGATGATAAAAGTGAGATCTGTCTATCTATCTATTTTAATCTTCCTGGCTCTGCTCCAAAGCAGTGGAAGATGCAAAGCTCACCTAAAGGCATCCCTTCAGGAGAGAAGTAGAGACAAGTTCCATTGACTGATCCTGAGCAGGCAGAGATGTTTCCCCCTCCAGAGATGGTTGCTTTTTCCCGTCATGTTTTCCTACTCCAGCCTTTTCTGACCTGAAGCCTTCATTTGTCCTTTAAATTTTTGCATGTCTTAAGGGAGTGGAACTATCCCATGCTGTAGCTGGGGTCTGGTGACTCTGGTCATACATGCCATGCCATACATGACACATGGTTTCCTTCACTGGCATCCCCAGGGCTGTGTAAGTGCATTCGTTAATGGGGCCTTATGAGAAACTCTGTTACTGCTGGTCAGAATTCTCCGTTGACAAAAGAGGGAGAAGAAACACCTTGGTCCTCCTCCATATACTGAGGTGGCCATAGAGGTTCTCTGACTTCCATCAGAGATCTTTGCATGCATCCTTATCTCCTGAATGACCCGGTTTTCTAACAAGAGTGTGGATGTCAGGAAGGAGGAATGCTGGTGCGGGCCTGAAGAGAACGTGAACTCCAGAAGTGTCTCTCACAAGGAGTGAGCTCACCCAGGAAGCCCCTGCAGAGCCAGGATGGAGCT
The DNA here is from genome assembly GCF_027887145.1 of Ammospiza caudacuta. Taxonomy (NCBI): domain Eukaryota; kingdom Metazoa; phylum Chordata; class Aves; order Passeriformes; family Passerellidae; genus Ammospiza; species Ammospiza caudacuta. The sequence continues at coordinate 4,961,420 of NC_080602.1, forward strand.
GTGGGACAGGGCGAGGAGTCAGTCACTACTGAAAGACAAACAGGACACGGCAGAAGCAGAGGGAGGCCCTCACCAGACCCTTGAGAAATGCCACCCCTTCCCTGTCAGCTGCCTGAGAGGCTGCTGGAGCTTCAGTCCCAGATGGCCCCTGATTGTAGGGCCAGGGTCACTTTGGAATCTGTGCCTCCCCTCGGGCAGAGAACGACCCAGGAGAGCAGCAGCACAGTGCTTTGGGAACGTGTGAGCCCAGCAGTCTGTGAGTCTTGGCCCACAAAGGGCGTATGGGAAGTTGAAACCCATCTTCTCTTGCTTTCTGTGCAGGTGCTTCTAGAGAAAGAGCAGGAGCACACGGCCTCATCTGAGCTGCCATGCCAGACTCAGGGAGAGCTGTTCCCTGCCCGAGGGCAGGAAGAGCAGCTCAGGCAGCAGGTGGAAGAGCCACAGGAGAATGGCCAGGTAAGCCTGACTGGCCAGGGCACAGAGGGAAGGGCAGAGAGAGGGGCATAAACCAGAGCTCTTGGCACTGAGGAGGCCAGGAGTCCCACAGGCAATGGAGGCACAGAGCCTTGCAATCTGCAGAGATCAGCCCTGGGACAGGAGGTTTGCAGGGGAGGCGGATGTGGGGAGGGAAGCAGAAAGAAGGGGCTGAATAAATGTGATTTGGAGGCTGCAAGAGGAAAAAAGCTGAGCCTGATGGCAGCTCTCAGTCCCTTGCTCTGCTTTTGTGTGTACAGAACATCAAGGCAGAGCCACAAGCAGAGCTGCCCGAAGCTCAGAGTGACATCATGGCAGTGAAGAGAAAGAACAAGGAAGACATGGGAAGAATTCAAGAGGAGAATCTCCACCAGCAGAGGGGCGATCAACAAAACCAGGTGAATGAAAGAGTGGCAGCCACTCCACTCATGAAATGTCCTCTCTTTTGTTTATTAGAGAACATGAAGGAACAGCTGGATGCAGAGCTTCAGACAGCTCACAGTATGATCAAGGCAAGGCATAAGCGGCTGGAGGAAGAAATGAAAATCATCAGAGAGAAACTTAATCGCTTCCGTCAGTCTCTGCAAAACCAAGTGAGTGAAAGAGGGATGCAGCCACTGCAGTCACCAATCTGGTGGTTTCTGCCCTTCTTGCCTTTCCAGTGCAGAGCAGCAGGGAGTGGGGCCATGCCTCTGAGTGCCATGCTGCTGTAGTGTGTGTATCACAGTCACTCTGAAGGACATTTCCTGGTGTGCTGAATCTCAACTGCTGCCCTGGACAGTGAAACTTGTCCTTTGGCCTTTTGGCCAGCAGTCATCCAAATTGATTCCTGCTGGCCTGTTCCTGCTCTCCTTTTTTCTTGAGGTGTTTTTACAGTGGAACTTGGTGACCCAGATGGAGGATTGAAACAAGCTGTTGTATCCCCTGTCAATCTGTTCTTTGCCTTTCCTCACAGTCGATGACTCCTGGCCGACAGGGACAAGCTGTAGTGTCTGACTGCTTTGTTCTGTTTGACTTGAGGTGCAAGTGTTGACATCTCACCGGGCAGCCTGCGAAGACTTGCAGGGAATGTGTGGCAATGAAGGACCCCAAGTTAGGAGTGAGGCACAGGAACAGTGCCCACCAGAAATGCTCCAGGTCCAGCACATCATGGGCTCTGAACCTGCTGCTGCAGCAGCATCACCTCGAGGAAGCCCTTCTGTGAAACCTGGGAACTCAGGCTCGGGCACATCCCGGGAACAGGAGACTGAGGAGGAGTACCTGGAGCTGCTGGGTACGTCTGGGGTGTTTCTTATCTGAGGGACAGTGTGTTGTGTGCAGGTGTCAGCAGAGCTGTACCAAATGCTCCTCCTGAGCTCGGTGTCACAGGGCCATTTAGGACTCCCCAGAGGCAGTGCTGTGCTCCGAGGCAGCGAGAGAGCTCTGGGTGTTCCTGCTGCCTCTGAGGGCACCTGGGACTGGCTTGGGTTTGCCTGAGCTTCCCTCTCTGCTAAAGGCTGAAGCAGGGATTGTTCTTGGATCAGCAGAAGGCTGTGACCTAGCAAATGATCTAGGCAAGTCCTGTGTGCTAGTGGCCAAACTGAACAGAATTTTTAGCTTCCTAAATTCTCCTTAGACTCCTGACTTCCAACCAGTCATCACAGCAAAAAAACTTCACAGAAATGGACTGACTTTGGAGTTTTGTCTTTTTAGTTGGGGATTTTTTTTGGGAGGGAGGTGGGGTGGGATTGCTTTTCTGTTGTTCATTTTTGGTGGGGGTTTTTTGTTGTGTTTTTCTCCATCCTGAAGGAGCCCTTCTACCCCACGTTTTACTGATGTCATTTTTATGACTGTTCCTGTTACCACTACTACATCTGCAGTTTATTTTCATGAGAATGCTATATTTTTGTCAAGAAGAGAATGCTATCTTTTTGTCAATAAGAACTACTTTGAAAGAACATCAGGTTACAGGACAAATAGAGAGCACAAGGTATTTTCCATGTGCCCCCAAAGAAAAAACAGAGACTTTGATAACAAACTTTATTTAATCTTCTAGTTTTATGCTTATCAAGATGTGTCCAGGAGACACATCCAAGTGGCGTGATCAGATAAAACTGTACTGCAGGCATTTCTCAGGAGAGAGCCTCCAGCCCAGCCATGGTATATCCCTCAGATCCATGGCACTTTTCCATACCTGATTCCCACTCTTTCCCATGACTGTTAGAATCCTACCCATTGGCCCAGGCCCTGCTCAGATCAGTCTCTAGGAAAACACATCAAGCCCTTTGTGATTCTGCAGCACAACCCAATGAATCTGCTTCTTGCCCGTAACAGCTGCCAGTGCTGTGCTCTCAGATAAGAGACCTGGTGGGGCTGAGACCAGAGCCCAGTGGATTCTGTGTCTGCCATCACCAGTTGGGACAAAAAGGGCACTGATCTGTGCCTGGGTGTGGCTGATCTCAAAGCCCATCCTGTTGTGTCCTGAATGGGGGCAACAGCTTGTCCGGGGCTCAGGCTCACTCTGGCTTCTTCCCATCAGTGCCTGTCAGTGCTCATGCTTGGGCTTTGCCAGCCTTGTTGTGGTCAGTGCCCTGTCCCTGAGGGCTGGAGGGACTGCAGAGGCTGGAGCCTTCCTTAGCTGGGAGAGGGGCAGCTTTGAGCTCAGCCTGCTCACAAACAGGTCAGGGTCCTGATGCTGAAAGCCCCGTCAGGATCGGTTACAGCTGGAGCTGCTCTGGTTTACAAATGGGACGGCATTCCTTTGGCAAACTGCTGGAAGGTGGGGAAGATGTCCTCCTCTCCTGGGATTGTATGTCCCTGTGCTTTGTTTCCTGTCAAGAGAACTCTTCAAAGGACTGTACAAATCAGTCTCTGTGCTGGCCACCTGTGCTGCAGGGCTGTCTGCCTGGTTGTGGTTGTTGTTACCCAGCCGACCACAAAGGGCTCAGAGCTCCAGGCGCTGGGGCTGCCTTTTGTATCTCCTGGAAGCTGGGATCTCTGCTTTAAAGTCAGCATCTTGCATTTTGTTTCCCTCAGGGAGAATGGTGAACACCACTGAAAATCCCCTGATGAAATACACGCATCTGAATTTTATTGGCAGCGGGTGAGTCCAACAGCAGTTACTCCTGCACAGCCGTGGGCCAGGTGTTTTTGGGGTGGAATGTCTATCCAGCGTGAAGTCAGGCCAGCTGCAAAGATGATCACACGGTGGGGATAGATTGTCCCATCTCTCAATGCTGCTCAGAATTTGTGAGTGGGCTCAGAAGGCATTGTCAGAGATGCCTTGCTACCGAGGTCTTGCCTGCATCAAGGAACAGGACCTGGAAGGTCTCCTTGTCTCTCAAGTGTGGGACAGCTCTGTGTTAATTTCTTTAGCATTTTGTATATGTCTCAAAATCATACTGGCACACTAATGAAAAGAGAAGAAACTTGCTTGCCTGAAAGAGCAACCTATGCCCTATCAAAGCTGTGAGATAACAGTTCCCAGGAACAATTCTTTCCCCTGGTTTGAAGAGGGAAACACTCTGTGGTCAGGATAGGAACCACACTGTTTAGACAGTGAAACTCAAGAGGAAAGACTAACCTCCCTTTAGAAATTGAACCCCAGTGCTTCAGGAACAGGCCCAGTGCCCATGCACTTGAGAGGAAAATGCATCATCTGCCTTCTGGCAGAGCCCTCCTGCATCCTGCAGGTTTTGACACTTCCAGCAGAGATCTCCTGTGTGGGCTGGCTTTCACTGCAAGATCTAAACAGCTTCTCCTTTCTCTGCTTCTGTTTTGTTTCTAGGACTTTTGGAGATGTTTTCAGAGCACTCGACACTGCCACAGGAGGAGAGGTAAATGTCAACAGCCCCTGCAGGCTCTGCTGCACTCGAGGGCTTTCCCCTCTGGTGTGAGCTGTGGCTGGAGCTTTGGGCAGAGCTGTGCTGAAAAGGCACAAGAAGCACAGACTGGTGCCAGCCCACAGAACACATTTGGGACTTTGTCCTCCTCAGCTGCCAGAAGGAAGGCACGGAGGGCAGCGGTTCCTTTCAGAGAAGGACGCGCTCACTCGCTCTCCATTGCTAAAACAAAGGTGGTGCCTGCGAGCACCTCACTGCTCTTTGGGGCTGCAGCTTCAGAGTCCTGAATTCTCATTTCTGGCTGCCAGCAAATCCATCTGAAAGTTACTGGTAGTTCCTTAGCCACCTGCAGTGCTGCACTTGGGAACTGCACGTAGGGAGAGATCTGCAAGGCGTCCCTGAAAGCCCTAAGCCCTGCCCATATCACAAGATGTATCCACAGAGTATTAAGGCATGGATTCCTTCTTCTGAGTCCCAAACAAAGCAGCAGAGAGTGCGGTCAGAGGTTTGTGGGTGATAACTGAGACACCGCTGTTACCAAGTGGTCAAGGCCAAATGTCAGTGGCCCCACGTGCCCTGTAACTGGCTCCCAAGGGAGCAGAGAAATGGGCTGTTGGAATGTCAGTTCCTGATTACTGCAGTGCCTAATCACAAGGCAGTTTGGCACAGCTCAGCTGTGTCATTGCAAAATCACTCGCTCCACGTGCCTTGTGGTCTCGTGCCACCAACCTCTCAAGTTACTGATTTTCAATGTCATTTTAGGTGGCAATAAAAAAAATAAATCTTCAAGGAGTGAGGAGGAAGGAGCTAACCTTTAATGAAATACTGATCATGAAGAGGTATAGGAGTCCCAATGTTGTGAATTATTTAGACAGGTGAGAGGTCATGGTCTTATCCCATGGATGTGTGCTTACATGAAGCAAACATGAGAGGTTCAAAACCCACTTTGGTCAGTGGCAGCAAGTAAAGCTGTTAATTTTTATTTATTCATATTTCTCTACTCATCTCCAATGGATGAGAAGAGAGTGCATCTTGTCTGCATGAGTCTTCCCTGGCACACCTAATTTGATAATTACTCCAAAATTATTCAAAACCTGGATCAGCTGTATCTTCCTAACTCAATAGCCTCAAAGTTCACTGCCTCCACATTTATTTGGGATTGATTTTTTAAAGTTTCTTAAGTGCAGATGAACCATCCTAAAGTGGATTGTTGCCCCTCTTTGCCATTGCTATGCATGCCAGGAAGACTAGGTGCTTATTTCCAGAAACACCATGCCTGACATGTTTTTATCTGGGCTGTTTCTAACTGCACTTTTCATTTGCTGCCCATCTAAGACATCTCCTTTTTCAAGGATGTGTCTTTCTCTATGAGACTGCACAGATTGCAAATAATGCACAGCCAAGAGGGAATGTCTATTCCTTTGATTCTGTCCTTGTCACAAAGGCATCTGGAAATAAGAAACCTGGAAGCTAAAAATCAACATAGCCATGCATGTTCATCTCTACCCCCTTGTTTCCTTCTTTCAGCTACCTTCTGGGCGAGGAACTCTTGCTGGTTATAGAGTACATGGATGGAGGTGTCCTGAGCGACATCGTCAGCCAGACCTGCCTGTCTGAAGATGAGATGGCAGCCATCAGTCGGGAGGTCAGCAATCCCAGCTGTGTTTCCAAGGGCTTGGGCAGGATTGTCTGGGAAACAGGGGCTCAGAACAGGGGAGGTTTCCTGTGCCGAGCTTTGTTTCTGTGTTACTGGTATGCTATGGGCAAGTAAAAGCATCTCAAGTGAAAGGCCTGCCAGTGCCCCTGCACTCCCTGTACTCAGTGCCAGTACTCTTATCTCCTGCTGTTGTATTCTCGCTCTGTCTCTTGTATTTGTATTTGCTGTTCTCCACCTTGCCTCTCTAAATGTTTGCCTGGAGTCTGTCTTCACTGCATTCCTTGCCTGTAAAAGCAAAGGTGCTGGTGGCAGGATTTGAAACAAACAGCAAAGAAAGAAGAGAGAGACTCGTTTCTCTCAGTGCTCAGCTAAAAAGGATAGGAGTGCAGCCAGAATGCTCTTTGCTTCTGAGCACATGCGCTGCAGCAGGAGTCATCCTGGCTGGTTGGCAGGGGACAGCCTACAACAGCAGGTGCTGTTGCTCTTTCAAAAGCTGACGTGCCTTTCCTAAGAAAGGTCCTGCTCTGCAAGTGTTGGAGCAGCAAGCTCTTCCTCTCAGCGGCCATTACTGTTCTGCCATTACTCCCCATTCCCCTGGAGAGGGAATCTTTTAGATTCTTTGTTTCCTTTCTTGTGTGATGAAATTACATCACTCATTTTTGCCCTTCTGTTTCTGTTTTCTTGCTCAGTGCCTGCAAGGACTGGATTTTCTTCATGCAAACGATGTGATCCATCGAGACGTGAAGAGTGACAACATCCTTCTCAGAACCGACGGTTCTGTCAAACTGGGTCAGTATATTCTTGGTCAGGTGCAGCGTTCCAGGGATGTGGGTGTGGGGCTGCTTGGCGTGACTGCCAGCTCCCCAAAAATGGTGCTGGTGGCAGTGCAGGGACCCCTGCTGCGAGCTGAGGGCACAGTTGCAACGTGCACAGAGGTAGAAGGAGCCACAAGCAGTCAAGAGTGGCCTTGCTCTGTGTGTGTCCCTTCCAGAGGGAGGGAGTTACAAGTCTAAAGTTTCCAAAGGACAAAAGCCACTGCTAGAGGCAGTGTAAAACATGGGGGGAGTTTTAAAGTCGCCAATGCCAGGAGATTCAACAGAGCAATTTCAAACTTCTGGTGGGGAATTCTTTTGCTTGCTTTCCTAACTGCACAGAATTCAGATAAAACCAGTATTTTGCTTTCTCCTCAGCTGATTTTGGCCTCGCTACTCAGCTCACCCCTGAGCAGAGCAGACGGTGCTCGGTAACCGGGACTCCTTGGTGGATGGCGCCTGAAGTGGTGACAGGTCAACCATATGGCCCCAAAGTGGACATATGGTCTTTTGGAATTGTGGGAATTGAAATGATAGAACAAGAACCTCCTTACTTGGGCGAAAGTTCTGGCACGGTAAGGAGCAAATACTCACTAATCCCACTGTCTTTCTCACCTGTCCCATGTCCTGTGTGCCACTGGACAAAATCCCATTGCCTTCTGCTGGAACTACTTCCACCAAGGTCCCCTCCTACAAATGTCCCTGCAACACATCAGCATCTGCTGGACTTTTGGTTGCATCAGTGGGGGAACTCAAGCCTTACCACATGCAAACAAACTCCAAACAAACTCCATTCTCACTCAACACTTTCCTTTGGGTTAGTGGTTCCAGTTCTTTTGTCTGTGTAGATGGCCTTAATAACAGGAAAAAAGCATCTTAAAAGTGTTGTTATCTTTCCAGAAATGAAGGAAGGATACCCAAAACCAACAAAGTTTCTAAAACCGTGGTCTTTAGAGAGGAACCTAACCCTGTGTGCAGTTTCTTCTCACTGGGAAACATGGGCATGAGGGTGTAATGCACAGAGTCTCTTCTGCTTCTTGTGCAGTGCTGCTGAAACACTCAGTGACCGTGTTTCTCTCCTAGCCCAAGCAACATTCTGCACGTCACCAAGCCAGAGCCTGGTGATGTGGAGAACCTGCCACAACCTCCTGTTTGTTTCCTGGCACTTTCTGGCATGGGCCTACCATTAATGCATTGACTTGAGCAGCCAAATGACTGGAGGGTGTCCATAGGGATGGAACCTCTCCTCCTTCTGACCTAGACAATTTTTCTTTTGCTGCAAAAATGGGAAGCTGAAATTTTCAGACTGCTGAGAGACAGAGCTGCAAGTGGCTCCTGTGTGCCCAAGCAGGCATTTTCATCCCAATACATTTGTGCAGGCATCTTAATGTGTCTGTGTTGAAGAGGAGATTGTAAATGTTTGTTTCCCTACCTGGGTATTAACTGATGGATTTCCTTTCTTTTCTTCCAATTCCCATTGTTTTCAAGAACAGCACAAAAAGCTTGATGAGTTTTGTTCTAGGGCACGTGCTCTTAAAGGACCAACAAGCACCGCAGAGATGCCTTTCATGTACTAACCCTTCAAATTAGCTAGTATAGCAAAGTCCCTCTTCCAAAAACCATCTCAAGCTGGCATGAATCCTCAGAGAAGCAAATGTCCTTTTGCTGATGTAGTTCCCACTAACTAGGTCAGGCAATGAAATCAGCTGCCAAGGCAAGATCTGCAGGATGGTGGAAAAGCTGTGGCTGCATCGGGGTTTGGGTTTTTGGTTGGTAAAGGAAAGTCATCTCTGGGTCTGTGCCAGGGCAGAAACTGCCACTGAAGAACAGAGGTTAAACAAAGGGATGTGGGAGAGCCTTGGAGATGTGAAAGCAGGAGGTGGAGCCTGGTGTCTCCTTTCTCTCCAGGCTACATACCTGATAGCCACAGTAGGGACTCCACAGCTGCGGCAGCCCAAGCTCCTCTCGGCTTTGCTGCGTGACTTCCTGAGCTGCTGCCTGCAGACAGACGAGGAGCAGCGCTGGTCTGCCAAGGAGCTCCTGCAGGTAAAATGTGAAGGGGCTGCAGGTGAAACAGGCTCTGAGGGATGGGCTCCTCCTCCACTCAAGCCCAAGGCAGCAGATGAGCCCCCTTCCTCCTCACCTCCACTCTTGCTGCTCTTCAAATGAAAATGGTGAGGAATCCTAGACTGGGCTGGGCTGGCAGGGCCCTGTAAATGTCCTCTGGTGCAAGTGTCCTGCAATGAGCAGGGACATCTTTAAAGAGATCAGGTTGCTCAGAGCCCTTTGCCACCGGAGCCGGAATGGTTGCAGGGATGGGGCTCCTACAGGCTCTTGGGGCAAGCTGTGCCAGGGTGGCACCATGCTCCGAGTAAACAAGTTCTTCCTTAGACCTACTCTGATTAGGTGCCCTTAGTGTTTAAAAATATTTGTGCATATCCCATTGTAACTGGTCCTGTTAAAAAAGATGTCCCGCACTTTCTTCAAAGCCACTGTGAAGTCTTGGAAAGTGGCAATAAAGTCTCCCTGGGGCCTGTCCTTCACAAAACTGAATAACTCCAGCTCCCTCTGCATTTCCTGTGAGGAGAGGTGCTCTGTCCTCTGACTGTGTCTGTTGCCCTCTTTTGTGATTTGGTGGAGTGTTCATTTTTATCTAATGGCAAAAGAATTGAAGCAGAGCAATGCAGGGTACAGAGACATGAAATGGTGGTGGAGGAACCCAAGGAAGCCAGTCCCAGCCTAGGGGTCAGAGATTTGGCTGTGGGCAGGAGGGGCTGTGGGGGGCTCACTGTGAGCCTCTGAGGGGCCCTGGTTGGTGCCCCCCAGCCCACCCTCAGAGGTTTCTGCCACGCAAACAGGGACAGCTGGGAGGGACTTGTCCCAGCCCCATCTGCTGCCTGGCACGCTCAAGCAGACGGGAACTGTGCCAGGGTTACTGCCAGGTTGTGTGGCAGAGAGGGAACTGCAGGGCCCAGTGCCACTGGGCTGGCCCTGCTGGGAAGGAAGGTGCCATCCAGCACACGAGGGGCAGGGCATGGAAAGGCAGACACTGCTTTCTGTCCCTGTGGGAATCAGCACAGTGCCTGTCTTTCAAAGGCAGGGACCTATGTGAGTCATTGGAGTTTCCTGAAAGGAGGAAAACCCAGGGACAGAAAGCGCCATTTCTAGAGCACTGGCAGGGCAAAAATCCCAGCATGATGAAGACATCACAATAAACAGATGAGTGGGATTCTGGGCCAGGTTTGCCTGTGATGGCAAGGTCTTGCACATTGGGGATGACTGGGGAGCAGATGGTCCCATTGCTCCTCTTGCTGGGTCTTTCCAGCAACTTGATGTATCCTGATTGAGTCCCTGACGCAATGAGCTTGGAAAGTAATGGTTCACTGTTCTTTGTTGTATTTTTTTTTTTCCGGTTGACAGCATCCATTTGTAACTTCAGCCAAGCCACCATTCATCCTGGCACAAGTCATCAACTCAGTGAAGAAGATGAATAACCCTAACCCTAAACTCTAAACCTAAAACCTAACCCTAACCTTAAATGCTAACCCAAACCCTAACCCTATCCCTATCTCTATCCCTTTCCCTTTCCCTTACCCTTTCCCTAACCCCAACCCTAAGCCTAAGCCAAAGCCTAAACCTAAACCCAAACCTGAACCTAAGTCTAAGCCTAAACCTAACCCTAAACCTAAGCCTAAGCCTAAGCCTAAGCCTAACCCTAACCCTAACCCTAGGAGACGAGAACATAGCAATCATGTCAAGATGTTATCTCTGTTACCAATTTAGAGTAGGATTGTAGAGTAGGGTTGCTAAAGAGATTTGTAGCATAGAATTATAGATTAGAGTTGTAATTAATAAAGTTTCTGAAACATCAGCTCACTTGGAAGATTCTCCTCCTTCTGACCCCTTCAGAAAATTCAACATTTCCTTCTGAATTACCAATTGTTTTTTATTGGTGCTAAGTCACACATATGGCTTTTTTTGTATGGTTTCATAAGCGAGGAGGGCTCTTCTTCATTCATCCTCTCCAGAGCACACTGCCTTTGGAATATGACCCACTGGCTGGTTATGGCACAGCTGTGGTATTTCTAGTTGAGGCAGACAGGGCAATGGCATTTGAAGGCAACACCAAAGGAAGAATGAGGCAGCCCAAACATCTTGTGCAGATGCAGGCCTTCAGCTGTGACTGGAGAGCAATGGGGTTCCTGCCACTTGGATTTGTATCCCTAAATGCAAAAATCTCTTTGGCTGGAGGAGAGCCTTGCTCAAGTGAGACAGCAGAAAGATCAGAGAGGGTGCTGGGGAAGGTCTCCTGTGGTGCAGAGCTGTCAGCGCCTGTGAGGTGAGAGCGGGCCCGGCCTTGCCCGGGCTGGAGCCCCAGCAGAGCCCCGGCAGAGGCCGGAGCAGCCTGAGCCCCGGCAGAGGCAGGCTGGAAGGAGGCCCTTGGAGCTGCAAGGGGCAGCAGCCGGGCCCTGGGTGCCTCTTGCTGGGAGCGGGCGAATCCTCCGCTCTCAGGGCCCAGGTGGCAGCTGGCTGCTGCCGAGGGGAAGCGCAGCCGTGCTGGGCACAGCCCGGCCTGGAGGCCATGGCCGTCTGGAGTGTGCCCAGGAGCAGAGAAAGGCCAAGGGCAGCCGCGGGCCGCTGGGCTGGCTGAGGATTCCTCCTCTTCTGCCGGCTGCCCTGCAACTCCTGGCAAAGGCCAGCAGTGTGTGCAGCACTCTGGGCACCGGGGCAGGGAGCCGGGCTGCTCGGCAGGCTGGAGCACAGGGCAGCTCCTTCAGGCCCGGCACTTGTGCCAGGGAAGCGAGGCCAGCGTGAGGCAGGGACAGCTTGGCAGGGCCCATCTGCAGGAGCCAGCGCCTCACGCAGCTCTGGGAGGAAGCGCCTGCAACCCTGCAGTTCTGCACTGAGCCAGAGCAAAGGTGTGAGATGCAGCGTGTTTGGCAGAAATTCAGGCCCACCAGGCCGGCCTCCTTTGTGCTCTGTGGTGCACAGCAAGCACTGTGCAATACAGCTCTGAGCTGCTGGGAGAGAGGCAGTCGGGGATGTGCCTGAGGTGAGTCAAGGGGTTAGCTGATAATGGAATTAGGATAATTGAAAAGTGAGCATGAGTCGAGAGGCCAGCTGGGAATAGAATTGGGATAGTAGAAGACTGCATGTTTTAGTTAAGATTTTCAAATGAGGTAAGAAGCTAAGTTAGTAATACAGCTAGCAGAAATCACGCCCCTTAGTTAAAGAGTACCAAATATATTAGGAGCATAAAGTTAGGAGTGACAGGGATAGAGGAAGCAATTGTGAAGAAGCAGAGACAATAGAAATAAGAATAATTGAACAGTTAGGAGAGGCTTGGACCATGAGCAGCAGGTCCAAAGGTCTTGCCAGCTGGCCACGGGAGAAGAGTTCACCATGAGGAAGACGGCTTTATTCCTCCCATACAACCACTCCCTCATATCAAAATCCCACCCACCCAGTTAAGGGAATACAATTGAGCAGCTGTAATAGATATTCAGTTGATAAAAATGCAAAGCCGGCAGGTAATAATTATGTATTATGGGCCCTTAGAAACCTAATGTGAAACCTTTTCTGTAGAAATAGAGCAGGAGTCTGCAACTCCTTGCACATGTCTTTGGAAACTAGTTCACATGTGTCCAGGGCTGCAATAAATACCCTTCTTTTCTACTATAATTAGTTGAAGAGTCATCTGTTCGTGCTTACAGGGTTATGCTGGAGTAGTGAACTGCTTTGCAAGGGAGCAGAAGAGTTTCAGCAGGCAATTTTTGGAAGAGATGGAAGGCTCTTGTGACTGAAGGGAAAGCCATTTGGAATGGAGTAATGATCCCAAAGTACATACAATTGTATCTTTGTGTCTGAATTTAAATCAGAATGATTATCGATAGCTTCATGCAATTTGTCTACAAATTTATCAAAGTCTTCATTCTTTCTTTGACGAATCTGTGCAAAAGACATGGTGTGTAACTTATCTGGAAGTGCAAGGATAGCATTATATGCTGGTTGGCTCATCTGTAAGACTTGATCAATGCTCCTAGCCTGGGCAGTGGCAGTAGCCCCGGGCCCTTTGCCAAGTAACTGTTGTGCTGTTAAACCATACAGAGGATCACCCTGCACTCTAGGTCTTGCTGCTTCTTGATCACACTTTTCCTCGCAGATTTTTTGAAACATCGCCTGCTGATGGGGTGGCATTCTAAGTCTTATTAGGGTATGCACATCAGCTGGAATAAATGTGTTAGATGGAAAAAATATACTGCAGAAGTGACTGTGCAAGTTGGGATTTTCAACCAAATTGTGAAATTGCAGCTCTCAACTTTTCTAAAATCTTCTAGTTGAAAGGTTCTCAAACTCTACTTGCAGCATTAGTTACTACAGAAAAAGCTTCTACATCATTGGAGAGAAAAGTCCCTTCTACACTACCTTCTGCAATAACTTTTTTCTACTTTTGTTTCTCTTTTGTGGAGATAAAGCTCGGCCTCCAATTCCTCAGAAAGCATTAGGGGGACTGTGCTATTTTGGGAAATTGACACTGTTTGCCCCTAGCATTCATCAGATGCTTGACATCAGGCACAAATTCCAACGTCCAAAACGTAGTGTGCATCTATTAGGCTCAGACTGCAAGGATAATGTAGAATTGTGGAATTGCCCTTCGGTTAAATTGGCATCACTTTTTACACCAACATTAGCTTCATCAAAGGCCCTTACATAATTCAAATGATTGGCTTGTTGGACAGGAAAACAAATTAACATTACATCTGCAATACTGAAGGAACTCACCACTGATGTAGGCAGCATACACCACACTGTGTTACAGGATAGGGCTGCTATAGATTTTTTGTTGCTAGCACAAGGAGATGGGTATGAAGATTTTGAAGGGATGTGTTGCATGAATCTTTTTGACCACTCTGAATCTATTGACAAGAAACTGTCATTGCTTAAGGAGAATATGAAAAAGCTGACAGTTGTTTAGAATTCTTTTGATGAGTGGCTAAAATCCTGGGGAATAACAGGCTGGCTCAAGGACTTAGTATGCTTTGCCATTATGTATTACTGCCTGTATTATGTATTCTTGGCTATGTAATTAATAAATAATTCTAGGTATTATTGTCTTTGTATTCTTTTTTCAATTCTGCTTATAGTGCCTTGCTTACTATGCTGTCTGCAAAAAGTAATTGACCGTACTATTAAATCAGTCTGGCTTGTGCAAAAACAAAAGCAGGGAACTGTTGAAGATATTTTACAGGTTGAGGAGTTTTGGTAAGACAATGGCCATATTCAGCCAATGCACTGAAGCCAGCCTGCTTGTAATAATGGACAATGAACACATTCACAAAGAATGAATTATGGACATATTCAGAAATGGGCTCGGTATATCCTTGAAAAAGGTACAAGAAGAAGAGTCATCAGGACTCAGCAAGTTTGTCAGCAAGCTTGGGAAAGTGAGCCATGGGTGGGCCAGACAACCACAGTAAGACACGTGAAAAATTAAGTGATCCAATCAGCATTCTATTTTAGACACGTGAACAGCTTGGATTAAGCAATCATGTATTAGCTAGAGACGCAAGGACAATAGAGATTTATTATAAATAGAGTCATTTAAAGAATAATAAATTTAACTTCACTGGATCATATTGGTCATGGTGTGATGTCCATAAACTTCCGCACTCCACACTTAAGAGTGTGTTGGTGTTGCCCAGGAAATGTACACATTTGGGGAAGTGCCCTTGGAAGAGAGGGGCTTGATTCCTAAGGAAACTGCTTCTCCAGGAGCCCCCAGTGAGACAGATGCAGGTGTCTCCATTTGACTCCCTGTGTTTCCTTCAGTCCTTGAGGCCCCTTGGACTTGGCAGAGGGGCAGGCCAAGGATGTGAAGACAAGCTTTGGCATCTGCCTGGGCCTGTAGAGACCAAGCCAGGCACCTGCGGCAGGGTTTGTTGCCCACCTTTGAGCACAGGTCTGAGACAGATCCTGTTTGTCCAGCCGAGTGCCCCAAAGCTCTCTTGGGGAGCTGTGAATTCAAAGGCCTTGATGCACACATTCATGCCACCTCCCCTCTCTGGTGTGTTTTAACTCTTGGCAAGATGCGTTTGCCTCGTGCTTGCTGGAGGCTGCTCTGCTCCAGAGCCAGCACCGAGCTTGTCTGTCCTGGGCTGGTACCGTGGAGAGTCCTTCCCCGAGCACTTGGCTGGGCTTGGGGTGTCCTGGGCTGTCTTAGACACTTGGGGCAATGGATTTCTTCCAATCAGAGGCACTATGGGTGGGGTGGGGGTAGCCCCAGAGCACTTGGCAGCGTGTGCAAGGGCCCTTGCTGACACGGCACAGCACGGTTACCATGGAATGGAATGGAACAGGACCCTTTGTGACACGTGGTGACATGGGTGCTGGTGGTGACGAGGCAATGCCACTGTGCTTTGGGCATGCAACAGGACAGGAGGTGACAGAGCGGTGCTGTGAGGTGTCCCCGCACAGCCGGCTTGTTGGTTGCTGACCCGGAGCTTTTCCAAGGCATTCCTCCTGTGGCTGGCCTCACGGCCAGACCTCGGGATTCGGTGTCTCGGAGCTTTTCCGAGGCATCTTCCATCCCTGCGGCCAGTGCCCTCGTGGCCAGGCCCGGGGACTTGGTGACCACTGTCGTTCACGAGGAGTCTCCTGTCCTTGTGGCAGGAGCCCTTCGAGAACAGAGTGCAGGACTTGCTATCCCGTAGCCTTCCTGAGGCTTCCCTGTTGCAGGTGCCTGCAAGGCACAACTGCAGCGCTCGCTCACTTGGGCCTTTGCCAAGGCATCTGTCTCGAAGGTGCCCTCGAGTTCAGACAGCGAGATGGCAGGCAGACTGCCCAGCCTGTTCAAGGGGCTTCGAGGGAAGAAAAAAAATGGCCCTGCAGCTGCCCCAGCGCAGCATCCTGCAGAGCCACAGCAGTTGCAGCCACTGCAGGACGGTGAGTGGTGGAGCTGGGCCGCAGGGCAGGTGCCTGCAGCCGGTCTGGCCCCATCCCATCCCATCCCATCCCATCCCGTCCCGTCCCGTCCCGTCCCATCCCATCCCATCCCATCCCATCCCATCCCATCCCATCCCGTCCCGTCCCGTCCCATCCCATCCCATCCCATCCCATCCCATCCCATCCCATCCCATCCCATCCCATCCCTGCGGACGTCCCTATGGACAGGATGGCACAGGGGCCGGGGCTGACCCCCAATGGCCATGCTCCATCCCCCTGGGCTCCCGGGGGCCTGTCCCTGCCTGGGGAGCGCAGGGCTGGGCTGTGCTCTCCGGCCTCTCCCGCAGCCCCTCAGCTCTGGCTGCGCTCGCTCTTTGCCAGATGCAGCCAAGGACCAGACTCATGAGCAGGAGCCCACTCGTGGCCATTTCCACCGAGCAGCGCAGGTAACTGCAGCCGTCCCCCCTGGGCAGGGCCTGCTGGCACTGCTTGGCCGAGCCCTGCGCTTGGAGCAGGCCATGGAACGTCCCTCTCTTCCAGCCCTTACTTCTGCTGCATACACTGTGGAGGCTCCTGCGCCTTGGCCGCACAAAGACCGGCGGCACTGGCACCAAGGGCACAGCCCAGCCCGACTCCAGGCCCGGCCACCTGCGGGCAGAGCCTGCTGCCAGTTCAGCGTCCTCGGAGCTCGCAGCAGCCTCTGAGCAGGACACAGCCCAGGGCAGGGCGGAGGCTGACATGGCCCTGACTGAGGGCACGGCCACTACCCACACCCAGGCTCAGGGCAGGCTATACACTCAGGCCATGCCCACCCTGACCAGGACTCCTGCACCCACTCTGGAGGTTTTCCAGAAGGGTGCTGCTTCTCCACAGCAGGTAAGCAGCCTGGGGCCAGGGCTGAAGGCCTCCCAGGATCACGTAGCCCCTCAATCTACGTTCGCTGGGCCCCCTTAGCCTTTGAGGCCATCACAGTGGGGTGGGAAGGCAAGCACTTCTTGGGGGAAGCTGGGCAAGTTACTCCCTTGGACAGCACTCCAAGTCTTCCCCAATGCTGCCTCCTCCAGGTGCTAGCCATGGTCAGGGATATTCTCCACAGACTGGCGTCCTGTGTCACCGTGGACACCGGGCTGCAAATGGAGATTCTGAGCCTGATGGAGGAACACCCTGCTCAAGTGGTGATGAGCCTCCTGCGCTGTGCCCCAAAGTGTGACAGGTACGGAGCACAACTGCCTTGAGGGCTTGATGCTCACTGGCCTGTAGGGTCCCTCACCCTGTACAGCCTGTCCAGCGGGCTCTGCCAGACAGGCGGAGAGCTGTGGGAGCCTCGGGTCCCTCTGTTTCCTGAGCCTCTGACGTGCTCCCTCCCTGCCCCTCAGGGCACCGGGGCTCTGTCCCCCGGCCCCATGCAGCTGCATGGGGCACGGTGCTGACGCACAGCTCTGCTCCCACAGAGCCGCCGCGCTGATGTGGAGAGCCATGGGCACGTCTGGAGTGGCTGCCCAGGAGGTGCTTCCAGCACTGCTCTCTGCCATGGAGGAGCAGCCACCCTACGGCAGCTTCTCCTGCGGGGACAAGGCTGTCTTTGCCCTGGCTGTGAGTTTCTGGAGCTGGCCTTTGCTCGTCCTCCTAGTCGCTTCTCCAGCAGCTCTCCCTGCTCTCCCCCGCCTGCAGCTCCCTGCCTGGGCTGAAAGCTGGCGTAGAGGCAGGCTCAGAGAGAGCAGGCCGCGTGCTCCCCCTGCGTCTCCCCTTGGGCCCTGCCTCATGGACACCCTGGCACTGAGCGCTGCCTCAGGCTGCTTTGTCTCTTGCAGGCAACTCTGGTGCTGTGGAGGATTGCCCCCATGTGCGAGTGGCACTGTGCCATTCTGTTTCATTGTCCCCAACTGTTTGTGGCTCTGTTCTTGCAAATTGTCACCACCACAGAACAGATGCCAGGGGATGTTGAAACCTGGAGATTCTGGAGAGCGTGCCAGGAGGAGCACGGCCTTCCCTGCCACCCCCACAGGTGCCAGTCGCCCTGTCCTTCCCACACCCTCATGGCCAGGACCAGCACTCCCAGAGTGACCTGGCCTTGGCTTGGCACACAGGTTTGCAGCGCAGACCATGAAGGCTCTGCTCTCCCACCTGGGCTTTGACAATAAGCTGGTGGCTCTGGAGCACAAGCGTGTCTGGGAGAAGCTGCTCTGTGCCGACACCCAGCACTATGCAGCGGCTCTGCTGGCCAGGTGAGATCCCTTACTCCTGCCACCACCGCCAGCATTTGTGCCCCGTGTCCAGATTGCCCCACACAGTCCCCAGGGCTGTAAGTGAGAAGGCCTTGTCAGCGAGGGAGGGTCGAGCAGACTGGAAAAGGCTGGGAGAGGAGGATGCCCAGCAGCAGCCACCTCCCAAGGGGTCCATGTGCCCTTGCAGAGTGCTGGGGAAAGATCAGACCTATGTGAGTCATTGCTGGGAGAGGTTTGCCCACCCTGGGAGGGCTCAGGGCCTTGGTGCCTTTTTCCCCTGGCAGGGAGATGCGCCGTGGCTTGAGCCCCTTGTGTCCCTTCATGGCCTCGCACCTGCTCAGCCTGCTCATGGGGAAGCAGCCCTGCTGGCATCTGCCTGCCCTGGCCTTCTTTGTGGAGGTGAGCCTGATGGCCAGCGCTGCCTGGCTGAGCTGCCTCCCAGCTCTCGGGCCTCTTGTAGCTGCAGCCGCCTGGGACGCTGCCCACGTCTTGTAGCTGCAGCCGCCACGCTGCTGCCTTGGCCCGGCCCTGTGCAGCTCCAGGCTCCTGCCAGCCGGGTCCCTGTCACTGCCCTCCTGTGCCTTTCAGCTCCTGGAGTGCCTGGACCTGAGCAAACACGGTCCCAGTGCCCTGCTGGTGGTATCCAGGCTCCTGCCGAGCCAGTGCAGGCACAGGCTGCGCCTGGCACTCAGAGGCCTCGTGGTGCTCAGCAAGGAGCCCTCGCTGGTGAGAACGGGGCAGTGGCTGAAGCCACGCTGGCAGTGTGGGGCTGGGCAACGCAGACCTCTGGGCTTGGCTGGGCTTTGGCAGCAGAGGCAGCTGCTCCCAGCTCTCCTGCCTCCTGCTTCAGCTGCCCCAGTGCCCCAGTGCCCCAAGCAGCTGTTGGTGCTGCAGCCATTCACAGCTTCACAGCACAGCCTGGTCTTGCACACAGGGAGGAGGAATACGCGGCCTGTATCAACACCTGGTGCAGCAGCTGGCAGATCCAGATGCAGAGGTGGTCCGGATGAGCCTCTGTGTGCTCACACATATGTTCCGGGACAAAGACCTCCTGCTACCCAGCGTCACCGCCCTGAAGCTGGCTGAGTCCCTCCTGCCACACTTTGAGAATGTAAGGCTCTGTGCCCCCAGCCAAAGGCACTGGACATTGCCTGGAAACTTTGTGCTCTGTGCAGTTCTGAGCCTTTGCCCCAATGGGCCCAAAGCAGTTGTTGCTTAGGACTTTTCCTTTCCTTCCAGGACAACAGCCATGTGCAGCTGCTCTCCATTCAGCTCTTTTGCAAGGTGATGGAGCTGGTAGTGGAAGAGGGGGAAGAGCTTCTCACAACAATCGTGAACCAGAGCCTGCTCCCTCTGTTCTTGCGCTGGCACGATGAGAACCTGCAGGTGGCCGAGGTGAGGTTTTGTGTGACGGTGCCGCATCCCTGGCAGGGGGCTCAGCCGCCTCCTGCCCTGGCGTCTGGCGGGCTCTGGGCTCCCCTGGCTGTGGTGCAGGGACACAGGTCCCGTGCCCTGGGCTCTGGTGTCACCTGCAGCTCTCTGCCGCTCTCCAGGCCTCTTTCCAAGCCCTGCTTTGTGCGGCACGCTTCCTGAGGAGGAGGGACCTCGAGGAGTTGTTGACGAAGGTGCGGCGGATTAAGTTCGCTGAGAGCCTGGTAAGGACAGCCCGGGAGCCCGAGCCCTGCTCCCAGTGCTCGGTGCGGGGGCCTGGCGGCTGTGGCCCTGCCCAGCGCCGCAGCCAGGCCCGCCAGCCTGCGCCCTCCACGCTGCTCCCTGCCCTGGGCCGTGCGGGCCGACTCGGGAGGTGCTGGGCTCAGGGAGTGCCCGGCCGAGGGGCAGAGCCCGCGCCGAGCCTTCTGTGTCGGTGCTCCCCGCAGCTGCTGCAGGACGAGAGCCCACAGAGGACCCTGCGAGAGGCTGCCGCCAGGTTCATGGGTGAGCCCCGAGCCTGGCGCCTCTCCCTGCCCCCTGCCTGGCTGCTGCCCCATCTGTTGCGGGAGCTGAGCCCGGGCCACTGCAGCCGGCTGGCATGGCCCTGGCAGGAGGCTTTCCTTGGATTTCCTCAATCTGGCCTCTGACCTTGGCACTGTTCTTCTCTCTTCCAGCTCTTCAAGCCCTGAAGGAAGATGAGAGTCCATCGTGCATGAGCAAACTGCTTCAGATGATCTTTGAAAGAAGATGGATCAGATGTACCAGCGTTCATCAGTGATTTCCAGTGCCCATTGAAGATGCGACCCCCCTGCAGAGCAGGATGGACCAGCTGGAGCTCCAGGCACAGCTCTGGCTGCTCACAGCTGAGCCTGTGGGAAGCTCCAGGAGCTCCTGCCATCTCTCTCCCTGTTGGCAATTCCCTCCCTGCAGCCCTCAGGCCCTGCCCATCCCCTTTTCTGCTTCCCAGCTCACCCCTTTGCTTCGCTTTCCCTTAATAAACTGTTTGGGTTTTTCACTTTACCCGCATCTCCGTGCAGCTGAAGCAACACAAAACCTGAGCCCAGAGACATGCACGGCCCTGCTGCCGTTCTCCTCTGTGCTGCATTCTGGGCATGGACAGAGAGGAACAAGGGCAGCTCAGGCTGCAAAGGTCCCTGTCCTGCTGCTCCAGCTGCACAGCAGCATGGAGTTAAAGGTTGTGCTGAGCATGCTGAAGGCGATAAGGAGCCTGGCTTTTAGAAGAGCCAGCTTGAGTTTGCTGTGAACCCAGCTGTGCGGGATTCCATGGCAAGCATCCACTGAGGGCAAAGGAGCTTGCATTGGCAGAAGGTTTCACAAAGAGCTTCCTGAAAGCACAGCAATGCTCCATCCGTACACAGGGACAGGAAGAAGGCAGAACCAGAGACCACCGTGGCCTAGCAGTGAGCTTTGGGTGTGCCTGAAAGCAAATGGAGCAGCAGCAGCAGCGCAGTGGCTGGGACTCAGGGGCGCCACCATCCCAGCGGCCTGAGCGCCGTCAGGCAGTGCCTGCACGCTGGGCGTGCTTCTGGCAGCTCTGGTCTTCCCACAAGCAAGGAACCACAGCCCCTGCCTCAGAGCCAGTCAGAAACCCAACCAAGCGAGACCAGAGGCAGGGGACCCTTCCCATCTCTCTGAGGCATGGCTGCCAAACAGCCGCAGCTGTGTCTTCCTGCCCCTCTGTTTGGGCTGTGCTGAGCCCAGAGTCAGCCAGCTTGTGCTCTGCTGTGCCTAGAGCATTCTGGGCAGGTAGGAGAAGGGCTGCCTGCACAGTGGGGAAGGGGCTCACGAGAGCCTCCTGTGGGAACAGGGCTCCGCTCCCTGCCTGTGAACAGCCTGGTTTTGCTTCCATGAGAGAAAGCAGGAGCTCAGGCACGTGAAGAGACAGCGGGCAGCTCTTGTTTATAGGGGGCCTGGGGCTGTGTGCACCAAGGGACACATGGAAACAGGCTCGGGAGAAGGAAGATGAGCTCCAGCTGGAGTGCCTGTGTGCGGGGCACGGAGGTTCAGGGATATCACACCATGACCAACATGATCCAGTGAAGCCAAATTTATTATCCCTAAAAAGACTATATTTTTAAAAAATCTCTACTGTCCACATGTCTCTAGCTAATACATGATTGGTTAATCCTAGCTGTTCACACGTCTAAATTAGAATGCTGATTGGATCACCTAATTTTTCACATGTCTTGCTGTGGTTGTCTGGCCCACCCATGGCTCACTTTTTTCTTACTTTCCCAAGCTCGCTGACAAACCTCCTGAGTCTTAACAACTCTTCTTCTTTTATCGCTTTCAAGAATATACCAAGCCCATTTCTGAATATGTCCATTATTCATTGTTTGTGAACGTGACCATTGTTCATTAGTACAAGCAGGCTGGATTGTGCATCGGCTGAATATGGCCATTGTCTAGCAAGAACTCCTCAATCTGCAAAAAACTCTCAACAGTCCCCCATGCCCAGTCTGATGCTGCACATGGAGCCACTGCCCACAAGTGCCTGGCTGCGTCCGTCTGGCCAATGGCTCGTGTCCACAGCAGCCCACTCTGCCAAGGCAGGGCTCTGAGGGTGCAGGTCAGCCTGTCAAGTAGGACCATGACATAGTGGGTGCACGGTGGGACTGTGGGAACGGCCTGGGCACAGCAAGGGCTGCAAATGCTCAAGGCCAGGGGCTTCTCCATGCAGCTTCCAGTGGGCTCAGCTGCTGAAGGGCTGCTGGGTGTGGCCCTTTGTGACACAGGGCCCTTGATGATGCAGGACATGGTGGTGCCCAGAGACCATTGTGACATCAGAGAGCCCCACCATGACTGAGGGTGTATATAAGGGGCGCAGAGCCCTGGGGTGCCCAGTCCCATGAGAGCTACTCTTGTAGAAGGAAGCAGCTCCTGGGATCTGTCCGTGCTACAGGAGCTCCAAGATGGAAGAGAGCAAGACAAAGCTCAACTCCTTCCAGTCACCCAGCCCCCTGCCCAGCTGGGGGCAAGACCAGGCTCTCAGCAGGCACTTGGTGGGGGCAGTGGATGCCTCAGCCTGGCCACGGTCAGACACTGAGGAGGAGGAGGAAGAGAAGAAACTTGACAGAGATAACAAGTGGGGAGATGTTGGGGCCCGAGAGCTTGGCCTGAGGGAAGAGGTGACAAGCTGTGAATTCTCCCAGTCAGTGCCAGCAATGGCAGCCAAGGAAGTGTCCCCACGCAGAGCAAGGAGTGCCCATGAGTTGCAGCAGTGGAAGGCGGCTGTGAGGGTGCTGTGGGGAGATGGGGCACAGCAACAGCCCTACCAGGGGCAGCAAAGGGCAACAGTCCAGGAGCTGCCCCCAATGGAAGAGGAGGTGACTGAGCCAAAGCTGAGCCAGCGAGGGGAAGGAAGTGTGAACAGCCGGGAGAAGCAGGCACATTCTCCTGCCCCCAGGGAGGAGGTGCCATCAGCAGGGACACAGAGCCCAGTGCCTGCTCCAGACAGCCCCAGCTGCCTGGACAGCCCCTCACCCAGCCCACTGGGAGCCCAACCTCCCAGGGAGCAGCTGGAAGAGGCAGAGCAGGGCTCAGTGCTGGCAGAGAAGGAGAGTGAGGAGGGCACCTCAGCTGGCAATGATGAAGACTAGGAATCCTACACCCAGACTGAGCTGTGCCAAGAGTGCCAAGGTGAGGCAGAGCCAGAGCTGTCCCAAGGAGAGTTCAGCAGCTCCCAAGACCTCTCCAGCTGGGAAGACTGCAGCGAACCAGAGCTCAGAGAACTCTGAGATGATTCCATGGAGGAAGACAGCAGCAGCACAGACCTGCCACAGGACTGCTGTGAAGGTAACAGCATCTTCAGCTTCGCGCCCACTCCCTTGCTGTGGGAGGAGGAGGACAGTGACTGAATGAAGTCAGCATCCACGAGCTGTCTGAAGGGGAAGGCAGGGTCCAAAGGCTGGCAGATCTTGCGGCAGATGGGCTGCCACTACCCTTCCCTCAGGAGGTCTGGGTTGAGGGGCAGTCAGCAGAGTCCCTGCGTGCCTCGCTTCCCTCCCTGTGCAGTGAAGGCTCCGTGGGCCAGCAGGGGCCTGAGGCAGGGCCGCAGAGCCCAGGGCCTGCCCCGCAGAGCCCTGGCGGCGCTTTAGCTGGCCAGCTGGGAGCGCAGGCCCGCAGGCAGCAGCGGCTGCCCCGAGCAAACGGCCCGGCCGCCTCAGGCGGGCGCTGCGGGCACTGCGGGCGCTGCTCTGCTGGCCCTGCCTGGCGCGGCAGCTGCAGGAGCAGCGCCCATGGCCCTGCCCAGCCCGGGCCGGCCGATGGTGGCTGCTCCCTGCGCGGGGCCCCAGGGAGCCGCACGGGCGGCCTCGGCCTGGACATGGCCCTGCAGCCTCAGCTGCCCCAGCCAGCCTGGAGCATCTCCCCAGCACCCACAGTCACTGCTGGGGCCAGCCCCAAACAGCACGCGTGGGACACGATTGGTGCCAGAGCGCTCAGCAGGAAATCCCAGAGTCATCGAGGTGGGAAGAGACCCTGACGCTCACCCAGTGCCACCGGCACCCTGGCAGCACCATCATCACTGCAAAACCACGTCCCCAAGGGCCACCTGGAAGCAAGGGACTGTTGGGACACTGTGGGGCCCCATGGAACCCAGGGAACATGGAACAGCTCTGGCTGGCTTGGCCTCCCAGGGGCCACCTGACAGCTCTGGCTGATCTTGGGAAGTCAAGGGCTGCCTCTCATCAGCTCCTGGAGCACTGAGGCTCCATGCTTTCCTTGCTATGGAAAAGAACTATCTCACTTTTCAGATGCCCATTGCCAAAATTGGTACTCTGCCTAAACTATTTCCTCTAGGCAAGGGTATCTTGCAAAACAAAACCTGCCAGCCCTGGCTGGCCTTGGCCTCTGGTGGTCATCTCTCATCTGCCCCTGAAACAGAGGGGCTCTGTTCCTTCATTCCTATGGAAAAGAAACAGCCTTCTTGTCCAGGGACCATGGCCAAAATTAGAATTTGGCCTCCCAAATTCTGTATATCCAAGGATTGCTCCCAGACAAAAGTAACCAGGACAGACAGGTCCGGCTGTCTCTTGTGATTTTCTTAGACTATGAGCTGAATGTTTTGATTTGGAAACACCTTGGAGAGGGCTCAGAGGTGTCCCAAGGAGGGGTTTGGAGGCCTTGGGCACATGAGCACAGTATAGGGACAATGGAGCTCTGTGCTCAGTGGGTTGGAGACTGAGGACAGTGGAGCAGAGCCATGAGAGTGTTTAAAGAGCAGCTTCAGGGATGGTGGATCCTTTTGATATAATGGAAAACAGCCAGAGAGAGGAAGTATTAATGCTAAGGGCAGCTGGGGAGGCCCAGACTGGTACCAGGAGAAAGGAATTTCCCTCCCAGGGCAGGGCTGTGGTGCAGCACGGCCCCCAGCAGGAGCCTGGAGCAGCCCCAGGCTCTGTGTGGGCAGGCAGGGGCAGGCAGGAGGCAGAGCTGTCAGCAAAGGAAGGGCCCAGCCGGGTGGGGCAGCCAGGGGATGCCGACAGCCTGCAGGGACAGAGGCGCAGGGCAGGGACACCGTGGGACAGCCTGGGCTGCACAGGGCACAGGGATGGGCAGCAGCTGCAAGACAGCCCTGCCAGAGCCAACTTGGGCAGCACTTTGGCCATGGCTGCTGGGCCTGGGCCTGAGGCCACGAGGAGACAAGTGACCCTTGCAGGCCTGGGGCCTCATTGCCTCCTCGTCCCTGCTCAGCAGCCTGGCAGGGGCCGCCCCATGCTCCTGCCCTTGGCATTGCACATGCCCACATGCCAGTGCCCATCCCGGGAAGAGCCCTGAGCAAGGAGGGAGGGACAGGATCTGCCTGGCCAGGGGCTGGGGCTCAGGCCTTGGCCCTTGGCATTCCTGAAACACATCCCCACCATTTCCCTCATCCAACCCCTGGCACTCAGAGCAGCTGAGGAATGGAGTCACATCCAGGGGTGTCCCCAGGGCTCAGGATTTTGGCCAGGTCAGTTCAATCTCTTTATTGCTGATCTGAACAAGGCCATCAAGGGCACCCTCAGTCAGTTCCCAGGTGAGCCCAAGCTGGGTGGGAGTGTGGCTGTGCTGGAGGGTGGGAAGCTCTCCTGGGGAGGGATCTGGCCAGGCTGGAGCCATCCATGGGCCCAGGACAGCTGGATGAGGATCACCAAGGCCAAGGGCTGGGTCCTGCCCTGGGCTCACAACCACCCCAAATCCCTGGCTGTGCCCTGCCCCTGATCCCCCAGCCTGTCCTGTTTCCTTCGTCCCTGCATTACCAGGGACTTTCTGGGACAAGAGAGCTCTGCTCTGGGGATGGAGGGAGGTCCAAGTGCCACCACTGGAGTGGGAAGCACACCTCATCAGGTTTGTGTCGTTTGGGGGTCAGGAACTGGTGAGACTCAGAGGCACAGAAAGTTTCTCTTCATGGCCAACAGACCACAATTGAACAGGACACAATTTAATAACAATCATGCTCTTCCCTGAGCCATGTGCAATGTCCCACCAGCGTCTGATGAGTGCATGATCCACAGGTGATTTCCATACTAAAATTAATTTTAGACAAACATGGTTCTGTGATAGATACAAACAGAATTAAGTTCTTGTATCAGGATGTCCATCCTGGAGTGGGGGCAAAACAGCTCAAACAATTCCTGATTTGCAAAGCTGTCAGTGGTGGATAGAGAGGGGAGGTCAGGCTGCTCTTGGTGTTAAGGAAATGCTGAAACCAACCTGACTCATTTCATCTCCTCATGCCCTGCCTGATCTCCCCTCTTTCCCCTCCCACTCATTGGCTTTTGTCTCCCACCAGGCTCCCCGGTGAAGAGCCTGGCTCTGTGTTCTCCATCCCCTCCTCGCTGGCACTGCCAGGCTGGCATGAGGAGCCCCTCAGCCTTCCCTGCTCCAGGCTGGACAAGCCCAACTCAGCCTCTGCTCACAGCCCAAGGGCTCCAGCCCCACCTTGGAGGCCCTTCCCAGACCCTGCTCCAGCTGCCAGACATCTTTTCTGCCCTGGGGAACCCAAACCTGGCCACAGTGACCTGGATAATCCCCGTCCTTGATGTCCTGGTCACACAGCCCTGGCCCCTTTTCTCCTGTCAGGCTCTGGGGTGGATCCTGTGGAACATCCTTTGGTGGAGGCTGTGGCTCCAGGTGGGCCGGGGGGATCCTGGGGGACAGGGACCACGCTGGGCATGGACAGCATTGGACTTGTTAGGAGAAACTGTGAGGGGGAGCTGGGGCAGAGTGACCAACCCAGTGACCTGACACAGCCCTGCTGGGATGTCACACAGCCCCTCTGTGATGTCACAGCCCATTCTCTAATGTCACACAGCTGGTCTCTGATGTCACAGCCAACTCTGTGATGTCAGAATCTGCTCTGTGATTTCAGACCCCTGCCCTGTGATGTCACAGCTGGCTCTGTGATGTCACATAGGATGCCTGTGATGTCATCGCTTCTCAATGACCTCACATAACCCACTCTGTGATGTCACAGCCCACTCTGTGACCTCATATTAGCAGATGATAAATTGTCTCCACCAGCTGAGCTGACACCTGGAGTTTGTTCTCCAAAGCCCCAGGCCTGTGGAAACCACACAATGCCCATTGTGTGAGAAGGGGAACTAGAAGTTCAGCAGCCTCAGTGTCCTGCCAGCTCAGCCAGGCCCATGGGAACATTGGGGTCCACAAGCACCAGGGACTACCAGAGAGACCCCCAGGACAGAAGAACACATGGGTTAAGGGGAGGGAAAATATGTTAATGATTTTGGGTAAATAATTACCACATGTGTTAAAAAAAATAGAAAATTACCATATTTGCAGATGACACCAAGCTGGGTGTGAATGTTGATCTGCTGCAGGGTACGAGAGCTCTGCAGAGGGCCCTGGACAGGCTGGATCCAGGGCCCAAATCCAACAAGGTGAGGTTTAACAAGTCCAAGTGCCGGTCCTGCACTTTGGCCACAACAACCCCTGCAGCGCTACAGGCTGGGGACAGAGTGTCTGGAGAGCAGCCAGGCAGAAAGGGACCATCAGGGACTGATGGACAGCAGGCTGGACATGAGCCAGCAGAGTGCCCAGGTGGCCAAGATGGCCAGTGGCTCCTGGCCTGGATCAGGAATGGTGTGGCCAGCAGGAGCAGGGCAGGGATTCTTCCCCTGTGCTCAGCACTGCTTGGGCAGCGCCTCGAGTGCTGTGTCCAAGTCTGGGCCCCTCAATTTAGGAAGGACATGGAGGGGCTGGAGTGTGTCCAGAGAAGGGCAACAAGGCTGGTGATGGAGCTGGAACACAAGAGCTGTAAATAGCAGCTGAGGGAGCTGGGGTTGTTTATCCTGGAGAAGAGGAGGCCCACGGGAGACAAGGTAGTGTCAGGGCACAGGTTGGACTTTATGATCTCCATGGTCTCTTCCACCCTTGCTGATTCTGGGATTCTCTGAAGCCACCCTTGGAGCAGTTGCAGGAGGAGCCCTGGGCCTCCTCTTCAGAAGCTCCAGCAGCCCAGGTCCCTCAGCTTCTCCTGCCAGCCCCAAAGCCCGTCCTGTCAGTCCTGCAGAGCCTCTGCAGCTCCTCCTCACTGCCCAGAACAGGGAGCCCCAGAGCCAGACACAGCAGCCCAGATGTGCCCCCCTGGCCTGGGGTGCCTCTGGCAAGGGAACAGCACCAGGCACTGCAGGAGCCTGCAGACAATTCCTGCAGCACTTGCAGGATGATCCTGCTGCCCAAGGGACGTTCCCATGGGGCCAAGTCAGGAACTGCAATGGGGAGTGGGGCCAGAGAGGAAAGGGCAAGCAGGGATGGGCTGTTTGCAGGGGAGGGAACAGGGGTGGGCAATGGGAAGACATTTGTATCAGGAAGAGGAAAGAAAGCAAAGGTGAAGCCAAGGAAATGCTCAGGGCAGTTTGGGGGTGGCTGCCAGGCAGCCCTGGCTCTGAGCAACAGCGTCTGCAGTGGGACAGGAAACTCCCAGCTGATGGGAACAAACTTTCTGGCTAAATGCAGAGGCCAGGACAGAGCTGAGTGGTTTCCCTGGTGTCCCCCAGCCCTTGCTGGCCCCAGGGGCTGATGGCATTTGTGCTCCCTCAGGTTCATGTCCCCACAGCAACAGCATGGGGGTGCTCCCCCTGCTCTGTGCAATGCAAACAGGGGCTGCTGAGCCAGTGCTGCCGTGTCTGTGCGTGCAAGGATGGGGCACCTGTGTGAGCTGGGGGAGAGGCCAGGGCTGCAGAGGGGGGATGTTGTTGGCAGCTCCATCAGGACGCTCTGGGACGCTGCCCTGGGCTGTCCAGCACCTTGGGGATGGATCAGCCCCTGCTCTGCTGCTCCTTCCCGTCTGCCCCAGGGCCCTTGCAGAGCCCCAGCTGTTGCTGCCCTTGGCTGCCATGGCAACCCTGGGACAAAGCAGTGCCAGGGCTGTTCCAGGTACAATTGCAGTGACACTCGGTGCCACCAGGTGCCATGGCAACGGCCACAGGGACCCGTTCCTTGGTTTGGTGCAATGGCAACCAATGCCCGGACCCGTTGTGATGGTTGGTGGCCATGGAAAGCTGCCCTGGGCCCTTGCTCAGGGCTGGTGTCAGTGCCCAGAGCCAGAGGGGATCCCTTGCTGGGGGCTGTGCCATGGCCACCTGCCCTGTGCCGCGCTGGCCGCTCTGGCACCAGGAACCAGCAGCCACCGGCACTGCCAGGGCCAAAGGCCAGGTCAGCCAGACAGAAAGGGGCAGGGCTGGGCACTGTTTCCATGGCAACCGGCACTGGGGGGACACCTGGGTCACCTGGCCTGGCAGTTGCCATGGAAACCCCCGGCAGGGACTGAGGGCACAGCCCCTGGCACTGAGACACTGCTGGGCCGGGTGCTGAGCACAGCGCTGAGCACGCAGAGATGGTTTTGTTCTTGCTGAGCTGCAGCACAGCCAAGGCCTGTCCTGCCCCTCGTCCAGCCACGCTGGGGAGGGGCTGGGGCTGCGGGGGAGCTGGGCAGGGGACACAGCCAGGACAGGGGACCCCAACTGAGCCCGGGCATACCCCAGACCAGAGCACATCATGCTCAGGGTATGAAGGGGGGGAACAAGGAGGAAGGGGGGAATTTTGGAGGGAGGGCTTTTGCCTTCCCAGGTAACACTTAGGCAAGAGAGGGCCCTGTTTCACCAGTGGGCAGGGTCACTACCAAAGACACAGACACCAACTGAAGGAATTGTGTCATTTATATCATGCACAGCTGCAAACATTTACAAAAAGATAAGCTCAGCAAAGCACATCATCATTAGGAAAGAATTACAAAACAAGCTCAGCAATCCATCATAACTCATTATTACATTTTGATGACCAATCCCTTAGCGAAACACTAGAGGTGTTTTTGGCAGGCAAAGATTCTGGCTGACTATCAAGGTACACCTTACAGACATCAGTAGTACTTTAGTGACACCATTCTTCATTCTTTTTTCTCAATCTCATTCCAATTAGTAACAAGAATTCTGTTGTGCCTGGAGCTGGCACCTTTTTAATTCCAGAATAATGCCCCCAGGCCCTTTGCTGTTCAGCTTTCCCATGCTGTCTGTGGCTAACAAGGCTTGGGGGGCCCTTTCCCCTCTGGCTGGAAGGGGCCGGGTCCCAGTCCCTGAGGGGCACCCAGGCTCCTGGATGGAATTGCTGTGCAAGTCCCTCAGTGTCACAGCAGCTTTCCCGTGGAGCCCCGTGGATCAGAGCATGTTCCAAAGGGGCCCTTGGGGCAAACAGGGAGATCTGGTCTGGCAGGATGTGTAAAACCATATCCTGGCAGATCTACTTGTTCTCACACAGAATCCTTGGCTGCAGGGACACATTCCCATTGTTCCTGCCCAGGGTTCAGGACGCAGAGTTGTCTTTCCTAGGAGCTGCTCCTTCAGCTGCCTCGGGAGGGCCTTTTGGCCTCGGGACCCACACTCTGGCTCCATTATTAGGGCTGCTGCCCCCAAACCCTTTATCTCCACAAATGGTGGTGACTGGAGGTGGATCTCCTGTTTTCACAATCGTTCTTAAAATTGCAAAATCAGTAATTGTGCTACCCTGTCATGGGGTTGAACAATCCAATCTTGTTTGTTATTGTTTACAGAATTACTGTAATTTCTCCTTGATATTCTGCATCATTTCCTCCTGCCATGACAGGAACACTTTGCAAGGCCAAGCTCCAAGGGAGCAGTTACCAAATCAAAGTGTCCTGAAGGAATCTGAATTCCTGTTTCAGGATTGATAGCTCTCATTGGCTTTGAATTTTTCCTAATGAATTCCAATGCATGAAGGCCCAGCCCTGCAGCCTCTGGGCTGGCCCTGCCAGGGGCCATCACAGCCAGAACAATTTCCCAGGCACCCCAAGTCTCACTGCCCATGGTTGGATTTGCAAACTGGGGGCAGCCGTGCACAGCCAGGGGGTTTCATTTCCCCAGTGGGCCATTGTGAAGGGCATGGAGCACATCTGGGAGATGGGTTCTCCATGGGCAAAGGTTCCCATCTCCTCATTTTTCCAACTGCTCTTTTAACAACCCCTTCACCCGTGCAACCAATCCTGCAGCTTGTGCATAATCTGGTACATGAAAAACCCTGCAGGCAAAATCACTGTATTTTTCACAGGAACAGACAAAGCACTCTGCATCACAGTATCAGCAAACCCTGCAAAAATAGCCAATTTCCTCCCTTCCTCCTTTTTTCATTGTATACAATCTCCCAAAGTTGACCACTGACATTAG
Source organism: Ammospiza caudacuta (assembly GCF_027887145.1). NCBI lineage: Eukaryota > Metazoa > Chordata > Aves > Passeriformes > Passerellidae > Ammospiza > Ammospiza caudacuta. The sequence continues at coordinate 4,992,482 of NC_080602.1, forward strand.
GGTCCTGGCCAATCCTGTTCTGTAGAGTATTTAGTGTTACATCCCTGAGCAGCCAAAGCTACCAAATTAGTATTGTCAGCACTATTTCACATTATTATATAATTTTATACATAGATAGTGATATAGAAATATAGATAGATACAGACATAAATAAATATATATAAATAGATATATTGAAGTCTTATTATACTATAAATACATATATAATTATTATGTATATAGATATTTCACTTGCACAAATGCATCTGAGCTCAAGACTAAAACCTTCTTCTCTTGCTCCATGTGGGAGCATTCCAACCATAATTGTTCCTTCTGAAGGTGCTGTTTCCTATGTACTCTTTCCTTTTCCATATGCAATTATTGGATGCATTTGAAGCCATCCAGGGGTGCAGCTTCTTTTACCCGACTGCCCCACTACTCCCACAGGGCTCCAACCTCAGCCCACTCCAGAGCCAGGGAACTCCAGGGAAGGGCTTCCCAGCTGGGTATTTCTGATGGGACTGATTCCTCACATTTACACTGAACAAGTGACATTTTGTTGGCATCTGGCCAGACTGTGCCCGTTTTGTTTTACCAGTGGGCAGGGTCAGCACCAGAGATACAGACTCCAGCTGAAGGAATCAGTGTCATTTCCTGCAGTTCAGAGCAGCAAAGAATCACAAAAGGAGCAGCTCAGCAATGCACCCAAGCATCCCCACCAAAGATCCAGCAGCATTTACCCTCAGCCTTTACCATCCCCCAGACCCACACAGCAGCTGGGGAAGCTGTCACAGCCAAGGGCTGCAGAGCCACTCCTGGGCACTGGGAATTCCTGCAGGTGCCTCCAGCCCCAGGTGAGGCTCCAACCCCGCTGGGAGAGGGCCCAGCTCTGACAGTGCTGAATGAACAAACTGACAGCACTGCTAGTGTGGCAACATCTGCTTTCATCCTCCTCTTGGGTCCCTCCCAAAGCCTGGCCAGGGCTCAAGGAGGAACCAAGGGAGCTGACTTTGACCATACAGCCCCAAACAAGGCCAGATGTCAGATTTCATGGCCTTGTCTGGCTTCTAAATACACAAAGGTCAATACATGTTTCACTAAGGAGTGGCTACATCTATCACAGGGCTAATGACCATGCATATTTCATCAGGGAGCAGATACAAAGAGAACCTTTGGTTGGAAGGTTCATCCAGAGGCCACCTTTGGCTCAGGGCCTGCTGTCCAGGCCTCACTCAGGGCTGGTGTCCAGGCCTTGGCACTTCAGAGACGTGGTTTAGTGCTGGGCTTGGCACTGCTGGGTGAGCGGCTGCACTGGGTGAGCTCAGAGGGCTTTTCCAACAGAAAGGATTCTGTGATTCCATGATTATATCCACTGCATTCAGCTGGGGCTATTTTAGCAGCATTCCTTTGCTCCAAAAGTTCCCTCTTGCCCAGCTCCTGTGGCCTGAGGCTTCAGCTCCTTCAGCTCCTGGTGCTGAGCTGCTCATGCTGAACGAGACGGCTCGGAGAGAAGAACACAGTCCATGCAATTCCTTCTGGGACACGGAGAGGGGAGGCTGTGCAAACAGGAGCTTGTTTGCTGTGGCCTCCTCCTCTGCCCTTCACACCTTTCAGCGCTTTGAACCAGCCAAGAGCTTTCTCCAAGAGTGCAATGGAGCAGCTGCTCCTGCTCCCAGGCCTGGCTCTCTCCAGTCTCTGCCCTTGCCTGCTTCTGTCCCTCTTGCTGTGCCCTCTGTTCCCCCAGGGCTCGCTGGCTGCTGCCCAGGACTGTGGCACTGGCACAGATCCAGTGCTCCAGAGCCTCCTTTCTGTGCCCTTGCAGCTGCCTGGGCACAGCAGCCTTTTCCATCTGGAAGCTCCCCATGGACAGGGAGTGCCCAGCTCCGTTCCTTGCACAGCCTCCAGGAGCCCAGGGCTGCCATCTCCAGTCCCTGCTGGCCCTGGGGGCTCCCAGGTGCCTCAGGCTGCTGTGACACCGCTGCACACGGGAGGGAAGAGGGGCAGGGGCTGTGCTCAAAGTCAGCTCCATGTGCTGCTGCTGCTGCTGTGGGGTCATTTGTGCAGCCCTGTCTGCCCAGAGTCAGGGATCAGATGCTGCCAGTCTCTTCCAGCCCTGGCTGCTCAGAGTTTGGGCCTTGGAGCCCCAGGTGGCCAAAGGCAGCTGCTGCTGGTGCCTCTGTGTGCCCGAGTTCAGCAGTGCTGCTCCATCAGTCTGTGCCCAGCAACGGGGAAAAGCCTCAGCCCTGCAGGGCCAGGAGCTGCCGGGCTCTGCCTGAGCAGCTCAGCCAGCAGGAAGGGAGCTGCTCCACATGGGAACCAGGAGCAAAGGACATTCCTTTTATAGGACATGTTTTCGATTTAGAGGGAAAAAAAAGGAAAAAGGAAAAAAATAGGTAAATTGTAAAAGATAAGAATAAAATCCAAGTGTTAGTGAAAAAACATAACACAATGTTAGTGAAAAAACCAAAACATAAATGCAAAGATACATTCTTTGCATTAAGAGGTAAATGATCTTTTTCAGAAGAGAACTCAGTTCTTTACATTGTAAATGTGCTGATGGCATGGATCCATCTTACTGACCTCAGCAGCCTCTTAAAAGATTTTGGGCTTTTTTCCCAACACTGGTATTTGAAATTGTGCTCGAAGCAAGAGGAAATTGCTTTGTGCCCTTCCAGCTCCAAGCAGGACTGGGAATGGAAACTCTGTCAAAGCCCAAATCCTTTAGAAGATGACCTTCCTTCTCACCCTGCAAATGAGCTGCACATTCCCTTTGAAACTGCCAGGAGTTTCTTAGAGTCACAAAGTCCCACTTACGGATTTTTGCTCTGGTTTGGAAGTGCAGAAGGGCAATTCTCCATCCACCAGCTCCAGACTGCACTGCCTCAGGAGCACGGCCCACTCGCCAGCTTTGGCCCACTCGTGGCACTGCTAGAGGAGGAACAAAGTGCAATTGCACAATTCCAGCCAATAAAGAAGGAAGAATGGGACAGACAAAACACCCTGTGCAGATCCAGGCGTTCAGCTGGGACTGTGGAGAGTTTGGGTCCTTGCCAGTTGGATGTGTGTCCCCAGCTGCAATCTCTGGGCCTGCAGCAGAGTCTCACTCACCTGCCAAAGCAGAAAGCTCAGGCTCTGTGCTCACAACGGGCTCGTCTGATGCAGAGCTGTCAGAGCAATGTGAGGGCAGAGCCAGCCCAGCTGGGCCCAGGGCTGAGCCCAGCTGAGCCCTGGCAGAGCCCAGAGCAGCCTCAGCAGCCGCAGAGCCCGGCTGCAAGGAGAGAAAGCAGAAACCGCCCGTCAGCTGAGGGCTCCTGTGCCCTTGTGCCAAGGCCTGCGGTGCCCAGGCCATGCTGGCTGTGCCCAGAGCTGTGCCCAGAGCTGCCCATCCCTGCTGCCTTTGGCACAGAGCAGGAGGGCAGCACATGTGCCCAGCCTGCAGCCAGCCAGGGCACATCCAGCCCTCAGCAGCTGCCCAGAGCAGGATGCTCCTGTGCTCGCTGCCAGCTCCCAAAAGCTCTGATCCCACCCTGCCAAGCACACAGGGACCCACCTCACGCCAGCCACGGCTGCAAGAAAAGCTGCTCCCAAACCATGGCCTCAGCCTTCTTCAAGGGCACGGCCCATCCACCCCACAGCTGCTCCCAAACACTTCCCCATCCACACTGGACCACCTCGAATGCTTCCTCTGGAATAACAAACAACACATTATTGAAAAGAGTTTAGAGACAAAAAGGGAAAAAAAGAAAAACGGTAAAAACTCTTATCTCTGTCAGGCCCTTGAGGAAGGCCCAACCCCTACATGGTAGGGAAAAACCCAGCCATGGCTGTGAGAAACCCACACTTTCTCTCTTTCCCCCTGCACTGCCCCCCCAAAATCACGGTGACCCCGAAGCAAACAAGGGCAGTGGAGCAGCCCAGCCCTTCCTTGCCTGCACAGCAAAGCAGCTGTGCACAGGTTCTGGAGTCCCACCTCTGCTCCCACCATGGGGCTTTGTTTGTGTCAGGCTGGCTGCCCCAGCCCCAGCCCGGGGCACGGTGGGTGCTGGGGCTGTTGGCAGGGCCAGGAGCCCACTCCCATTTCGTACCCACCCCAGCCCATCCTCCCAGCCCTGCCAAAAGCAGCTGGGCAGCCACTGAAGAATGAGTTGCATCTGCCCCAGCAAAGGGGGAGCCTTTGGTTCCCCGCCATGCTGGGCAATGCCCAAATCTGGCAGAATTTCCCTGGGTGGGGACTCACCTGCAAATTCCCTGTGGAGTTTGGCTTTGAAGAAGGTGCCAGAATCAAAGTCCATCACCTTCAGCCTCCCGTGGCCAGGCTGAGAAGAGCTTGTCATTACTGATGTCACCCTTGCTGTCTCCAGCAGCAGCAGCAGCAGCATCATCCCCACCCGGTACAGCTTCTCCAGGGGCTCCTTCTCCTTCCCTGGGGGCAGACCAGGCTCTCAGGGCTCTGCCCAGGGCCCCAGCTGTCAGGGAACCAGGACAAGCAAAACCAGCTGGGATGGCGGCCACCAGTGCTGGGCAGAGCAGCTCAGCTCCAGCACAAGGGCTGCGTGTTCCCATCCCATGACCCCGGTGCTGTGACACTGGCAGCACAAAAAACTCTGGGTTCCTTTGCTTCTGACTGCCAAGGCACATGTGGAGTAGGAACTTACCAGGGCTCTGGATCAAAGTGTGCCTGTGGCTCTCTCCCTTCTTCTATGGCAGAGGAATATCCCACATCCAAGGATCACAGAACAGGTCTTCCAGTGTGGGTCTGTCCAAGGAGTTCACGGATAAACACCACCTGATCAGGTCTTTGCACTCTGGGGAGAAAAAGCAGAAACTGAAGGTCAGCCAGAGAAGGCTCCTGTCTGCTTTGCCCCACTATTCCCATTCCCAGGCCATGCTGGATGTGCTCAGAGCTGGGCCTAAACTTTCCCATCAATTCCCTGTTTTGGAGGAGAGCAGGACATGTGCCACCTCCTCAGCAGCTGCCAGAGCGGGATGCCCACGACCCCGCTGCTGGCTCCCAGCACTGGCATTCCCCCCGTGCCCAGACAAGAGGATCCACCTTGAGAGAGCCGTTGTGGCAGCGGGAGCTGGCCCCAGCTGAGGTTCTGGCCCCTCCTGAAAGGGTGCTCCCCGCAGACCATCTGGTGCAGCAGGATGCCCAGGGACCAGACCGTTGCTGCCTCGCCATGGTACCAGCCAAAGTCGTTCCATTCCGGGGGGCTGTACGACAGTGTTCCTATGGAATACAGATGGAGTTCATCAGGGGGATGCTGCTGCTCCCAGAGCCTGGCCCCAGCATCCCTGCACCTGCGGGGGCTGCATCAGGGGCACCCAGGGTGACCACTGCCCTCTCGCCAGCACCTGGGACTTGTGCACAAAGTTAGGGTTGGAAAAGAAGCCTCTGGTGCTGGAAGAGGGCAGCCCTGGCTAGGCTCAACCATGACATGCAAAGGAAAAACCCACTCCATGCTGGGGAAAAAACCTGCCCATATCCTCCCTGCCTGCATTGCCCCAAAAATATTATGAAGCCAAGGGAAACAGGGCGAGTGGAGCAGTCCAAGCCCTTCCTCTCATCTGCACACCAAAGTGGCTGGGGCACAGGTTCCGCCCTCCCTCTCTGCTACCCCCACCCACGGGGGGTTTGGTCGGGCTGGCTGCCCCAGCCAAGCCCCAGTCCTGGGCAGAGTGGCTGGCAAAGGCTGCCAGCAGGGCTGGAAGATGGCTGCCCACCCAGCCCTGCTCTAAAGCAACTCAGCTGAAGATTCAGTGCCCTGACTGGCAGCAAAAGGGAGAATCCCCGCTGCCACAGCCAGCTTGGGCTGGGAGATGTTGGGGCATGAGATGTCAGCAGCGGGAGCACAGCCCTGTGTAGGCTCACCTGCAAAGTGAGTGTAGACTGTGTCCTGCAGGTAGGTGCCACAGCCAAAGTCAATCAGTTTGGCCTGCCCGGTGTCCAGGTCAACCAGGATGTTCTCTGGCTTGATGTCCCTGTGCAGGACCCCGCAGCTGGTGCAGTGCCGCACGGCCTCCAGCACCTGGCGGAACAGCTCCCGCGCCTCCTCCTCGGGCAGGAACCGCCGTGCCCGAATGAAACGCTGCAGGTCCTGACACTGCTCTGGCCGCTCCAGCACCATCACGATGCAGTTGGGGAGCTCGAGCCACTCCAGCAGCTGGACCACACCGGGGAAGCCAGTAGACACCTTGGTCAGCAGCACAACCTCCAGGGGTGCGCTGGTGCCGTCGGGCTGCGGAAGGAGCACGACGCCGTCAGTGGGGCCGATGCCGTGCCGGGCCTGGGGAAGCCCTCAGCCAGCCCGGGATGCTCTGCGCCCTGCGCTGGCCCCACGCCCGCTCTCCCTCGGGGCGTCCTGGCGGCTCCCACCGTGCCGGGCCCCGGCTCATCCCCGGCCGGCAGTCCCGGCTGCTGGCCCCGCTCACTCACCAGCTCGCCCCAGTGCCGGACGCGGTTCCGTGGCACCCTTTTGATGGCCACCTGCAAGCCAAGGGCAGCAGCGGGGTGAGCTCGCTGCCCGCACTGCGAGCCCCATCCTCCGCTCTCCGCCCTCCTCCTCCTGCATCCCCTCCTCCTGCGCCCGCCGCCGGCCCCGCCGCTCACCGGGGCGCCGTCCGAGAGCCTCGTGGCCGCGAAGACTCTGCCGAAGCCGCCGCGTCCCAGCAGCGATCCCAGCCGGTACCGCTCCTGCAGGGCCTCCTGCGCCGTCCCTGCGGGCGGGACGCGGCTGTCAGAGCTCGGCCCGGGGCCAGCAACGGCCCCCGAGCGCCCCTCACCCGCCCCGGGCCGGCCATGCCCGGGCGTTCGCTCCCGGGAACGCGGCACGGGAGGCTCGGGGCCGGCGGCCGCGCTGCCGAGCGGCGGAGCTCGGGCCGGGGAAGCCGCAGTGGAGGCGGCGGGAGCGGCCGCGCCGCGTGTGCGCTCCGCGGGCCCCGGGAGAAGCCGGGGCCGGGGCCGGCGCCGGGGCTGTGGCCGGGGCCGGGGCCGAGGTCGGGTCGGGGGCCGGGCTCGGGCCAGGCGGAGCCGAAGGGCGGCGATGCCGCCCCAGCCCCAGGCACTGATGCCCGCCCAGCAGCGCCACCGCCAGTACACCCAGAGCCGGGTGGAGGCGAGACCGCGGCGGGACGGCCGGGGCCGGGCACGGGGCAGCCCCGCCCGGGGCCGGGGGCGGGCCGGGGGCATGGCCCTGCCCTGCAGGGGGGAGGGAGGAGGGGAGAGGAGAGGGACGCCGGACAAGGGACCCCGAGAGAAGGGTGCCCGACAGCGGGAAAGGGAGAGAAAGAGAAAGAAGAAGAGAAAGAAAAAGAGAAATAGAAAGAGTGCTTAAAACTATCTGTTTGCTGCTGCTGCTGTCGCCGCTGCTGCTGCCGCCGCTGCCGCCGCTGCAACTGAAGCACCGGGGCCGTTCGTCCCCGTGTCCGTTCCCCGCTCGCCCCACGAGCCCCACGTTCGAGCCCCGCGCGCCCCGGGGACAGCCCCTCCGTCTGCCCAAACACGGGAACTTTGCAGCGCTGAGCCCAAATGCAGAGCCCTGACTCCTGCACGCTGGCACAGCGATCCCCTCGCTCGCTGCTGGGCATTGTCCTTGCTGAGGGGCAAACACTGTCGGGACACTTCCCTTGGGGTAGGATTCCTACCTGAGCCCAGCACTGCACTTACATCTCCAGTGTTGCTTTGCAGTAAAAACAGGGGAAGGAAAACTGTGTGTGGCTCATGGTATTTTAGTGTCTAAAAATCACTACGTCATCGATCTTAGAGATGAGATGCATCTGGAATTACTGGGATGCAACATGAAAAAGGGGAGCATAGAAATAGATAAGGGAAAACATCTTAGATTGTTTCTTTCATTTTTATTTTACTTCTGGAAAGCTGTTTCAGTTTTCCAGGAATCTCCTCCTGTCTGCTCTCCCCAAGAACCTCTCATGGAGAACGAGGTCAAGTTTCTGTTGCAAGATTTTCCATCAGGAAATTATGCTACATGTGAAGTTTTCATTGTGACTGTTCTGGTTTAGGGCAAATTTTGGGAGGAAATCTCCAAAAGGGGTCCATCTAGAAAGCAAGTTCAAGCGTCCCCTCCCCGACTAGTTCAGGAAAAGACTTCCCTTGAGAAAAGTTAAAAACCCCAGTTTGTTTAACAAGTAAAGTATTCACAAGCATGAAAAATGAATAATATTAAATAAAACCTCGGACAGTGCTGAAGAGATGGCAAATTCAGAAGGTCCTTTTTGTGGGTTGTAGTTGGCTCACTCGGTCTCTTCTAAGTCCCTCTGGTGCTGGAATGCAGTGTCCCAGAGCTCGGGGGGCCACAGGTGTGAGCTGCTGCTGCCGGTGTTTTTCTGGGTTTTCAGTCCAGAGCAGGTGTAAACAGTTCCAAGAAAAAAGAAAGTCACAGTCCAAGGAACTTCCCTGCCCCAGCTAGCTAAAAAACAATTGCTAGACATGGGCTGTGAAGGCATCAGGAAGTTTCCAAGTCTGAGCACTGGTGGTCTCAGCTAACACCAGAGCTGGATGGTGCTGGAGCCAGAACCTGCAGATTTCCAAATTTTGGCTGTCTGTGCCAGCAAATCGCTGGACTTGGGCTGTGCCAGCACTAGGAAGTTTTCAGATCTGGGCACTGGCGTTGCCAGCAAACACCAGATCTAGGTGACGTCGTTGCCAGTGATAGAAATCTGCTGGATTTGTGCTCTGCTGGCACTGAGAAATTTCCAAATCTGGGTTCTGGTTACATGAAACGCAAGATGTGGGTGGTGCCAGAGCCAGTAAGAGGAAGCTGCCACAGGTTTTGGATTTCTGTGCCAGCAAATTGCTGCACTTGGGCTGTGCCAGAATTGGGAAATTTCCAGATCTGGGCACTGGCAGTGGCAGCAAACAGCCCATTTCAGGCTCCAGGCTCCAGGCAGGACTGTATCTGGATGCCTTCCTCTTTGTCTTCCTTCTTTCCTTCCTTATTTCTTGGGATCCTGCGGCCAGCAAACTCCAGATTGTGCAGTGCTGGCAAGGGGAAATTGACAGGTTTTAGCTTACTTTGCCAACAAATTCTGGACATGGGTGGTGCCAGAAGAGGGAAATTGCCAGATGTGGGCACTGGCAGTGCCAGTGCACACCAGATCTGGGTAGGGAATGTGCCAGCACCAGGAAATTGCCAAATGCTAACTTTCAGTGCCAGCATATTGCTGGAATTATGCTGTGCAGGAACTGTTGAAGTGAGGGGGAGAACGACCATCCTATAATGCATCGAACTCCAACTTTATTGATCGATCCGTCACTTTAAATAACAGTGTTAATTAACTTCATGCATATTCCAAAATACAGCTTTATGATAGGCTAACAGAGAAAACTCTAACCACTCCTTTTGTTTTACAATACCGTTGATTGTTTACATCAAACAAAATCAGTGTTCTCACTGTGATACGAACGGTTCCCAAAACTTCCATAACTGTTCCCAGGGTGCCATCTTTTCCCAGAGAGGATGTTACCTTTGTTATGGGAAGACTGCCTGAGAACTTTATTGCTTATACAAGGATGCCTGAGAGAGACTAATTGTTTATAGAAGTCAGGCTGGAAACTGCTTTGAAACTGCTTCACAGCTACCTGTTACTTTTCTCTCAGCTGCATGGCTTCGTGGCCTTTTTCTTTAAGCCATACTTGAACTAAACTCCCGACATTTCCCCCGTCTTTTTCTTTAAAAGAAAGGAGGTTAGTTTGCCACATTTTCTCTATCATCCTACTAACCATCTTTTGGATACAGCTACAGAAACAAGGTAATATAAGTAAAAGCAATAAGAGTACTCCTAATATCCCTATAGCATATGTTATAAGGTTTCTTAGCCAGGGCCCCAATCCAAAACTTTTAAGCCACCCATCAATACCTAATCCTTCTTCTTCCTTAAGCTTATTAAGTCCTAGCCGTAGCTCTTTTATCTTAGCATGAATAGATACAGAATGATCAGATAAATTCATGCAACACATTCCTTCAAACTCTTCACACCCATGGCCTTGAGCTAATAATAAGAAATCTATAGCAGCTCTATTTTGTAGAACAGCGTGATTAACACTTTGTACATCTGAAGTTAACATATCTAATATCTGTGAAGTTTTATTTAGTTCACCCTTAGCCCAACACCCTATTTGTTTTGCTAGAGTCAATGCTTTGCTTGCAGCACCCCAGGGTAGGAAAGCTGAAACCATCACTTGTTTAAATTTACTCCAGAACCACGGATCTCCTATTTGACTACAGTCCAAGTCATGTAAGCTACGCTTTTGCCTGCTTACCTGATGACTTAATTGCATCAGCACAGATATATTAGGGTGAAATAGTGATAACTTGCCTAAATAACAAGGTCCACCCTGAGGTTGAGCAGGTATACCATTCCAGGCTCTATCTCCGCAAATTAGAAATATTCCTGTAGGTAACTTCTTAGGTGTCATGATGCTAGAGCCTTTACAATGGCTGTAGAGTTGTTTAGACACTATGTTTGGCTTTAGAGCTGAATCCAGAGTAGCCCATGTTTGTTTATATGGATTCATCTTTTGAGGATTAAAATAATCAAAGTTAAACCATCCACCATCAGAAGTGCTGGTCATGCTAGCATTTGCACTTCCAAAAAGCTCTAACTCCTCAGGTGGAGAATGCAAAGGAATATTAAGAGATTGAACTAACAGGCATTGACGGTAGCCATCACTCTGACTGGCAGTATACCCTTTAGGCAATTTAATATTTACCATACTGTGCATACATAAGGCACGGTTATTAATAAAACTGCAGAATTCTTGAGGAGACGATACTGGCAATGCTGAGACAAAGCGACGACTGATTAATCTGTCTAGCAAGTGTTATTCATACATTATCTCTAGGTTGACTAAAATGTGTTAACTTAAATTCTTCAGCTACCACTACACCTAGCAATATAACAAAAGTAAACTTCATTTTTCTGTTTTTACTTTGACCTTTTTTTTTCTTATCAGTTTTTAACCTTTAACCCTTTTCAAAATACACTGTACCTCCCACCGATAATAAGCCAAGATTTTCTGCTCATGCGACTCATAAAGACCTAAAGCTGAGGCAGTGTTTAGTCCTGTTTCGTTCCGTAGAGCCCACTCCCAATTATGTTCCCAGTTATGTCTATGATTACAGGTATCACACCATAAACGAAAAAGTGACAACTGATCCACCCAAAAGGTCTCATCACAACCTCCACAACACAGTGCAACCCAAGCAGCACAATGTGGGCTGTGACATTCAAGACAGTTCTCTTTTGCCGGTCCTTTTATATGGAAAGATGATAATGATTCAATAATGTCAATCAGTTCCCCGGTCGTCCGGCAACAGCATTTTATCCCAAAGGGTTAAAACCACCCTCAGCTGAGCTACAATGTCCGGCCTTATCAGGCATTGCACGGTAGGTGGTAATTGGACTAAGAAAAGAAAGCTGTTAGCTGTTTTCATTTATGTGAACCTGGAGAGGAGGCGAATGGCAAGTCTGAAAACGATCCTTTCTGTCCTTGAGATTTTCACATCCACCTCTTCCCTGGGTTTCTCAAAAATGTTCAAAATCAGTTTTATAGTCTGTAATCCTTTAGTCATTTGGCTGAAATGGCATCAGCTGGGCGATTCTCAGTCCTTTGTTGATTTGGAGTGGTGAGAAAGTAGTATGCACTTGAAGCACTTAAAATACTTAACTTAGCAGACTTATTTTCAAATTAATAGAACTTAACTGGCTTCAAAATTCTATGGGCTAACTGTGCTACACTCTTTGCAACATAAGAATAGGCAATTCTAATAACTAAATAGTATTTTCAGCTAGCAAGGTTTCTCTGATGTTCACAACAACACTTTGAACACGAGTCATAAAACAAACACCTATTGTAAAAGCATAAATCTATCTAACATCACTTAAACTTAATAGCACTTATACTTAAAATACTTAAACTTAAAATATTTAAACTTAATAGAACTTAACATTACTTAAACTTATCTTTACTTAAACTTAATAGAATTTTAAATCAACAGAACTTACATGTAAAATCTCTTAATTCTAACAAAACTATAACAAAATCTAACTGATTTTAGACTTATTTGTAAATAATGTAAGATCAAACTTAACAGAATCTAACTTATCTTAAACCTAATATGATTTAACCTTAACAGACCTCGAAACTTAACAGCAAATAAACTTAACAAACTTAACCTTAATAGTATTTAGCATTTAATTTAACTTAAACTACTTAATAACAGATAAAACTTACTATAGACATAAAATATAGCATTTACTATAACTTACTTACAGGCCTGATTCTAAAATATTAAGCTAAAATAACTTTGTTCACGTGTTTGCTATAGCATTTCTATATCAAAAAACACACTCACAACATCTCACTCATACAATCAGTCTAACATATCTTAACATTTTTAAACTTTTCAAAATATAATTCTAGAGTCTGATGTTCCACTGACTGAGCCATCCGGGCTTCTGATGTTAAAGTCTCTGCCAATACAGGTGATTTCAAGACAGCATACCAATGCCGAGCCAAACCGGCCGAAATTTGACCCATGCATACAGTACGCTGATTCCTGTTTCACAGTCTCTGCCAGGAAAAACAAAAGTTCCTTTAACTTTCCTTGTTTACCATCACTTGTTTCTTAATTTCAACAGGGATCTTTTCCTTTTGTTGACAAAAGTTACATCCATTAGGCTGTTAGGTCTTAAACTGAAGCTTTTGCCGGCTGTGGGGGGAGGGAGAAACGCTCCCGCTGCAAAAAGCGCTCCAGTCCCGCGGTGCGTGTGTCGGAGCGGGCGAAAACTCCCCCCCCTGCGCTGGATTCTTTGTTTACTCGCTGGCAGGCTGACTCTGCTGCAGGCACCGCTGCACCCGTGGCTGCTCCCCCCGCGGCGGCTTCGCTCTCTCCCCGCGGCGGCTTCGTGTGGTGTCGGGTTGAAGACAGAAGAAGGTGCCGATGCTGCAGCGATGACTTCTGTTGGTGCCTGGTCGTCCGAGCGGCATTTTTGGGCCCATATTATTTGATTTGCAAATGCAGCTGACGCTTGGTGAGGTGCAAGAGCAGCTAATACCTGACTCTGAGAGGACTTTGCCTGTTCTTGCAAGCCTATTCCTGACGTTGATTTCTGTTTGATCGCATCTACCACAAAAGCCTGCTGTCCCGTAGATATGAGGGCCATCTTCTCTAATGCCTCTTCTATAGTCCAATTAGTACCTAGGGTGTTAAGTACTCTCCTAGTAGTAGAATTACAATTTCGGAGAGCACACTCCCTGAGCAATACTCCCCTAAGATATTTTGGCACCTCAGCTCTTTCAATTTCTGCAGCAACCTTGTCAATAAAAGAGCTAAATGATTCCTCTCTGCCTTGCTTGATTCCTATATATATAGGTCTCTCTTCTGGTTCCTTTACCCTTTCCATCGCGAGTCTGACTAACCTTATTGCCTCCCGGCACTTCTCTTGACCTATTAAGGCTTGTGCCTCAGGACGAAAGAAAGGTCCCAGACCCATAAGCTCACTAACAGTGACGCCATGGAGGGGGTCACCCTGCTGCCTTTGTACTGCCACGCACTCGCTAACGAGCGCTTGCCAATGAGCATTAAACAGCAATTGTTGATGTTGGGTAAAGATTAATTTAACTATGCCACGACAATCATTAATAAGAAGAATACTGGTGTCAAAAATATAGTCGAGCATTTGCTTGGCTGGTTCACTTTTAAAGCCAAACTGGCTAACAGTAGCTCGCAACTGAGATAACATCTTCCAATCTAAAGCACTAATTGTCGCTTGCATACCTCCGCCAGCCTGGGGGGTGAAAATAACCGGACAAGCCAGTTCGCTCGCTAAGCTTATCAACTCCTGGTCTCCCTTCTCCATTGCATCTTTGGCAAGAGCTGCCCACGCATCCCGTCTTTCCCGTGCAATCATCACCGCTCGATCGTTTTCCAACCCAGGGCTCTGATTACTTTTCGGGAACGGGACACACGTTTGTGGCCCTGGCTGCTGCGATGCAAGCAATACGGGAGACTCAGAAGTGCTATGCGTAGCCTGCGGCGAAGCGGGCAATAAAGCACCCTGCGGAGCACCCTGCGGAGCTTGGCTCGTCAGGGGGGGCTGGCTCGTTAAAGGAGGCGGTAGAAGCGGCGCGGAGGGTAGTAAAGCACCCTGCGGAGCTGGGCTCGGAGCCCGGCATGTAGCCGGACTCACAGGCCGGCTCAGAACCTGGCTCAGAGCCTGGCTTGAAACCTGGCTCGGAACCTGGACCGGAACCTGGCTCGCTGCCGAGGGAGGAGGCGAGGTCGGTAATGAAACCGTCCTCATTGCAGGGCCGAGAGGAGTCCCCGACACTTTATCAAACTCCCTCTCTTGATCGTATTCTTTATTACGATCGTGAGCGGCAGTAGCCTGATAGGCAGCCCTCTTTTCCGCCTGAAACTGCAACAGTTCGTTGTTAATAACCCGCCATAATTTACCCATTTTCCTAGCAGTTTTATCATCGTCTAACGTAGCCTGCCATAATATATCACCAAATTTACGCCACTCCGACAACTCGTGAACCGTGTGGGGATTCACAAAGACTCCCCTTTCCAGACCATAAGCCAAAAGACCTTGCAATTCTTTCTGTAAGTCTATACCCTTAATTTGCCTTTTTTGCAAAAATGTAATAAAAAGTTCATATGCGGCTTGTCTTTCCATACCTCTTTTTAAGTGCGCACTTTCACCTAGCAGCGTATTCCAAGACTTCTATGCCGCACGTATCAGCTGACCCATCAATTATGGTCGTCAGGGCACGGCGCGTATCGGCGGTTTTCCTTTTTTCCTCCGCTTTAATTTCGCGCTTATTGCCGCTCCCGCTGCTTCGGAGCCTGAACCATTCCTCACTTATCCTTTGGTGTTCGCAATCCCCGTGATGGCCGCGATCGTCGTGGTGTCCGCTATCACGTCCGGGTGTCACCAATTTGTTGAAGTGAGGGGGAGAACGACCATCCTATAATGCATCGAACTCCAACTTTATTGATCGATCCGTCACTTTAAATAACAGTGTTAATTAACTTCATGCATATTCCAAAATACAGCTTTATGATAGGCTAACAGAGAAAACTCTAACCACTCCTTTTGTTTTACAATACCGTTGATTGTTTACATCAAACAAAATCAGTGTTCTCACTGTGATACGAACGGTTCCCAAAACTTCCATAACTGTTCCCAGGGTGCCATCTTTTCCCAGAGAGGATGTTACCTTTGTTATGGGAAGACTGCCTGAGAACTTTATTGCTTATACAAGGATGCCTGAGAGAGACTAATTGTTTATAGAAGTCAGGCTGGAAACTGCTTTGAAACTGCTTCACAGCTACCTGTTACTTTTCTCTCAGCTGCATGGCTTCGTGGCCTTTTTCTTTAAGCCATACTTGAACTAAACTCCCGACAAGGAACCTGAAAAATTCTGGATCTGGGCACTTGTGGTGTCAGCAAACACAAGACTGGGTTGCTGTAGGTACCAGGTATTTGCAAGGTTTTGGCTTTCTTTGCCAGAAATCACTAGACTTGGGCTGTGCTGGCACCGGGCTATTCCCGTATCTGGGCACTGGTGGTGCCAGCAAACACCGGATCTTGGCATTGCCAATGACAGTAGCAGGGAATTGCCACATTTTGGCTTTCTTGACCAGAAAATTGCTGGACTTGGCTCTGCCAGAACAGGGAAATATCCAGATGTGAGCACTGGCAGTGGCAGCAAACACCAGGTCTGGGCACCTGTATTGGCATCAGGAAATTGCCGGATTTTGGCTTTCTGTGCCAGCAAATTGCTGGACTTGGGCTGTGCCAGGACAGGGAAATTTCAAGATCGGGGCGCTTGTGCAGCAAACACCAGATCTGGGTGGTGCTGGTGGCAGCACCGGGAAGCTGCTGGGTTCTGGCTTTCTTTGCCAGAAAATTGCTGCATTTAGGTTTTGCTGGCACTGAGAAATTTCCAGATGCTAATTTTCTATGCCAGCAAACTGCTGGAATTGTGCTGTGCAGGCATCTGAAAAATTCCTGATCTGGGTACTGGTGGTGTCAGCAAACCCGAGATCGGGTTGCTGTAGGTACCAGGTCTTTGCTTGGTTTTGGATTTCTTTGCCAGCAAGTTGCTGGACTTGGGCTGTACCAGAATAGGGAAATATCAAGATCTGGGAACTGGCAGTGCCAGCAAACACCACATTTCAGGAAGGACTGGATCTGGACCCGTTCCCTCCCTGCCTCCCTCCTTTAGCAAGGTGCCAGAGGGGCTGGACAGCAGCCAGACAGAAAGGGACCTGGGGGCACTGATGGACAGCAGGCTGGACATGAGCCAGCAGTGTGCCCAGGTGGCCAAGGAGGCCAATGGCTCCTGGCCTGGCTCAGGAATGGTGTGGCCAGCAGGAGCAGGGCAGGGATTCTTCCCCTGTGCTCAGCACTGCTTGGGCAGCACCTCGAGTGCTGTTTGCATTTCTGGACCCCCCAATTTTGGAAGGACATGGAGGGGCTGGAGCGTGTCCAGAGAAGGGCAACAAGGCGGGGGGTTGGGGGGGGGATCTGGAGCACAAGAGCTGTGAGGAGCGGCTGAGGGAGCTGCTGGGGTTGTTTATCCTGGAGGAGAGGAGGCCCAGAGGAGACAAGGCAGTGTCAGGGCACAGGGTGGACTTGATGATCTCCATGGCCTGTTCCACCCTTGCTGATTCTGAGATTCTCTGAAACCACCCTTGGAGCAGTTGCAGGATGAGCCCTGGGCCTCCTGTTCAGAAGCTCCAGCAGCCCAGGTCCCTCAGCTTCTCCTGCCAGCCCCAAAGCCCATCCTGTCAGTCCTGCAGAGCCTCTGCAGCTCCTCCTCACTGCCCAGAACAGGGAGCCCCAGAGCCAGACACAGCAGCCCAGATGTGCCCCCCTGGCCTGGGGTGCCGCTGGCAAGGGAGCAGCACCAGGCACTGCAGGAGCCTGCAGACAATTGATCTGAAGGCCAAAGCTCCTTAGCTCCTTCTGAAAGAGCAGGAACAGTTCCTCATTCCAGAGTGGTGGAATGCTGGGCACCGCAGCTCCGGGTGAGGACTGGACACAAGTTTGCTCCCACTGAGTGCTGGGATGGGTTCTGCAGGAGCTCTGGGCTCCTGTGCTTGCCAGGCACAACGAGGAGAGAAGGAGCCAAGTGCACTGATGTGGGAAATGGATTTGTAGAAAGTTTTTAGAGCCTAATAGAAGGCCCACAAAATATGAATCTGTATATAAATCTTGAGACAAGGAATGCTAACTTAAAATTTTCCATGGAATAGGACAGATATTGTTGATAGAGTAATGGAGCTAGAAAAATATTTCTAAAGATGGCCTTGCAAATAAGACTTTGGAAAAACAGAGCTATGAAAGATGCATTGTAGTGGGACCCACAAGGGGTATTTTTAAATAATTGGCTTTAACGCATCTACAACATGGCATGGCAAAAGGCTGAAAGACCAAGAAACACTTATAATGTAAAATATTTAGGAAGTAGTTGGCTTCTGATTGTGATGGCGTGAATGATAACATCTGTATTGTCTCACCCTTCTCATGAGACTGAAAATGGAATAAAAGTTTTTAAAACACCTCTCAGTTGCCCCATCTCTAGGTCAAGAAAAGAGTATTATCCAACACACTGACACACCTTTGCCTCAAGCATAGCCCAGCCTGGACCAAACACACTGAAAGGTTTGCACTTTGGCCCATGTCTCGAAACATCAGGTCTGCTGTTTGACAACTCAGGTTGGGTTTGTGTCAAGGAGTTCCCTCAGAAATACTGGGTTTGTCTTCCTCTGTGCCTTCCCCTCAGCAGCCTTGGGGATGCTCCTGTGTGAAGCCATCTGTCTCACACAGTTTCAGACAACTTCAAACAGGATATTGTGCAATAAGTCGTCTCCTCTAAAGTGTGCCAACAATCCCTTTCCAGCAATGGGAAATTATTACTGATAGATGAAAGTGGAAAACCCCCAACAGTTTATTATCAAACAGAATCCCCCATGACACGCGTTCCAAGAAGGCGCCGGGGTCTCTCTCGGAAGAACAGGAGCTGTCACGGAGCAGTTCCAGCAGCTGATGGAAGCTCGGGGACTCATCCGGTGTCGGCTTTCTCCCACGGCAGAGCTCCATGGGGCGGGCAGGGCAGTGAAGCAGCTGGGCTGGAGCCCCTCGCTGCCTTGTCTCCCCGGCGTGGCTCAGCCCACAGACTCTCGGGCTGGGAGCGGGGCCGCTCCGCTCCTGCCGGCACCGTGTCCCTGGGCTTGGACAAACAGTTTCCTGCCAGGAGAGCCCTGCACACTGCTCCACAGATCTTTCATAAAGGCCCAAACCAACTCCAAACACTCTGTCTGCAGCAGCTTTGCACAAAGGGCTGCAGCAATCCGGGACAGCTGCAAGTGAGTGTCGGAAGGCTCTTGTCTTGTTCCTGACAGCAGAATTCTTGATGATCTGATGCAGTTTTATTCAGATGTAACATGAGAGCGGAGGTTTTTTGTTAAAATATTTCATGATGAGTAACAAGCCTTGGGTGCATGAGGTACAGGACTGACATGCCAAAGCATGAGCATATCCTCCAAAGTGGCCAGTTTAATTGCCCATTTTATTACTCTTGTATTTACTCCACACTAATAAGGAAAACCAAGCTCTGCTTGGAGGCAAAACAGGCATGGGATACACTACAGTCCCTCGCAGGCTCAGCAGGGCTGGCAGTGACACAGCAGGCCGTCTGCTTCACTGTGAACCACTACAGAGCTGCATCCCAATCTGGTTTAGGTAGCGTGGTATAATTAAGAGCTCCCTTTCTGCAGGAGATACAAAAAGGAGATCCCAAATGATCTTCTGCAAACAAGGTGCAAACAACACAGCTGCACTGCTGTCCCGGATAAATATACATACAGGTGAACTTTGCCAAAGCAGTGCATCATTTCCCAGTGAAATACATGACCTTTTCTTAGCTATGGAATTGTGATTGAAGACACCTGTGAGCCAGATCAGTGGGAGATTGCAAAGGAGCAAAGCTTTGGGATTTGGGCACACTTCTCTTGGTTTCTTTGCTCAGGCCTTTGGTGAGCACAGAACACACCTAGGTAGAAAACCTTTGACTAGACAGGATCTTTTGGATCCATTGTCCCCCAAACGTGTCAATGTGTGGCCCCGTTGTAATGCCAAGTAACAAAGAGCAGCACAGATGACACAAAGAAAACATGGCCAAAGAGGAATAGGAGAGGCCCAATGAGGAAAGGATGTGGTGAGACACTGGCACATTGAGTGAGCTGCACTCCCATAATCTCTAGGCTAGCAGGTCCTGGTCTCACTTTCTCCTTTTGGTTTTTTCAATTGTGTTTATTTATTTACTATTTTTCATCATCAAAATAAAATAGCTAGAATTAAAAAAAAAAACCTCATAAAAACTTAAAGACAGAATCAAAAGACATTAATTCAAAACGAACCCTAACCCCAACCCCAACAACAACCCCAACCCTAACCCTAACTGGGGTCGTGTTTTCCTAATTTTCCCCATTTTTCCCCCAATGTTTCCCCACCGTGTCTCGGATTCCCCCCCGATATTCCTTCCGGGGATCCCCGGCCGTGTCCAGTTCTTTACCCCGATCCCGCCCGGCCATGCCCGGTTCTTTTCCCCGATCCCACCCGGCCGTGCCCGGTTCTTTTCCCCGATCCCGCCCGGCCATGCCCGGTTCTTTTCCCCGATCCCACCCGGCCGTGCCCGGTTCTTTACCCCGGTCGCGCCCGGCCGTGCCCGGTTCTTTTCCCCGATCCCGCCCGGCCGTGCCCGGTTCTTTACCCCGATCCCGCCCGGCCGTGCCCGGTTCTTTTCCCCGATCCCTCCCGGCCGTGCCCGGTTCTTTTCCCCGATCCCACCCGGCCGTGCCCGGTTCTTTTCCCCGATCCCGCCCGGCCGTGTCCAGTTCTTTACCCCGGTCGCGCCCGGCCGTGCCCCGTTCTTTTCCCCGATCCCGCCCGGCTGTGCCCGGTTCTTTACCCCGATCCCGCCCGGCCGTGCCCGGTTCTTTTCCACGATCCCGCCCGGCCGTGCCCGGTTCTTTTCCCCGATCCCGCCCGGCCGTGCCCGGTTCTTTACCCCGATCCCGCCTGGCCGTGCCTGGTTCTTTTCCCCGATCCCGCCCGGCCGTTCACGGCCCTCACCCGTCCCCGTGCCCGGGCCGGCCCTGGGGCTCTCCCTTGCTGGCCCCGGGCGGGTGCGGGAGAGAGAAAATCCAGTAAAATGGAACAAAACCCAATCCAACCGTGCGGGGTCTCGGTGTGGTTTGGGGTGCACAGCTGGGATTTGGGGCGTGCGGGTGGCACCTTGGGCTCCCTCCCGGGTGGGGTTTGGGGTCAGCTGGGGCCGGTTCGGGGCTCCCGTCGACAGAGGAGCCGGGCCCGGTCGGAGGAGTCCGCAGGGGATTTGGGGGCAGCTGAGCTGGTTTTGGGGGAAACGGGGGCATTTTGGGGGCTCCGAGATGAATGCTGGGATCACCTGGGGGCATTTTGGGGCTCCCGAGTGGGTTTTCGGGGCACTTGGAGGCATTTGGACAGTCCCGGAGGGATGCTGAGCTGAACTTGTGGCCGTTGCAGCTCAGCAAGGAAAGAAAAGGTAAAACAGAAAGCCTGAAAGCCAGGCAGAAAGAAATTCCTAATTTTTAACCCCAAAAATGCCGGTTGGAGCCCTAAACACTTCCAGATTTTCTCCCTGCAAGGACCCAAAATTCCCATTTCCCCCCCTTTCTCAGGCCCTACAAATGCAGGATTTTACCCCAAAAATCCGGAGATCCATCGCTGAAAGATTCGGGTTTTGAAGCCCAGAAATGCCGGGCTTGAACCCCAAACAATCCGATTTTGAACCCCAAATCTTCCCCAATTTGTTTCGCCTTCCAGGGCCCAAAGGTCCCGGTCTGGAACCCCCAGAGTCGCGATTTTCAAGCCAAACATTCCCAGGTTTTCACCCCCAAAATCCCCACCCAAATGCATGCCCAGAACGGGGGGGATTGAAGCCCAAAAGCCCCGACTTTTCGGGCCGGAGTTCCGGGAATTTCCCGCCGAAATGCCCCGGATGTTTCCCGCCAAAATGCTCAGGGCTTGCGGGCGCGGCAATGGTGGCGGCGGGATCGGCCCGGCTCAGGTTGGGGGTGTCCGCGGGGGGGTTGGGGGGAATCGGGGGGATTCTGGGGCTGCTGGGGGGATCGGGGGGCTGCCAGGCCGGTTTTGGGGTGAATCGGGGCCGTTTCTGGACTCCCATCGAGCGCGGCCGAACCGAGCGCGGCATAGGCGGCGGCGGGAAGGGGGCGGGGGGGCAGCGGCGGCGGGAGCGGCCGGGGCGGGGCGGAGGTGTCCGGGGGGGATTTTGGGGGGATTTGCGGGGACTCTGGGACAATTGGGGGGATTTTGGGGCTCCGAGGCCGGTTTTGGGGGGGATTTGGGTGGGTTCTGGGCTCTCATAAGCGGCGCCGAGCCAAGCGCGGCAGAGGCGGCGGCGGGGGACGGGGGGCGCAGCAGCGGGAGCAGCCGGGCCAGGGTGGAGGCGTCCGGGGGGGGATTTAGGGGGAATTGGGGGGGATTTGGGGATGGTAGCCGAGGCTGGAGGGGTCCTGAGGCGATTTTGGGGGTAGTTGAGGCTTTTTGGGGGGAACTGGGGGGGGGGTTTGGGGCTCCCGGGTGAGGTTTTGGGGGGGTCCGTGAGGGGTCGTGGGGGTCCTGGATGGGATTTGGGGAGATGGGAGGGATTTTGGGGTGAATGTGGGGGATTTGGGGGCCGGCAGGTGAATCTTGGGGGGGAATTGGGCCATTGTGGGGGTCCCGAGTTGCTTTTCCCAATCTTTAGCCCCAAGTTCCCGATATTTCGGCCGTCGGTGCCTGCGCCCGTTCCCCGCTGGCCCCACAAGCCCCACGTCCGAGCCCCACGCGCCCCCGGGACGGCCCCTGCGTCTGCCCCAACATGGAAAAGGGGAGCGCAGAAATAAATAGAGGAAAACATCTTGGATTGTTTCTTTCGTTTTCATTTCACTTCTGGAAAGCTGTTTCTGTTTTCCAGGAATCTTCTCCTGTCTGCTCTTCCCAAGAATCTCTCATGGAGAACAAGGTCAAGCTTCTGTCGCAAGATTTGCCACCAGGAAATGATGCCACTGGTGAAGTTTTCATGGTGACTGTTTGTGCTTGCTTAGGGCTAATTTTGGGAGGAAACCTCCAAAAGGGGTCCGCCTAGAAAGCGAATTCAAGTGGCCCCTGCCCCTACTAGTTCAGGAAAAGACTTCCCTTGAGAAAAGTGAAAAAAAACCCAGTTTATTTAACAAGTAAAGTATTCACAAGCATGAAAAATGAATAATATTAAATAAAGCCTCGGACAGTGCTGAAGAGATGGCAAATTCAGGAAGTCCTTTTTGTGGGTTGTAGTTGGCTCCCTCGGTCTCTTCTAAGTCCCTCTGGTGCTGGAATGCAGCGTCCCAGAGCTCGGGGGGCCACAGGTGTGAGCTGCTGCTGCCAGTGTTTGTCTGGGTTTTCAGTCCCAGAGCAGGTGTAAACAGTTCCAAGAAAAAGGAAAGTCACAGTTCCTCCACAGAAAGAGGAACTTCTCTTCCTAAGCTAGCTAAAACCAAATTGCTAGAGCCGGGCTGTGAAGGCACCGGGAAATTTCCACATCTGGGCACTGGCAGTCCAGCAAACACCAGAGCTGGATGGTGCTGGTGCCAGAACCTGCAAATTTCCAAACTTTGGCTTTCTGTGCCAGCAAATCGCTGGACTTGGGCTGTGCCAGCACCAGGAAGTTTTCAGATCTGGGCGCTGGCGCTGCCAGCCAACACCAGATGTGGGTGGCGTCATTGCCAGCGACAGAAATCTGCCAGATTTGGGCTCTGCTGGCACCGGGAAATTTCCAAATCTGGGTTCTGGTTACATGAAACACAAGATGTGGGTGGTGCCAGAGCCAGTAGCAGGAAGCTGCCACAGGGTTTGGATTTCTGTGCCAGCAAATTGCTGCACTTGGGCTGTGCCAGAATAGGGAAATTTCCAGATCTGGGCACTGGCAGTGGCAGCAAACAGCCCATTTCAGGCTCCAGGAAGGACTGTATCTGGATGCCTTCCTCTTTGTCTTCCTTCTTTCCTTCCTTATTTCTTGGGATCCTGCGGCCAGCAAACTCCAGATTGTGCAGTGCTGGCAAGGGGAAATTGACAGGTTTTAGCTTTCTTTGCCAGCAAATTGCTGGACATGGGTGGTGCTAGAAGAGAGAAATTTCCAGATGTGGGCACTGACAGCGCCAGCGCACACCAGATCTGGGTGAGGGATGAGCTGGCACTGAGAAATTTTCTGATGGTAATTTTCTGTGCCAGCAAATTGCTGGAATTGTGCTGTGCAGGCATCTGAAAAATTCCGGATCTGGGTACTGGCGGTGTCAGCACACGAGATCGGGTTGCTGTCGGTACCAGATCTTTGCTTGGTTTTGACTTTCTTTGCCAGCAAGTTGCTGCACTTGAGCTGTGCCAGAATATGGAAATAACAAGATGTGGAAACTGGCAGTGCCAGCAAACACCACATTTCAGGAAGGATTGGATCTGGACCCGTTCCCTCCCTGCCTCCCTCCCTCCACAAGGTGCCAGAGGGGCTGGACAGCAGCCAGGCAGAAAGGGACCTGGGGGCACTGATGGACAGCAGGCTGGACATGAGCCAGCAGTGTGCCCAGGTGGCCAAGGAGGCCAATGGCTCCTGGCCTGGCTCAGGAATGGTGTGGCCAGCAGGAGCAGGGCAGGGATTCTTCCCCTGTGCTCAGCACTGCTTGGGCAGCGCCTCGAGTGCTGTTTGCAGTTCTGGGCCCCCCAATTTTGGAAGGACATGGAGGGGCTGGAGCGTGTCCAGAGAAGGGCAACAAGGCTGGGGAGGGGTGTGGAGCACAAGTCCTGTGAGGAGCAGCTGAGGGAGCTGGGGTTGTTTATCCTGGAGGAGAGGAGGCTCAGGGCAGACAAGGCAGTGTCAGGGCACAGGGTGGACTTGATGATCTCCATGGCCTGTTCCACCCTTGCTGATTCTGGGATTCTCTGAAGCCACCCTTGGAGCAGTTGCAGGATGAGCCCTGGGCCTCCTGTTCAGAAGCTCCAGCAGCCCAGGTCCCTCAGCTTCTCCTGCCAGCCCCAAAGCCCATCCTGTCAGTCCTGCAGAGCCTCTGCAGCTCCTCCTCACTGCCCAGAACAGGGAGCCCCAGAGCCAGACACAGCAGCCCAGATGTGCCCCCCTGGCCTGGGGTGCCTCTGGCAAGGGAACAGCACCAGGCACTGCAGGAGCCTGCAGACAATTGATCTGAAGGCCAAAGCTCCTTAGCTCCTTCTGAAAGAGCAGGAACAGTTCCTCATTCCAGAGTGGTGGAATGCTGGGCACCGCAGCTCCGGGTGAGGACTGGACACAAGTTTGCTCCCACTGAGTGCTGGGATGGGTTCTGCAGGAGCTCTGGGCTCCTGTGCTTGCCAGGCACAATGAGGAGAGAAGGAGCCAAGTGCACTGATGTGGGAAATGGATTTGTAGAAAGTTTTTAGAGCCTAATAGAAGGCCCACACAGTATGAATCTGTATATAAATCTTGGGACAAGAAATGGTAACTTTAAAATGCCATGGAATAGGACAGATATTGTTGAGAGAGAAATGGAGCTAGAAAAATGTTTCAAAAGATGGCCTTGCAAATAAGACTTTGGAAAAATAGAGCTATGAAAGATGCATTGTAGTAGGACCCACAAGGGGTAGTTTTAAATAATTGGTTTTAAGGCATTCACAACATGGCAAGGCAAAAGGCTGATAGACCAAGAATATTGTAATTAGGAAATAGTTGGCTTCTGATTGTGATGGCGTGAATTATGTGTATTGTCTTACCCTTCTCGTGAGACTGAAAATGGAATAAAAGTTTTTAAAGCACCTCTCAGTGTCCCAAATGATCTTCATGCAAGCATGCAGTAAAGAACTGCTCCTGCTATCCCAACGAAGCGTTTGCTTTGGCACTTAGACTCTTCCCATTCATCTTTTGATGCAGACACTTCAGGTTTTCTCTCACAACCCTGCAAGGCTGGCAGTCTCTGTTTCCCATTTCCTGTTCTTCTCTAGAGATGGTGCAGTGGCTGCCTTGAAACAAAAAGCCCTGAGATCTGGACAGCTTGAAGGAGCATGAAATGCTAATTAAGTGCTCATATTGGTAACACCCAGGTCTGCACTGCCCAGTGCTCTGGAGCAGCAGCAGCAGGACCATGCATCATTCCTGTTGGTTGATGTTCATGTTTCTGGTGTGCAAGAGCAATGACTTTGAGGAGGGACAAAAATGCCCCTCTTCAGACAGTGGGTGTGCAAGGAGATGTGAAGTTTCATAGCTTTTTCTAGGATATTTCAGAAAGATCTAAGAGAATATTGTGGCATGGAGCAGGTCCCTAAATTTATCTCCAGAGAAATCCCCAAAGGGCACATTCACTCTGCTGCTGATGGCAACCCCATAAGCTCATGGACCAGTTTTCCCTGCAACGTTCCACCCTGCCTGGGCTTTACTAGGCCGGGACTAGACCCAGAGCTAAGCAAACACAGGCAGCCAGGTGACATTGTGTAACATCAGAAGCTGGCAACCATGAGGACTTTCCTGTCAAAAGGTTACAGTTTGCACTGGGCCCAGTAGTGTTTTTCCTTAGGGCAAAGCAAATTGAAATGTGAAGTTTAAAAGCTTCATATTACTATGAAAGGAAACTTCAGAATAATTTCTGGAAGGGCAGCATTGTCAATGACCATGCAGCCCACCAACAGCTGGAGCTGAATCCAGAATTGCTTCTTCCAGCTGGGCAGGAATTCATTCCGCTGGCAAGCACTGGTCCATGGGAACAAATGATCCCCTAGCTCTGGGCTGAATGGCACCCAGGCTGCAGTGCAGATTTGAGGAGCCCTTGTCACTTGTTATTGGCCTCCCAGGGCACTCATCCTTCTGCAAACAAGGTGCAAACAACACAGCTGCACTGCTGTCCCGGGTAAATATACATACAGGTGACTTTGCCAAAGCAGTGCATCATTTCCCAGTGAAATACATGACCTCTTCTTACCTATGGAATTGTGATTGAAGACACCTGTGAGCCAGATCTGTGGGAGATTGCAAAGGAGAAAAGCTTTGGGATTTGGGCACACTTCCCTTGGTTTCTTTGCTCAGGCCTTTGGTGAGCACAGAACACACCTAGGTAGAAAACCTTTGACTAGACAGGATCTTTTGGATCCATTGTCCCCCACACAGGTCAACAGGTGACTCTGCTGTAATGGCAAGAAACAAAGAGCAGCACAAATAACACAAAGAAAACATGGCCAAAGAGGAAGAGGAGAGGCCCAATGAGGAAAGGATGTGGTGAGACACTGGCACATCGAGTGAGCTGCACTCCCATAATCTCTAGGCTAGCAGGCCCTGGTCTCACATTCTCCTTCTGTTTTTTTCAATTTTGTTTATTTATTTACTTTTTTTCATCATCAAAATAAAATATATAGAATTAAAAATACGTCATCAAAACTTAAAGACAGAATCAAACCACATTAATTCAAAACTACATCTAAAGATCAGAACATATGTACAGCTGTAACTATGAAGCCTAATGCATCAATCCTAATCTGCAAACACTCTTCATACAGGCGGCAGCTTCTTCCTGACTTTGGAGGACAGGGAGCTCTTCTGGAGGGGAGGCGAGGACTTTGTGGGTGAGGGAACGTCAGAAGTGTCCAGAGAAAACTTCTCGGTAAGACTGTAACCAGCCAGATCTGCAAAGCGGAGACACAAAGTTTAACAGAGGCCACAATGCAAACCTGAAGCATCTGAAGCTCCATATTTCATGGGACACATTTCCTGGAAATGTCCAAACAGCTGCACAGGGAAACATGCTCCTGCTGGCAGACACTGAGGCAGGCCAGGGCAAACCCTGAGCCACTTGCCCAGAGCTGGCACAGGCCCAGCCTGGCCTCTGGGCTGCCCTGGGGCAGCAGGGAGCCCAGAGCCCTGTGCTCCCCAGGAATGGCTCAGCTGCACATGCACCCTCCTGCTCCTCTGCCTGCCCCACAGCTCAGCAGCCCCACAGCTCCAGAGGCACTGGCAGCAGCACAGCTCATTGCAGGGGCACATGCAGGGCACAGCTGTTCCCTGGCAATGTGCACAGCCTCTCTGGGCTGCCACAAGACCCTTCCTGCCAGCAGAGATTGGCCCAGCTCCCCCCTCACCTCTGTGTGAGGCTGAGCCATGATTGCCTTCACCTTATCCTCCATCTGGAGCTGCTTCAGGCCCCCCATGCCATGACTAGGAAGGGCAATGGAGAGAGCAGGGGCAGATGCACACCCTTCCTTAGGATTTTGTCATTTTTGGCACAGCTAAAAAGGCAAATCCAGAGGTGTCCAACTCAGCGCTTCCTCAGCTTTCTGGAGAACATCTCGCCTTCACCAGCCCAGCATTTTGGAGAGGTTTTCCCGCACATGTGGAGGCTTGCTGGCAGCACATTCCTTCAGCTGGGTGCCCATCACCTTGCAGAGGGCAGAGGCCAGCTTGGTGGCCACGGTGCGGACGCTGGCGCTCCGCACAGGCAGCGCCTTGTTCTCCAGGCAGGACCAGAGCACGGGCAGGGCGTCACGCTGGGCGACTCCAGGGCTCCTGGCATGAACCCCCTGCACAAGCACTGCCGGGACAGAGACACAGCTCCTTACCCACCAGCCTCCCTGCAACAAGGATCTGCCTCTGCTTCTGCTTCTTGCCAGCCTCTCTGGCCAAGAGCAGCAAAACAGCACCCAGAGCCCCTTGGTCCAGAAACGGGCAAAGCAGCTGAGCATCCTGGAAACAGAACCACCCACCCCTCAGCACTAACTGCTCTCACCAGAGCCTTGTCCCTGCGGCAGACTTCCTACCTTTACTAAATTATTTCACAATCTCTGCATGAGCAATGAATGAAATGTCCAATTGCCTTTTATTTCCATTAAGAAGTTGTCTAAACCCACACTGAATATTTGGAAATACACCATAAAGAGGAAATTGAGAGATTTCTAATAAAAGGGATGATTCCATTTTTGTAACTTTGATGTCAAGTGTCAAATGTCTAATCTGGCTCTTCCCTGTGCTCAGTGGCACACAGCAAAGGGCAGGGTTAGAACACACCTCAAAACTCCAGCCCACCAGAGATGGCTGCTGCCTGACAGCTGGATGAGAAACATCAGTGGCCAGCTGGGGTCTTTGGCAGAATGCTTTTGGGGCTTCCAGCAAAGACCTGGTTCAAACCTCAGGGTGTCTTAGATAATTACCCAGACCCCATTGCCTTGGCATTTGGGCATTTTCACATTTTAATGCCACTTCCCCTCCCAATGTTAATGGCATTTTTCTTATAATGTCCACTCAAATAGGGGCACAGAGAAAGAAAAATGCTACACAGGGGACTGAAATGTAACCAAAACATGAGTGTTTTCTCATATTGTCTCTGAAATCTCTCTGCCCATTTTCTGAACTGAACTATATCAAACACAGACAAATATTTACTACCAACAGGCTTCTTGCATGGCAGATTTGGCTGAGAGAACAAAAAACTGAAATGCTCTGGAGACCATTCTTGTTTTCTGATCAGACAAAATGTTATCTAGCAGCCATTTAATATATTGTGGTGGAAGAGACTTCATTTTCTCTATGCTGTTAATCCGTCAGCAGTCATCAAAATTGAAACAGCTCCTGCAAGTACGCAAAACCAATTCTGCTAAGCAGGAAAGGGTTATGGTGCCCATTTTAAACTGGGAATTCATTTGAGTTTAAATGTAATTAAAGACATCGGTGACTACTGAACATGAGGAACAGCTGTCTGTTCCTACTAAATCTCAGAGGGAACATCTGCTTTTTCTAAAGTAGTCCTAATTTATTGTTAATTCCTTTATTTGAAAAAGAGATCAAAAGAACTGCTAAACTAAATTCCCTATTGCTGGAGATCTACTTTATTCAAATGCACTTTAAAAGGCCTTTGACATTCCCAATCACTGAACATGCCTTTTTGAGATTCCTAATGAAGACACAAAGTGTATTAAACCTTGCATTCAAAGATGTTGGCATAATTAGCAGTGCTTTTAGCCCCAGTTGAAGCAAGGCTATCAATCATCTTCTCTGCTATATATTGAGATTATCCTTTTTCCATTCCTTGGCCCTTGCTGACACAGCAAGCTCCTCTGAGGAATCAATTATCAGCTGCATTTGTAGCATTTTGGGCAGCGCTGACCCAGGCAGACACTGTTTGCACACCCTGAAAGGCTCAGTCCAAGGCCCCTCTGACAGCACAGGCAGGAGCCTCAGCACTCTGCTTCTGTCCCTGTGCCCCAGAGGCTGCCTTGCACTAAACCCGTGCCTCTGGTACCTCTGTTGAGTTCTGGCCTAAGCTGTGACCCCCAGGCCCTGCACGGTTCAGCCTCAAAACTTTCCAAGAGAAAAACAAGAATTCTGTGAGGACAAAACAAACTGATGCCCTGAAACAGCATTGGCCACCATTTCCCCTCAAAGATCACAGATGTCCCTGAGCTCCCCAGAGAGGAGCCAGCTGGGGCATTTTTAGCCCTCCCTTTGCTGGAGGTGGTTCTGAGATGCCCCAGTGAGAGCTCAGCCCCAGGCCGAGCGCCGCCCCCATCTCAGGTGCTGCCCAGCTCTGCAGCAGCCAGGGAAAACCTGCCAAACCCACCTGCCTTGGCCATGGGGCAGCAGGGACACGCTCAGCACCTCCTGGTTTGGAGGAGCTGCTCTGCTGTCTGCTCACAGGCATTCCCTGTAAATGCTCCCTGGGAAGAGCTCTGGGCTCAGAAGGGGAGGCCAAGCCTGTGATACGCTCGGTGACATCCAGCAGGGCTTGGCCACTCAGGTGATTCCATTGGTAGCTGAACTCTTTCAGCAGGGACACTTTATCTACAAGGGAAACACACGTTCCTGCTCACTTTTCTCAGGTCATAGGAGAAAGAACAGTGGGGAGGGAAAGGGCAGTGCCAACCCCATTTTATAAAATAAAGTACATTTCTGCTGTGTTTTGAATCCTTTTCTTCTTTCCTTCAAGCCTACTTGGCAGGGTTTTAAATTCCAAAAGAAAAGCTCTCCTCTTACATTTGTAAATCCAAAGTTGTCTGCTGTAGCAGGAGCTGTGTTAAAACATTTCACATCAGGGACCTCAGGAGTTCAGTCACATGGAAGCAGTGAAAAGGTTTTGCATCCCAGAGCACAAAGGAAGAGCCCCATACTTGGGTCACAGAAAGGCACTGAGTCAAGACAGTTCCTGAGTTCAGAGAGCAGCTGGGGAGGAGAAAGTGGAAGCTCCCCTTGAAAACCTGCCTCTTCAACACTCCTTTTTTCAGGCATATTCCCCCAGTGCAGCATTCTCAGAGCTGACATAAATCTGTGCGGCAAAGGAGTTTAGAGCAGCCCTTGCCTATGTAGTTAATTGCTGTGGCCATCTTGCCCCATGCAAAACAACACGTGGAACAAGGCATCCTTGACAGCTGGGTTTATACCTGTTTGATATAAAGAAATGAACTTGGGGAATCACAAGTTCCCCTTTGAACATAGAAGACAAAGAAGAAAAGTGGAAAATAGGCAGCTAATGCCTCTAATGTAGAGCCTCCCAGGTGGCTGCCCTGCAGAAGCTCTGATGGGTCAGTGTCCCTTCATGCCAACACCAAAGCTGTTCATTTGGGAAGTCAGACGGGGCCCAAGCAAACTCCAAACTCCCTTTGCCTCTGAACTGTAGCAGAGCTGCAGCCCAGGACTTGCTCTTCAGACAAGCAGCACAGAGCCAAGGGCTCCTGGGACTGTTGGGAAATGCTGATCCCATTCCAGCCTGTTGGGGATGGTGCATAAGGACTGCACCTGCACAGCCTCTGGTGGGTGTCAGCTGCAGTGTTCCCCAGACAAGAGCAGCTGCCAAGGCACTCAGCGCTCTCTTGTGCAGGAGAGACAGAGACGAAGCTGAGGAGAGTCCCTGCCAGGGCTCAGCCTTACCCAAATGAGCAATGGATTCTCCCAGTGCTTTCACAGCTGCCCCACGAACCCTGGGATCCTTTGAGTTCAGGTTCTTTGTTATTCCCTCCACCAAACCAATGATCACCGGGTTCAGGGCATCTTTCAGGGCCCCTGTGATTTCAGCCAGCACGTCCAGTGCCCTCTGCTTCACTTTCTTGTGGCTGTCAGATATTCTCAGGACAAAATATTCAAAAATCTGTGAAGAGAACAAGCAACGTGAAGGCTGGATTCAAATGTCCTTGTTTGAAGAGTGGATGTAGCAGTCAGCAATGTCAAAGATGAAAGTGATCCTTTCTGTCAGGTCAGCACTCCCTTTCACAATTTCACTGTTTTCCCGTGGGCCGCTCACTGGAATGGTGGTGCAACCTCATGCTGGTTGAAAGATTTTCTTCTGTTTCTAAGAGGTTTGGCTGGGGACTGAATAGTTCCTATGGTATTTTTCTCCATCTATAAATCATTAAATCCATTCCATTTATTAATGCTAAAGAGTGCCTTTGCTTTGAATGGAAGCAGATGTTTACAATTCCTGGTTTTCTATACAGTTGCCTGAAGTACTGAGGGCAGTTATGATTTTGCCAAAACTATGGCTGGAGGAGATCTAAGTTTTCTTTTGTTTGTCTCAGAGGCAGTGCCAGGAGAAGAGCAGGGCTCTGATCATCTCTTCCAGGATCCAGACTATTACAGCGACCTGATGAAGGTCTTCAGGGGTGAGAGAAGTGGACGAGAATCTTGTTTGATGATCAGAAGGCTGGATTTATTGATATATAATATATAATACATTATACCTATACTAAAAAGAATAAAGAGAGACGTTGCAGAGGCTGCTAAGCTAAGAATAGCATAGAAAAGAATGAATAACAAAGTTCTGTGTCCAGCAGAAAGGAAGGACAAACTCTCCTGTAAGTGGTCAGCAAATCCAAACACAGAAGCCAAATCACCGCTGCACCTGTTACATTCCACACCAGCCAATAACAATTGTTTACATTCTTCTTCTGGGGCCTCAGCTTCCCAGAAGATGAACAAATCCCAAAGAAAGGATTTCTATGAAAAAATGTCTGCGACACCAGACCATTTCTCTAGGTAACAGGTGGACTTCTGAAATGTAATGTGCTGTACAGCTCTCATTACAGTAGGTTCAGTCCCTTGATAGCCTCATTATCAGGCAGCTTTTCCTGGAAAAAGGGAAAAAGCAGCTACTGGGAGGAGAAGGCAGAGATGAGTCCTTAGCTGTTTTCCTCCTTTTCCAAAGAGAAAAAAAGACCCCAAGAAGGGTGAGCACTGTCTTTACCAAGAGGAATAGGAACAAGGATGGAAATGAGTAGCACGAGCTGTGCCTGTGTAAGACAAGATGGAGTATATAGAAGTATTCTTTGAAAAAAACAGCTGGGTTTAAATCAACCCAGCCTGATTCTTCTCTTCCCTATGCAAACCCATTTTTGGTCTAGAGAACAATTGCCATGCTTTCATGGATTCCCTTCACTTCACCCAGCTGGGAGTAGGAGAGAGCAGCAGTTACACCAGCAGAAAATTCTGCCATCATCTGATGAACAGCATCAATAGGCACCTGCCAGACAAATACAGCTGGACTGAAATAACTTGTCCTGAAGCCTGGACCTGAATTACATTTGTCTGGGTGAGAGGGACCAGCGTGTCCCAAAAAGCCAGGACAGAGTGCCAAGACACACTGAATTAACTTTGCTGCTACAGGTTTAGGAAAGGAGCTAAAGGAAAGGAGCAGCGAAGATACCCCACATACTTGGGCAATGTTAGTGGAGATGAGCTGGGGGCTGTTTTTGCACAGGTCTAGGAGAAGTTCCACTCCTTCCATCCGTGCCTGAAACCTCTTGGCTTCCAGGAGATGGTGAAGCTTCTGGAGCAGCTCCGTTTCTTCCACAGCTGGAGGTGACGTGACCTGGGCTTTTGCACGGGGTAGGAGGTGTCCATCAGAGGGAGATTTCACCCTGGGAAATAAAACCAAATGAGGACCTGGTGGTGATAATTATCGTAGCATGGCATCCCCATAGTGGAAATAATTAGCATTGACTCCATCATTCCAGAAGGCTGATCCATCACTTTATTACACTATACTATACTATACTATACTATACTATACTATACTATACTATACTATACCATACTATACTATACTATGCTATGCTATGCTATACTATACTGAAACTCATCGCCCTCACAGACAGTCTGATACTGAAGCCCCAAAGCAGATAGCCTCCAAGAAATAATGAGTTAAAACATAGAATGTGAGGCATTTGAAGAAGGCATAGTATTAGGAAACACATAGAGCAATTAATCAGCTAAAGCATGAAACACAATGACAGGAAGGAGATAGGGATAGGGGGAACTGATGGGCTAAGCATGTTCAGAGCCAACAATGTCAAACTGACCCTAAGAACTTTGCCAAGCCATAGAGACCAAGCCAAGTACACCGGGAATTGACCAAATTAGGGAAGAGGTTCAAAAGTTTAAAGAGGAAGAGTCATCGGAAAGACCCCATCTATGATGAAGGCAACAGGAACGACCACCCGAAAATTCCCCAAAAGAGATGTCTCCACCTACGCTCCGCCTACACCACGCCCCATATGAATATGCATGATTATGTATCTGATCTGATGTAATCCTATACCCAAAATTGTATATAAGGCTTGCTTTTGCTATGTGAACTCAGAAATCCACTTCGTGATTTCTCCGACGCGTCGTAATAAAATACCTCCTGCTTATCTGACTTAGGCTGAGTCTCTTAAGCAGTTATTCTCGCCTTTTGGGGCAAAATTCGGCATCATTTTCTGGCGACCCAGATGGGACCAGACAGGAGATCCGGGCCTTGAGGTCCTCCCGGGCCGGGTCCGGGGTCGGGATTCTCTGGGCGCCCCTGACGAATTTTTTTGTCAGAAGAGACCCCCCTGGACCGGCGCCTTGGTGGACGGAGGGTTCCCTGCATCTCCTGCTTCAATTAAGAGGTATTTTAATTGTTTATTGGTTTTATTGGTAGGGAAACGGGGGTCAGACGTGACCGCCCGAAGGGAAAGCTGGGGGACGCCCCGGTAACGAATCCCAGCTGGGTTAAAACCCCAGCATTGGGTTGCTAGCATTGGGCTGCTAGCATTGGGTTGCTAGCATTGGGCTGCTAGCATTGGGTTGCTAGCATTGATTGGCCAGGGTTAGATTCCCGGCATTGTTTTGTAGAGAAAAGGATAAAGTCCTGCTGAAAGAAGTATTTGTTCATCTTGGTATTTTTGGTCTGTATGGGAAACTGTTTTAACATTGTGTTTGATGTTGTAATACTGTGAATTAAGGGTTAAGAACTGAAACTGCTATCTGAAGAGGTCTGTCAGCCGGTGATCTTTTGTGTCTGTTCTATGTGTTTGTTGCAAAATTTTACAGAAAACATCTTGCTGCTCTCTCTATAATTTTTAGAAGAGAATAAGTTGATAGATATCCGGAAGAAAATTGTGACCCCCTGCAATTGTTATATTGTCTACGGCTGCGATTGTATGAATCTGGCAAACCGGTGTCTCATGGTCTGTAAGCGACCTCTTGTGACCAAACCTGGTAAAACAGTCTGTTCTGATATAGACCATAAGGTAGGAACTATTTTATAAAGGTGTGTGGGTATGGCTGAGAGTGAATGAGACGCAGCATCGCTGCGACGCGAGAAGCCAGGACAAAGCGACTGAAAATTGTGTGTGAAGTGTTAAACCAACACAGGGAATAACTATGGGAGGTCAACAGAGTACGAAGTGATGTATGCTGACATGTTCTTTACCCTAAGAAATAAACAGGAGTGGCAAAGAGAGTGCGGGGTAAACGTAGCACCTCAGGACCCCCTGGTACTCGCCCTGGAAAAGGATAAGAAAGGTTCGAAGCCTAAAGAACGTTGCTGTGATGCATGTAGTAGAAATGAGAAAAAGCAGAAAGCAGATGCCAGAATTTTGGTGGCAGCAGTTCAAGAATTGCAGACAGTTTTGAATACAGAAAATTTGCAGGGAAAGACAAACAGTGGATGCCAGGATCTATTCTTAGGAACACAAGACCTGTGCATTTTTCCCGCAGCAAAAAAAAAAAAAAAAAAAACAAAAAAAAAACAAAAAAAAAAAACTTTAAAAATTCTTGCCCCACTTTGAAGGGTGCGGGACCTACCTGTTTTTATTGTCATAAAAAGGGGCACCTGCAAAAAAAAATTGCAGAAAGAAACAGAAGAAACAGCAAGATGAGAAAACTTCTCAGGAGAATCAGAAAGGGCAAGAGTTTTGTTTAACGAAGAGGATCGAATTACACCTAGAAGAGCCCTTGATAATAAAACTAAGAGTAGGTCCTCAGAGTGAAGAATTTGTATTTTTAGTAAATACAGGAGTTTCTCGGTCAACAGTGATGAAATTACCCCAGGGATGTGAGATCAGTTGTGAACAAATCTCAGTAATCGGAGTTACAGGAGAAGCTTTCCCTGTTCCTGTAATAAAAGGAGTAAAAGTTGAAACGAATGACAAATTTGGAGTAAATGATTTATTGTTGATACCAGAGGCCGAGGAAGATATGTTAGGCAGAGATCTAATAATAGCCCTAAATTTACAGATAAAACCCTGTGAAGGAAAACTTGAAATTCATTCTTTACCTGAAGAAGACAATCTAGAAATTAATGACATGGGTTGGCATCCAGGTGAGGTAGAAAAAGGTTTAGAGTGAAGGAGTCTGGTCCCTTTAGTCCCTCCTGGTCGGGGCAAGCCTGTGGATTTTAAAAAGGCAAGAAGGGACTATTTATACAGACTCCAAATATGCTTTTAGTGTAGTACATACTTTTAAAGAAGTTTGGAAGGAAAGGGGACTTAAGGATAATAGAGTCAGAAAAATAATTTGGCTGATAAAAAAAAAAAAAGCAGAAGAGCGACCTCAAGAAAAGGAGATACTAAAATCATGACCTTACAAAAATAAAAATAGAAATCCAGCAGGAGACTCTTTCCCTCCTGCTAGTAAAATTGGTAGCTATAAGGAAATTAGGAGCAACATTTAAGGAGGAAAAGTGAGTTTTTCTTGATGATAGAATTATGATGCCAAAACCAGTGGCACATTAGATCTTAGATAACTTGTATAGACGGACATACTGGGATAACAAGAGCCTTTTGTGATCACCTTTTAAAATTTTTTTGGTGTATGGGGATATTTGAAATTAAAAGGCAAATTACCCAGGGGTGTCTCACCTGTTAAAAGGTAAATAAGAAGGTGTTTAAAAGCCCTCCCTCTGGAGGATGCAAAACAGCCTAGCGGCTATTTCAAAAGATCCAGGTTAATTCTGTAGACTTGCTTAAAGTAGGTCGGTGGAAATATCTGTTAATTATAGTAGATCAATTAACTCAGTGGGTTAAAGCACAGTTCAAACAGTACTTTTGGTTAATGCGGGAGCAACTTTTTCGGTTTTAAATCAAGAATTGGTACCTAAAAGTGATGAATTTGTACAAGTTGTGGGAGCAACAGGCCAACCAGAAAAAGCTTACTTTTTGAAACCTATCAAATACAGATTTGTATTTGCCAAATTCGCCAAAACCTCTACTAGGGAGAGACTTACTAGAGAACTTGGGAGCCATAATAAAGTTCAAAAAGGACAGATTTGAATTTCAAGTAAAAGAAGAACAACTGATTACAGCCCTAAGCCTAACAATCAGTTGTGTGAAACCTAAACCTGAGAATCACAATTTTGAGCGAGTCCTGAGCGAGGCATACCCATTAGTATGGGCTACTGATATACCTGGAAAATCAAAACAAGCAGCACCGATTGTTGTTGAACTTAAAGACGGGGCAAGACCGGTGGTAAGAAAACAATACCCTTTGAGAATAGAAGACAGGAAGGGGATTGAGCCCATAATCAAAAGGTTTCTGGAACTGGGGTTATTGGTAGAATGTGAATCGGATTTTAATACACCAATCTTGCCAGTAAAAAAAAAAACCTAATGGAGCTTATAGACTAGTTCAGGACTTGAGAGCAGTAAACGAAATAACCAAGATATTACATCCTTTGGTTGCTAATCCATACACGCTTTTAACTAGACTCAAGGATAATTTGGCTTGGTTCACTGTATTAGACTTGAAAGATGCATTCTTCTGCCTTCCCTTAGCTCCCGAGAGTCAAAAGATTTTTGCCTTTGAATGGGAATCTGTAGATAAAGGAAGAAAGACCCAACTTACCTGGACGGTATTGCCCCAAGGATGGGCGAACTCCCCTACGATTTTTGGGAATCAGTTAGCCAAAGAATTAGAACAGTGGGAAAGGCCGCTGGGAGATGGCACCCTTCTGCAATACGTAGATGACCTCTTAATAGCAACAGTGACAGAGGAAGAATGCATTGAATGGACTATTTCCTTGTTAAATTTCCTGGGTTTAAGTGGATACCGAGTCTCTCAACAGAAAGCACAGCTGGTGCAAAAAGAAGTGGTGTACCTGGGATACGAAGTCTCCAGAGGACAGCGATCCCTGGGAGCAGCTAGGAAAGAGGCCATCTGTCAAATGCCTAAACCAGAGACAGTGAGAGATCTGCGCGCCTTTCTGGGGATGACAGGTTGGTGTCGGCTATGGATCTACCAGTACGGGATACTCGCTAAACCACTGTACGATTTGTTGAAAGAAACTAAGGATGTTCTAGTTTGGACTCCCGAGGCAGAAGGGGCCTTCAAGAAGTTGAAGCTGGAGCTAATGAGAGCACCGGCTTTAGGTCTCCCAGATGTATCAAAACCATTCTGGCTGTTCTCCCATGAACGACAAGGGATGGCCCTAGGAGTCCTGGCAGAGCAGTTGGGAACACACAAGAGAGCTGTGGCCTACTTCTCCAAGCGATTGGATGAAGTAAGTAAAGGATGGCCAGGCTGTCTGAGGGCAGTGGCCGCAGTGATAATTAACATAGAAGAGGCCAGAAAGCTCACACTGGGCCAAAAGATGACTGTGTTAGTATCTCACACTGTGTCGGCTGTGCTGGAACAGAAAGGCAACCATTGGTTGTCCCCTTCCAGATTCCTAAAATACCAGGCCATCTTGGCTGAATCAGATGACGTAACCATTCAGGTAACTAACATTGTGAACCCAGCTTCATTTCTAGAAGGGAGAGCCCCAGCAGAACCCATCGAACACGACTGCCTGGAAACAATTGAAGCCGTCTATTCCAGTCGCCCAGATCTCAAAGAAGAGCCGCTCGAAGGTGCGGACAACTGGTTCTCAGATGGCAGCAGCTTCGTGAAGCAAGGAGTAAGAATGGCTGGCTATGCAGTCACCACTACAGAAAGGGTAATTGAGTCAAACCCCTTGCCTGCAGGGACCTCAGCCCAAAAGGCAGAGCTGATAGCTCTGACCCGAGCCCTGGAATTGGCAGAAAACATACAAATTAATATATGGACAGACTCTAAATATGCCTTCTCTGTTGTACATGCTCATGGGGCCATCTGGAAAGAAAGAGGACTATTGACTACACAAGGAAAAACAGTCAAACATGCAGAAGAGATTCTGCGATTGCTAGAGGCGGTCCAACTCCCAGCACAAGTGGCCATAATGCATTGTAAAGGACATCTGAAAGGTAACACTATTCCAGAAATAGGGAACAGGAAGGCAGATACAGAAGCTAAATTGGCTGCCACAAGGAAAAGAGAAGTGGAAATAGTGGCCCTAATACCAGGAGAGCTGGATACCAATATCCAGCCAGAATACCAAGAATCAGATCATAGATGGATTCAAAAGAATAAAGGTAAACTGTTAGACAGTGGATGGGGACAATTAGAAACAGGACAGTTGATAATACCAGGGAACATAATGTGGCAGATTGTGAAGGCGGAGCATGAAAAGGCCCATTGGGGTCTAGATCCGCTTTATCAACATTTGCGAGCCAGGATAGCAGGACCGAAATTATTTACTACTGTAAAGCACGTCACATCCCAGTGCGAGCGGTGTCTGAAAAGTAACCCGAACACAGGAACCAAAGTACATCAAGGAGCCATAAATCGAGGTAAATTCCCAGGTGAAGTATGGCAAATTGATTTTTCTGAACTCCCAAGAAAAGGGGGGTTTCGGTATTTGTTGGTACTAACTGATACATTTTCTGGGTGGCCTGAAGCATTCCCTTGTAGGACAAATAAGGAAAGAGAAGTGACTAAAGTACTGTTGAATGAAATTATTCCATGGTTTGGGGTACCAAAGAGCATTTCTTCGGATAGAGGTACACACTTCTGTGCAAAAGTGGTGAGAGCAATAAGCAAAGCATTACAAATCAAATGGCAACTACACACACCTTATCGTCCACAGGCCAGTGGGCAAGTGGAAAAGATGAATCATCTCATCAAACAGCAAATTGCCAAAATATGCCAGGAGACTAATTTGCAGTGGTATCAGGCTTTGCCTATTGCTCTGCTTAGGCTGAGAGTCAAACCAAGATCAAAAGAAAAGTTAAGCCCATTTGAAATTTTGTATGGTAGACCTTATGCTATGCAAGTTGTAAATGGGGACGCTATAGACCAAATCGGTAATCAGTATATTTATGATTATGTAATTACGGTGGGGAAACAGTTTGATAAGAATGCTACTGTGGTGATAGGGCACCAACCTAAACAACCCGACTGCAAATTGCATCCGTTTAATCCCGGTGATTGGGTGTATGTTAAGAATCTTTTAGGAAAACCCCTACAAGAGAAGTGGGAGGGACCTTTCCAAGTACTGCTGACTACCTTCACTGCGGTTCGGATCAAGGAGCGACCCACGTGGATCCATTACTCACGAGTCAAGAAAGCTCCGGAGAATAAAAAAGAGGAGCAGACATCATGATCCTGACTCCACCTCAGATCTTCACAACCCTGATCATTGGACTAATGATAAGTATAGTGCTTCCCCAAGACTCTTCCCCAATAGACCCATGGTCTCATGCGCACCAGTGTATCCACCCAGAATTGGGAACGAGAGGGCCCTATTTCGAGGTTTATGCCTTACGTAACAATCAGCCATATGCAAGTGAAGTGTGGGATCAGCCCTCCATGGTAGCATACAAGGGAGACCAAGTCCAAATTGGGTGTCGAGAACTTGACCCAGAGGAAGGGAAAACAAGGCGGCTAGTATTAACAATTAAACCCTTGATGCCAGCCTTTAAACATAACCTAATTACCTTTAGTCCAGTGAAAATGGGCAGGCCCACAGTCTGGATCCAGCAAAAAGGCCCAATTTCATGTCAGTGGAGCGACTTCAGGGAGGATCCACCTGGATCACAACAACCGATAAAGGGGGTGATTTATAGAGAAGATTCACTTGGGGAGCTACGCCCTCAAAACATAACCTATGACCCTCACCCCCTTCTCCATTCTCCGGGAGAAATTGTAATATCTAGTGGTCCTGAGGGAGGAAAAGCACTGTGTGAGATGGCATTTAGATTGGATCAGTCAATGACGTTCACATGTGAAAGGGAGTTGAAAACACTGGGACAGGATATTAGCTCCCTCGGGCGTGCTCTCGGGCGTGCTGTCGATTATAGGATACAATTACCAGAAGACATGATCCCATTGTATCCAGATCTAGACTTGCCTCAAGAAACCACCCTACCAGTGGAGTGTAAAGCAGTACACAACCTAACCTTTATAGGGCCTCAGGTGATAAGAAAATCTAACGAACTAAAATTATTGTTAGACCCCACTTATTCCCTGAAAAAAGGTGCAAATTCACACCGATATTACTTATTTGCAAAAGGATTGCCGACCATTTATACAGCAAAGCCTTAAGGGATGGAATGCATGGCTAGCGACAAGGTCTCATCACAGAAAAACAAAAAGAGATCTAAGTGGGTGGATTGGCACCGGATTTGGCATAGTAAACACAATAGATCAAGAGGTATTAGTAAACGATCTAAGTACCGTCACATCGAGCTTAGGAAAGCTTAAGGTGCCTCTCAGTACATCCATGCTTACATTAGCTGAAACACAATCGCTAGTGGTGAAATTACTAACCATGGTAGCGAACCACACTGCAGAGGATTTTGTGAAGCTCGCTAACTACACAGGGGAGCTTGGCAAAGACATTGCACTTGCTATCCAATGCTCTCAGACGCAACAATGGGTACAGTCAGTAGCGGCAGGAATAATGAGAGAAGGAACGGCAGGTATATTACCTCAAGAAATAAGGGAAACAATATTAAAGGACAATCATACTACACGATTTGAAAGGGACCATCAAGCTTGGTGGCAATTAGTAAACTTCACTTACGAACCTCAACAAGAACACGTTGAAGCTTATGTCCTCACCATTAGTGCGGCAGAGGAAAGAGGTATCTTTCCCATCCTCACTTTAGGGACAATACATCAAGATGTCATTGTCAGGCCAATAAACCATAACGTCTGGGCCAGTTATGATTACACCAAAAATAAGTGGCAATCGGTTAGCACAGAAGCATGCATCCCTAGAGGACAATTAGGCTATGTTTGCGAAAATGCTGTGGTAGAAGCCGAAGATTTATGCTTAGATGCTGAAAATAGTGTATGTACCTTAGAAATGCTTCCGCATGATAGAACACAATCACAAGTTTACTATATAGGAAATGGGTGTGCTTGCGTAAGGACAGCTTGTGACAACGTCACTATAGATAATTGCCTAGAAGAGACTAACAATACTAACTTTTGTGTATGCAACTTTACCAAGA
The DNA here is from genome assembly GCF_027887145.1 of Ammospiza caudacuta. Taxonomy (NCBI): domain Eukaryota; kingdom Metazoa; phylum Chordata; class Aves; order Passeriformes; family Passerellidae; genus Ammospiza; species Ammospiza caudacuta. The sequence goes on from NC_080602.1 coordinate 5,034,137, forward strand.
TCATAGGTTGTGATTTTCATTACACTGTCCCCATAACTACCCAACAGCTAATTAACGCAAATTTCAACCTATATCAAGAGATACCGAAATTACAAATAGGGATGGACGTCAAAATTCTCAAAGCAATGCTTGCACACCCTAAAGTAAAGAAATTGGTGCAAAAGGTGAATCAAACAACTAAACGAATGGTATGGCAGATAGAACACAATTCAGAAAGGATAAAGAACGTCCTGACCGAAGTAGAACAAGTAGGCCAGCATCACTGGTGGGACATCTTTACAGGATACTCCCCAACAGCTACACAGGTCTTCCATTACCTGGTGCACCCAATGCTAGTAGTAATTATAGCTTTGTTATTACTAACTCTTACAAACATTTGTTTGTGGTGGAGACTAAGGGGCATAATGAAGAGGACCCAAATGATTTGGGCAATGGCACGAGCCTATCAGCGTCCTGTGGGACCAGAACTTGACGAAAGAATTCGTAAGCTATAAGAAAAGGGGGGAATGAAGCCCCAAAGCAGATAGCCTCCAAGAAATAATGAGTTAAAACATAGAATGTGAGGCATTTGAAGAAGGCATAGTATTAGGAAACACATAGAGCAATTAATCAGCTAAAGCATGAAACACAATGACAGGAAGGAGATAGGGATAGGGGGAACTGATGGGCTAAGCATGTTCAGAGCCAACAATGTCAAACTGACCCTAAGAACTTTGCCAAGCCATAGAGACCAAGCCAAGTACACCGGGAATTGACCAAATTAGGGAAGAGGTTCAAAAGTTTAAAGAGGAAGAGTCATCGGAAAGACCCCGTCTATGATGAAGGCAACAGGAACGACCACCCGAAAATTCCCCAAAAGAGATGTCTCCACCTACGCTCCGCCTACACCACGCCCCATATGAATATGCATGATTATGTATCTGATCTGATGTAATCCTATACCCAAAATTGTATATAAGGCTTGCTTTTGCTATGTGAACTCAGAAATCCACTTCGTGATTTCTCCGACGCGTCGTAATAAAATACCTCCTGCTTATCTGACTTAGGCTGAGTCTCTTAAGCAGTTATTCTCGCCTTTTGGGGCAAAATTCGGCATCAATACAGACAGACCAGATTGGGCAACTGAATCCAAAACACCATCACCAGAGGTCAACTAAGAAATTACCCTTTGGTAAAGAAATCTCCATAACACATTCCACGTGTTCACAACAACAGGTGCAGCAAGTGAAGATAAGAATTGTTTCTCATTCATTTCTCTGATCTTCTCACAGCCTTCCCCAGAAAAATGCCTGGCAAAGTTATGCCTGCTGCTCTCTGTGGAGAGATCTGCAGCCACAGACAATACCTGCAGTTAATTGTGAGCAGAACATCTTGAGCAGCTTTCCTAATTATGTCATTTCAAGCTGGAAACTCATGATGGTCTGAAGAGCAATATGGACTTCATGACAATCATTACAGGAGACAATCTGCAAGTGACATTCTCACCAGTGCTCACTCAGGAAAGCCAAGGATGAGATGCATCTGATCTATCTTCAGATGGCTGCCAGAGCACACAGGTCACTTTGCTTTGTGGAGAAAGAGAGACACTACTGCCAAGTTTAAATGCCTCCTCATATGGGACGTGTGTGTCTTAGAATAAGGGAACTCATCACTCTGGAGAATTGTCTCTGCAACCAGGTATGACAATCTGGAAAAGTAGCTCAGATGCATTCTGAACAGATAAACAGGGCCATATTTGAAAGATTCAGAAAATCAGTAAGAGAGATAAAAACAGAAGCCAGACATCCCAGAACTACACTCACATTTCATTTGCTTCCCTAGAGACCAGATGCACAGCTTCACAACCCCACCAGGAACAATTCTCCTGATCAACCTGTCTCTTCCATGAGCACAGGAAGATGCCAGCTGTGCTACTGAGGCATGTGGTCACTTTCCTGCCACTGCTGAGCAGGACAGAGCTAAATAAATCCCCTCTGCTATCAGAGCAGAACAGGTACAAGCAGCTCTGCAGCTGCCATGAAGAGACAGCAAGGAGCAAATTCCTGTCTTAAATGCTGATTGCAGCACAGGGGGAAATAAACCAAACATGCTGTCCATCAAGCAGATTACATGAAGGACAGGAATATCAAGACAAAAAGTCCACATTCAGATACCTGTTGACTGAAGTTGTTCAGGAATTGCTTTGCTCCTTACTACTCAAACTTGGCACTGTTTGAGGGTAAGAAAACCCTGATTCAGCCAGACCAAAGCACATGGATGAGAACTGCATCTTTGTGGAAGGGCATCTTGCTTCCAAACTGAGATTTCTCATCAAAACACCCATCTGAAAAAGATTCCACTCAGATGAAAGAAAAGCCCCTTTTGAATTTACTTGTCCCAAGTCATGCAGCAGAAACTTGGCTCTCTCCCAGCCTCCACAATACTGCCCTTGCCACTGCACTGGATCGTCTGAGCTGCCACCAATGGGTGTCTGTTTGTCTCTCCATTTTTGTGGAAAACCCTCTAGAGAAGTTGTGTTCAGCACAATGCACAAGTAGACATTTTTTATCCTAGAGCATTTGTAGGGAAAGGAAACAATCTGTGGCATTGGTCATCTCTGCCAGACAGTTTTTCCTGAGGAAGAGGCATGCAAAGCTTGCCATGTGCTTTGTCACATCTGACAAAAGTGCTCAGTACCGTTTGCCAGCAGACAATGTGGCCTGGGGCTCCTCTGAGCCATCGTTCCTCTCCTTCACCGGCTCCTTGACAGATGGGCCTTCAGCCTTCTGGTTTTCCATCCCCGACAAAGACACAGAGAAACCCCATCAATCTTTAGAGTATAAAACAGGAAATTCCCTGTTGAAAACACAAGTTAAAACCAGGATCACTGCTACCAAGGCTTAGGGAAACATTTCCTAACTTACAGATGAAACAGACCAGAGATTCAGTGATGCCAACTCTTTGTTTTCAACAGCCCAAGGCAGGTCATGGGTGCTACCAGACTGATAGCAGTCTAAAATCCCAAATTCCTTAGTCTTGAGCAGAAATGGGAATAATGCAAACTGGCAGGCAATGAGTGTTCGTGAAGGAAGCAGCAGAACAAACTGGACTCTTTGGGGGTTGGCCCAGTGTGTTGGAAGTTGCTTTGGTTCAACACTCACTCTCCCTGTGCCTGCACAAAGGCAGGCTCCCTTCTATAATGTCGATAGAAAAAATAAAATCCCTCCCCCCCAAACAAACAAAGGATTTTCCCCTGGATGCTGCTGAATTCACCAAGCTTCTTCCAGCCCCACATGGCTGGACAGCAGGGCAGTATTCCCAAAAGACAGACAGTCATTGTAGTAACTAGGATTGACCTGGACATCTTTTGTAAATTTGGGAATTTTCTTGGCACTACTACTTCCAGTGTCCTTTGCAAAGACTCTGTTATCTTCAGAAGCACAATTCTCACTTAATTGCTTTACAGGGGGCAGAGTAGGGAGAGCATGGTGGGGGTTACTCTTAAATGTAAACCCATTTTCTCCTCTTTCCCTTTCCTCTTTGTGACCAATATTTAAAATATTCAAAACCCCACTTTTCCCTAAAAATATCAGTTCCTTTGTGGTCTGCAGATGAACAGGCTGAGGATTAACAGCTCATTCCCAGGAGCAAAATGATTCAGCAGAAGAGGAATGAGCTAAAGACAGATTGGGTATGTTTGATCTCATATTAGCAGAGGCAATACTTGCACAAAGGAGACATTTCTCCTGCCCAGCACTTACTTTCTTCTTAATTCTTGTCAGAATATCTTCCAGGTCACGGGGGGAAAGAGATTGTTCCAAAAGTGTTGTAAATTGTTGATGATTGAGCAACATCTTCACCATCTCCTGTCCATAATGCCGAAGGAAGGAAGGAAGGAAGGAAGGAAGGAAGGAAGGAAGGAAGGAAGGAAGGAAGGAAGGAAGGAAGGAAGTGAAAGAAAAGTGAACAAACACAGGAAGAGTGTTAAAAGAAAAGGCTGATACCTTAAACTCATCAGGTGCAATCCCTGCATAAGAAGGCATTGCCTACTTAGCAAAGAGGGAGATTTACCTCACTTGACACTGCACAGTGCTGTCAGCTGAACACAAGAGGCAAGAGGAGAATGTGGGGCAACAGAAAAATACCATTTCACTCTGAAACTGGGGGTGTGCTTCTGTGGCATCAAAGCATCCCAGAGACCAAGCAAAACACATCTGCTTTGTTGTCAGAGCCTGTTAGCAGTGTCTTGCTGCCATTGCAAAATAATTTGCCTTTCTTTAACTGGCAGGGAAGCCAGGAATAAACACCTCATGCATCCTCTTGATTATTCTATACTCTGTGTATGCACAGGGGCAGCTAGTTGCTCTGGTGTTCTTGGCAGCTATTCATGGGAATTTCATCACCAAAGGAAGGGGATTTTGGTGGTTTGGGTTGATTTTGCCAGTAGGAAACCACAGTTTTCTTCAAGAAGAAATGTGGACCTCACTAAGCCACAGATAACAGCATTCTAGAAATCTGCAGAACAGGTTTAGAAAGACTGAATATGTTGGCTAAAGACCCCTGAAATATTTCTAGCAAAGTCTGAAGTTAATGGGAAATGGATGTTTGGGATCCTTCAGTGATGGACATTAGCAAACACTTTGGCTTTGTGTTGTGCACCTAAGGCCAAACAAAAGTGTTGGACTGGCTGATCTGAGCTCCTTTGATCTCAGTAAAGAATCCTTCAAGCCACAGGAAAAAGGTGGCAATGCTCCTTTTTGCTGGCCAACCTCAGGTCTCCCAGCACAGCCATTTGCCCAGGCAGCCCAGAGCAGTGGTCACAGTGCCAAGGCTGACAGAGCTCAAGAAGAGTTTGGACAATGCTCTCAAGCACATGGAGTGACTCTTGGGGTCACTGCACATGGCCAGGAGATGGGCTCGATGACCCTGATGGGCCCTTCCAACTCAGCATATTCCATGGTTCTGTGACCCTTATTCACACCGTGAGGTAACTTCATATTCCCTTTAGTTTCCACTCTTGTGTGGTTTCACCTTCACAGCCAGACACAAAGCGGTTTTCCTGTTTTGGGAGGTGAAATGAAGATCATTACTTGTGTCCTTGTGGCAGTCCTGAGCAAGCTTCCCTGCCACGTGTGGCAGCCTCTCAGCCCTGGGGGTGCCTGCGAGCTGGGTGACTCCAATTCTCTCCACCAGGGACAGGAGGAGTTGGGCCGCACACTCGCGCACCGGGGCGGGGCGGCTGCTGGGGAGGAGAGAGCAAACCCTGGGCACAGGGACAAGGAGCAGCGGCAGCGCCGGCCTTGGCCAGAGCTGCTCCCTGCCCTTGCTGGGGGAAGGAGCCCGGGCTCTCCCTGCGCCTTCAGACACCTGCACAAGGCTCTGTCCTCAGCTAAACACAAAGGTAGCATTGCACACTAGGCCTGCCTGCACGGAAGAGGGAGGAATTCAGTCTCCCTGCACTGTCTGATACTCAGTTTCTTTCACAGTATTTACTCGGAGAAAGATTAAAGAAATAGATGACATATGAATAATTTAGAAATTAGGACAATTGATGCTGACCCATCAGAGGACACCCAGTACACAGAGCTACAGCAGGACTGAGGCTCTTTCCACCCATTTATCCCCAAATCTGCAGACCTTTGGAAAACAACAAATGCAGGGAAAACACGTGGTGGGCTGTGAAGTTGCAGAATATCCAGCAATGCAGCCTGTTTCTGCTGTGGGGCTTGGCAATGGATCCATCTGAATGTTTTACCCTATTGCAAAGCTGAGGAAAGGGGGGCAGGCAGTTTAGCCAGGCTGTCCTGCTCTAGAGAGTGTCTCTTGGGAACTATCAGGCCCAGCACCAACATTTAAGGCAGCATTTGCTCCAACTGTCCCATGGCTGTCAGCCTGTAGAGGTGCCTGTAAAGTGATTCATCTTCTAAAGGCTAACATGAAACATCAGTTTGCATAGAAAGTAGAGCTCTAAGCCAGGACAGTCATACAAGACTCCTTTGGCAGGAGCTGCACCTGCTGTGCAGGCTGTGCCACACCCAGCAGATTGTCCCCCATGTGCTCCACGCCCCAGCAAGGACCCTCCTCATTTCCCAAGTTAATGGCATCACGAGGAGACGTGGTTTTCCCAGGGCCTCTGTGGTTAGCACTGTGAAATACCAAACACTGCTCACAGCTGCAACTGCAATTGCCCCTCTGCCCACAAAAGCACAAGGCTCTATCCTTGGCCTTTGCAGGCACTTTCACTTCCCCATCAGTCACCACATCTAGGAAAATCTGACAGACTGGGAGAACTCCAGGGAGCAGCAGGAAGCTGAGTCAGAGGAGCTTTAGTTTGGGTATCAGGAAAAAGGGTTTTTCACCCAGAGGGTGGTTGGGCACTGGAAAAGGCTCCCCAGGGCAGTGGTCACAGCACCAAGCCTGACAGGGCTGAAGGAGCATTTGGACAGCAATCTCAGGAACTTGGTGTGACCCTTGGGCTGCTCTGGGCAAGGCCAGGAGCTGGACTCCATGGTCCTGATGGGCCCCTTCCAGCTCCCCATATTCTACACTTCTGTGATTCTGAGAACTGATGGGCTGCAGGAGGGCAGAAATAGGTGACGAGAGGACAGAAGTGAGGTTGGTTGGAGAATCAAGTCACTGAGTTCATAGAAGATGCAGGATACAGGATCCTTCCCTCCAACCATTCCCATTCTCTGTCTCATCCCTTCTCCCTCCCACACACACAAAGGTGAAGAATATCACTAAAAGAAGAAGAACCTACTTGACTCCCATGTCCATGAGAGCAGTCATTGCTCGTGCAGGAGTCACATTCTGCACCATGATCCCCAGGGTCTGACTGGCTGCTTTCTGAACAAATTCTGGGGAGCTGGACACCATCTGGAGAAGGACCCGAGCAACCTCATCCACCTCAGAGTCCATGTCCTTCTTCAAGGTCACAGAGAGCTCTCCCAGAGTGACAATGGCAGAGCAGGACACCTTGGAACGGAGGTTGGTCACCTGGGGAAGCCATGAGGGGAAACATAAGAATCACCTTGGAAAGAAAACCAGTTGCCTTCAGGAGAAGTCCCAGGAAATGACAACACTTCCCACTGTGTCCAGGGGAACATACAAGGACAGGAACAGCTGGAGAGCACAAGCACAGAAAGGCACTTACTCTGGCACCAATTTCTGGCCTCAGACCTGCTCACTGTGGGCCTAAACTAAAAATTTCATTCAGTGTTCTACTTAACACTTCTAAAATGTCCACAGCTTTCATTTTAGGCCCTTTTACTAGAAAATTAAAGCAAGGGCTGCTTTCAAATCATCAAGGCACACGTCATAAAGATAAAAGAGTCAGGTGCTCCTGTTCCAAAAAGCAACACCAGCAGTTGAAGCACTCAGCCAGGAAACAGAAAACACAGGCTCAGTTCTACAGAATAATTTGCATTGTTGAATTACAGCTTGGGCAGAAACTGGGACTCTGGGAAATAACATCATCAGTGTCTCAATTTCTGCCTTTGCACTCAAAGATGAGTGTCAGATACCCGACCTGCCAGTAAATACAGCTGCATGTGCCCACAGATCCTACAGATAGCTGACAGAAATTAGAAATCTCAGGTCTAAAACCAGAAATGAAGGCAGACCCTGAGCACACATAGAGATGAACAAGCACATACCTACTCTACACACCGTGTATGAAGTATGGGGGACAATTCAGAACAATGTTCTCACCTCGCTGGTAACTGCCAAGCAAACCTCACAGAGGCTTCAAAGCAGGACCTCTGAATGGGACCCAGCCAGGTGTTGGATGGTGAAGAGTCCCTTCTCGTTCAGCTCCCTGAAAGGCAGAAGATTGATTTTTCTCTCCACCAAGGCAGCACCCTCTGAAATGAGCAGCACTGGGACAGGTACATAGAGGTGTCAGGGATGGGCAGGGGCATTTGGAGCCTGCAGTTGCTCCTCAGCTTGGCCCCTCTCCTGCAGAGGCTGGTCCAGGCCAACACTTGGGTGGTGCTCCGGGGCCTTGGAGCCAGGGGTGAGGTACCACATCTGTACCAGCTGTGCAGCAAGCCCGACGGTACCTCCATGGACGGCGTCTGGGGGCCCTGGTCGCAGGCTCTGGCTGCAGAGACCCCCCACTCCTCCGGTGAGCAGCCATCCCCTCTGCAGGGTGCTGGCAGCAGCAGCAGGGAGGCACCCACGCCTGGGGCTGCAGGGCTGGGGGTCCTGTTGTAGCAAGGTGTGACTCCCAAGTTTTGGGGGGCCAAGGGGAAGCAGCCCCCTCCCTGTCCTGGCTCTCCCTGCCCAGGAGACATCGGGCTGTGCTGCAGAACCCCTGACCTGCGGCACGTGCGCTGCGAGCGGGGCTGGGACCCTGCAGAGCCCCACAGCTCCCACCAGCTCCTCTACCGGCCACCTCCGAGCGGGGCTGGCACAAGGTAAGGGGCATGGCAGGCAGGTGGCACCCATGCAGGCACATCCCAGAGACCACTGGTCCTGCTGCGTCCCAATATCCCACACTGGGCCCCTTGCCCATGCCCTGCTCTGTCCTGCCCTTCCACCACCAATCTCATACCCCCTCACCACATTGCACCTCCAACTACAAGCAGCAGTAGCTTTCCTGGGGAAGAGCAGGAGGACTGCTGGCTGTGGGTATGCTTTGGTGAGACACTCTGGCTCCCCACTCCTCCCACAGGGAAGATGCATGGCAACAGTGCGAGGAGGTAAGCAGGGGGGCACAGGGCACCTATGCCTGCACCTTCCAGCCCAAGGCTGGCAGTGCCATCTCTGTCCTGGTGAATGTCACCAGGACCCACATGCTGCCCACACTCAGCTACTTCAAGGAGCCCTTTTGGCTGCACCAGGCTGGTGAGTCCCAGTGCCACCGCAGCCCCTGCTTGGCTCACAGGGGACACAGTGTCCCCTGTCCCGTTTCACAGGAGCGACAAATGCCTATCCCCAACACCAGCAGTGCTCACAGATGCCCCACAGCTTGTGCAGGCAACAGCGTCGCAGGGCCGGCTGAGCCTGCAGTGGCTGCCGCCCCTGGAGCTGCCTGCAGAGCAGCTGGACTACCAGGTCCGCTGTGCCATGGAGAACAGCCATGACTGGAAGGCAAGGCCTGCCCAGGGTACCCCGAGCAGCGCTGACCCCTCCGCTGCTGACACACGGCAGGCGCGGGGTCGGGCCAAGCGGGACCCGCCCCTTGGTGCCAGCCCACAGCAGCCCTGCCTCCAGCTCGGCTCTGCCCCGCAGGTCCTGCAGGTTCCGCGAGCAGCGAGGAAAGAGGTCCTGGAGCTGCGGCCAGGCTCCCGCTACCCCGCGCAGGTGCGGGCCCGGCCCAGCGGGCCGTGGTACCGGGGCAGCTGGAGCGCCGGGCCCAAACCCGTTGTGGTTGATGCCGTGGCCGATGCGGGTAAGGGGCAGGGCTGGAGGCCGCGGCCGCAGGAGCCACACGGCTGACGGCAAGAGGCGGACAGTGCTGGAAATGGGGAGGGGGGCACGGGGCAGGGGGCTGCGAGGGGCTCAGAGATGGTGGCTCTGGGAAAGGCTACAGTTCCGGCATTCCTCCTCCGATGCAGGCTGGCTCATCCCCAGTGTTACGGTGGTGCCGCTGCTCTTCTCAGCAGCGCTCCTGGGGCTGCGCTGCACCTTCCCCTCCCTCTACAGGTAAGGGCTGTGCCAGGGGCAGGCGGGGGGGTCCAGCACCAAGCCTGGGCACCTTGCATGGGGCATTAGGGCACCTCAAGTCTGAGGGTCAATTCGATGCCCCTTCCTGCGTAGCCAGCAACATGAAGCAGAAACTCTGGCCGCCCGTTCCTGAGCTGCACCGTGCTCTGGGCAGCTTCCTCCAGGAAAGCAGCAAACACGGCCAGGTGAGTGGGTGGGCAGGGCGACTCAGCTGCTCCCGGGGGCAGCTCGAAGGGCAGCCCCTACCCCGTCCACTCCATGTCGCCCCAGGCCATGCTTTCGACAAGCAGCCGCCGGAGGAGACCGTCCTGCCCTGCCTGCTGGAGGTGCTGCCCGGCCCGCGGCGTGAGGCGGGCCCGCCGCCGGAGCACGCTGGGGGCCGCTTGTCCAGCACCGACATCGCCAACCAGTCCTACCTGCTCATGAGCGGCTGGGAGCCGCGGGCAGCCATGACCGCACCCACCCCGCCATAAACTCCTGTTTTCCCCCGAGCCCCCGCCTGGTTCCTCCTGCGCCGCCGCGCCCCCGGCCCGGATCGCCTCACCTTAGCAAGAACGCCCCGCCCTGGTCCCGCCCGGTCCCGTCCCCGGTCCCGCCCGGTCCCGTCCCCGGTCCCGCCCCCGGTCCCGCCCCCTCACTTCACGAGCGGAGCGCTCCGCCCCGTCCCGCGGCTCAGCCAATCGCGTTGCGTCGCGCGGCCGTCGCCGGGCAGTGCGCGGCCGGTGGGTGTGAAGCGGCCAAGCGCGGCCCCGTCCGCCCGCCGTTTGAAATGCTGCGGGGCGGCCGAGCGGCGGCGGCGCCGCTGAGGTGAGCGTGCCACAGGGCCGGAGAGGCGGCCTGGAGGCGCAGTCCCGAGCGGGGAGGCTGTGGTGAGGCGGGCAGGGGAAGGGAGAATGTCGCTTATCGGAGGGAGCCCCAAAGAGCGGCTGGAAGAGGTGCCGGCTGATCAAGGAGCCCCGAGGAGCGGAGGGAGGGCGTATCGGCTGACGGAGTGTCCCGAGGAGCGGCTGGGGAGAGTGGGGGTGTGCTTTGGCGGGGAGGAGCGGCCGGAGCGCTTGCACGGTCCGGTGGGGGGAGGCCGGCGGGGCTGTCGGAGTAGGCTCAGTGGCCGGTGGGCACGGCTAACCCCGCCCGCCCGCAGGACCACGGCGCAGTTCCTGTTGGAGGCGGACCTGCACGGGCTGCTCTACAGTCAAAAAATGGCACCTGGATCCAGCAGGAAGAATAGCAGAAATATTCCCTCAAAGCCAGAACGGGTCATGGATGCACCAGAGATGTTCAACGACTACTGTAAGTAGGCTGCAGGGTTGAGTGCTGGGCATCCAGAACATTCTGCACTGGATTGCTGTTCCTAGGACAGTGTAACTGGGCTATCTGTATTATTTGGTGTACCCAGGCTAGCACAGACCCCTTCTGGAGTGTCCCTGTGTGGCCTTAGCGGGACACTGGTCTAGGGCACAGTGTAGATGCCTTGGAGCAGGGTACCTGGCCCCAGCAGCTGGGCATAGTGACACTCAGAAGGCTGCCCCTCACCTGCACGTGTGTGTGTGCACATGTGCACCCACACCTGCTGCAGCAGCACGGGTGAAGGGCAGGGCTCTCTAGCCATCATGGTGTGACCTGCATTGCTCTTTCAAATTGTAGAACTGAATCTCATAGACTGGAGCTCCCAGAACTTCTTGGCAGTGGCTCTGGACAACACTGCTACACAGCGCTCTCATACCAGGACCTCAGTGCTGCCTCACCTGAGTATTCAGAGCTGCCTCCCGGCCTTTCCAGGCTAAGGGCAGGTGCTCAGGACTCTGAGGTTTCCTAGCTTCTTGGGAGAAGGTGTTTGCTTCATTTGGACTTCTTGGGGTTTCATTGGAGGTGCCAGGCACAGGCAAATTTCATCTCCACTGTGAGCTCTTCATTCTGCTTGTTCCCATGAAGCTCAAATGCCACCCTGAGCTCATCATTCCTCTGGTTCCCGTAGACCATCACAGCCCTTCCATGGCCTCTCCAGAGAGGAGCAGCTGCACATCTTCAGAGCTGCAGTTGCCGGCCCGCATCCCATCAGGGAGGGAAAGAGTTTCTACCCTTGCTTTCCAAGCAGGTCGTGGTTAATGACCCTTTAAAGTGTTTTCCTGCAGTGCTCTATCATGGGTAGATCTCAAGTGAGAATCAGGTAGAAAGGGTCAAGTCGCCTAGGAAGGGGGACCTTGAAAACAGAAAGACTCTCTGCCTGCTTTTCCTGTCCTTGCTGCAGATTTGGAGGGTGTTCTGGGCATTTTGCAGACAGCCTCTCTGTAGGGGTACAAGGGCAAGGTGGAAGATATTACCTAACGAGTGGTCCGTGTTAGGTGCACTCTCCTCTTTCCTTGAATGAAGCCAAACTAGGACTCTGATAGGATATTGCAGATGTTTAAGACTGTCTGCCCTGCAAATCAAGCCGTGCCATTTGACGCTGGCAGGGGCTATGTAGAAATCACGAGCGGGCCGGGGCTGCTGAGGAACGCGCCTCGAGCTGTTTGTTTTCCAGCATCAGTCTCATTACATGGTTATGACAATGGGAAGATGCCAGCAGCTCACATCCCAGGCAGCAGACAAAGAACTTAATGTTAAAACTTACTTTAAAAGTTTTTTGACCAATTACACAAAGTAAAAGCATATTGACAGTAGTTCTATCCAATCACTATAAGCACGGGTACCTTTGGTTAAAACAGTGCTTGTGTATTTCGAAGACAATACCTACTAGTAAGCCTTAAAACACAATGCACTGAGCTCCATTATTAAGCTTCAACATTCCCAATATCTTGCTAGATAAACTTTTCTGTAGCTTGGAGATTTATTCTAGACCAGCGTTAATACACAGACCATTGTTCTATTTGTCCTTGCTCTTCTGCAGTTTAAATAATTTTTCTGCTGACCTATCTCACAGCTGCTGCTTGGCTCTAATCACAGTTCTGCTGTATCTGAGACCTGCCTTTTGCAGCTTTCCCAAAACTCTCTAATTTTGTGGATTCCCTCAGAGGACTCAGTGTCAGAGCCTCTGGAGAAGCGTGGAGGGCAGGGCTCAGGCAGGCTGTGCCAGCGCAGGATTTGAACTCAAGGCACCAGGAAGCACCAAGGCTGCAGACAGGAACTCAACCCTTCTCATCTCCCTCCCTGCCAGAGGCAGGCTCAGAGCAGCCATCTCACACCTCTCTAAACCAGTGGGGGCTCTGTCCTTACCAGGCTCCTCGGGCTCCTGGGGATTGTTCCCACAGCTCTCGGTGCCAGGCAAAGCTCCCTCTGCTGCAGCTCTGTCCACAGGCTCCCCTCCTGAGAACTCAGGGGCAACATTAATATTCCCCTTGAAAGAGAAACAGAAAGGAAGAAACCCTTCCCACCACTTACACAAAACACCTGGTCCAACAACTGCATGGCTCACACGCTTCATCCCTTGTTCCTAACAAGAACTCTGGGCCCCAAAGCCCTTCAACAGTCAGAAAAAATTGACTTCTCAAACACAGTCCAAAAGCTGTCAAAGCTGACAGTGACAGTGTTGAACATGGGGGTGACACTGAACACATGGAATGGCTGCTAAGGAAATCAGTTGCTGCTCTGTTCTGTAAGGTTGCATGTCTGACAGCACTAACATCAGTCCTCATGTCACTAATTGCAATGGAAGTAGCACTGTCTCCTTTCTTCAGCCAACACCCCAATCGGTGTAATGGTTTCAATGCCTCACCCAAGGCAAGTTGATGTAGAAATAAATTCAATGTACCTCATTTTGCAGGGCCCTAGGGTCTGAAATTGCTATTCCAGTTTTCTTGATAATGATGGGCAAATCTTTTTTCTCTGTGTTTTCTCTTGATGGCTTTTTTAACGATAGGTGCTATCACAGTGAGTTGACTGATGCTACACGGGCCACTTTAATTTTTGAGGGAATGTCCTGCCAGGCTCTATCTCCACAAATGAGCCAATATTCTGCTGCTAATTGATGTGGGGACTCATCTAGGTCATCTACCCATCAGCAGTTTCACCCTTAGGGGGCACTGGGGTAGTACAATTGCACCACAAACTGGAGTATCTGTCCTCAGGATGATGGGGAGTAACATTCAACTGTGGATCTCCCTGGTACTGAAACTCAGCACAAAATTCCATCACCAATGAACCAAGAATTCCAATTCTTGAGGTTCAGAAGGTGCTTTAAGAAGATCAGGGGCCCAGTGATGCCAGCTGGTTATGGGATTGGTCTCGTTGGCAGCCTCACACCAATATTTGTCACGATTGGGTATTGGCTGCTCCTTGGCTGGCACAGGCACACCGACCAGACGGGTTGCAAAGGATTTGTCTGGGCTGAAATGGGTCAAACACACGGTGTCTGAGCCTGCTGACTTGGCTAAAGCAAGGCAAACATTCATTTTTGGTTGATCTACAGGCACGTATGCATGCAAAAGCAAGCAAGCAAAACCAACAAGTGCCAGTATATCATTTGATCAAGCTCCATGTTCCTGTTCAGCTGTTTTTTGGCAAAAGCTTCCCCATCTATTTCAGTTCTCAAGCAAATCTTTTAGCGCTTGTTTAGGGACTGGCCAACTACAGGACACTAAACTGTCCCTCTAACCTTCAATTTTTACAAATTTGGATATCTTAGAATTCTCTGGAACACAATGGACACCACGCTTTTGCTGAAAGAGCTCTATGATACAAACCATTTTCTCAGTCCAAAAATCAACATCAAACTCCAGAATTGTAGCTTTCACAGGTTGAACGGGGAACGCCTGGCATGCACCGTAGCTTCTCGTGCGGCTCACGTCTGCGTGCTCATTTCCCTGCTGGTGGAATTGTCGGTGTGCTCTTGTGTATGAGACAGTTTCACATCCTTCACCAGGACCCACTTAAGTCCAGCACCTGTGCAAATACAAGCATACCCTTTGCCCCAAGTGATTAGTGAAAATGGTCCTTCAGTTTGTCCTAACTCAAGGTTTCTGATCAAAACTGCAGGATTTTCTTTCAATTTTTCCTGTGTGCTGTTTGAAAAGTGCCTAAAAATTGGAGGATTAGTTCCTGCAAATGAGCTATTAAAAACAAAAAGACATATAAAGCTTTGCTCAACCTCATCTGGGGTGTTGCTTGGGCCACTCCCCGTTTTCTTGATGTAGAATGGTTTTAGAGTGTGGTGCGTCCTTTCAACAATTGCCTGACCTGTGTAGGAATAGGGAATTCCAAAATGTGGCGAACACCCCAGTCCATCAAAAATGTGGCCAATTTTTGAGCTGTGTGTGTGGCACCATTTGTCAGTTTTCATCTTGTGGGGGATCAGTTTGGCGAGCTCTGGGCCCAGTGACACTGACAAGGACAAAAGCAAAAGACGAGAGGCGCTCTCTCTTCCCGGGACCAAGTCCCACAGCTTTAATGGAGAACAGCTCCAGGAGAGAAAGGGAGTGTCCAGGAAAGGAAAGAGGATGTCCAGGGGAGGAAAGAGAGTGTCCTCCTCGTGGCAGGAGACTGTAAATGCTCGGAGAGGGGGGCAGTAGACATGAACTGCCATAGTTCAGCATAATAAATCACCACACTGTAGTCTTCTGCATAAATTGCTGCACTTGTTGCAAACAAAATCCTGAAATCTCCCCAAACACAACCGTGCAGTCCCAAATGACCACAATGTGGGAGAAAAATCATTCAACCCCCCTGTATACCCAAGCACCAGGTGTCACAGGGAGAACCAATCCCTGCAACTAGAAAGTCCACACACACAGGCTCACCGGGAAGGGAATATCTCTTTATGAGGGGACAGAGAGCTCACTCTTCTCAACACGACACACACCATACACCACATTGGCATCCACCCACATCATCTTCCTCAAACATTCACACACTGAAAACACAACCACAATTACAACACACAGGAAAAACAGCAGCAATAAAACAGGATTTGCTCAATTCACCCCCAGAATTGCTAGCAGGTCCTTATTGACACAGCAAATCCTTTCTGCCATCAGCCAGACCCAAGCCCAAACTGCACAGGCGTACGTTGTGCACAGGACATCTCTGTGTGACTTGTGAACAGCCCTTCCCCTGCATACGCCTTAGGGTTACTTTATACAGAGTTAAACGTTCCTTTCTCCACAGTGCCAGCAGTCTTGTCTGTCCCCCACGAGGAGCAGCCGAGAGCGGAGGTGCCTCCAGGAAAGGAATGTCCTGGCAGCGCCCAGAGACGTCCAGAGCCCGGATGTTCTCGCTGGAGCAGGGAAGCGTTCCTGCCGCGGTCAGCAAATGAGGTGTGGAATAGAACTCCCCACAGTTAAAGGTAGAAGGTGGTGTGTTTACTACAGCCAGGCACAGGAGGAGTTGTCTCCTAAAGACATGTGTGAAGAATCACTGGCTCTCTCTCTCATCTCTACTCATCTAAAATATCTGACACATTCATATAAATCCCAAAAAACCTGACACATATTCATTAGATAACACTGCCTACCCTCCTTTGAATTAAAATGTATTATAATTGAGTCCAAAGTTCCTTCGCATTTCTGCAGTCTTTCACTTCAAATGGGTTGGTGGGTTTTAAAGTGGGGAATGGTCTCCTTCTGATGAAGGCCAAGACGTCTTCCTCAATTTGACCTCTTTCCTTATGATCTGTTGGCAGGCTTTCACACCCCTTGGCTATAGTTGTGGTTTCGGGGCCCAGGTGCAGGCTACGGTCCTCTTCTTTGTCACAAAGAAATCCGCATCCCATCCCGCTTCTTTAAACATAGTAAAGACAGGCAAGTGATATATTACCCTAGCCTTAACTACCTTATCTGATAAAAAGTAACTATCCCTTATTATTTCTACTCTTCTTGCTATGCTCTTTCCCCCTAACTAAATCTTGCTAAAATTTTAACTCTTCCAGTTCTTTTAAATCCTGGATTCATGGCCTCATCTCACACACCAGCCATGTGTGAGCCGATGCTGTAACTGGGAAATTCCACTCCTGAGCAGGAGATCCCAGGCCTGGTTCTGAGCTGGAAGGGTGAGAAGGATGAGATGCACGTGGTTTTGCTCCAGGGGATGTCCTGAAAGTGCACTGCCTACCTGCCCCTGCTGCCGAGCACCACGCTCTACCTCCTTCTCCCGCTCAGCAGATTTTTAGGAATCCAGGGCTTGGTATGTATTATTTGCTACTGCAACAAATAGAATGAATTTGCTTTGCAAGCCCAGTTTTGTCCTGGGTTATTTTCTGCATGGGTCTCCTCCTGAACCTGGGACAATGACCAGTAGGGCCCTACAGGACACTCCTCTTGTCAGTAAATTCAGAGAAGTGATTTAAGTATCAAGAAGTCAATAAGTATCAATCAGTAAATCAAATAATTTGGGGGAATATTTAGCCTGTGAGTTTCAGCAAAGTATTGAATATGTCTTAGATCCATGGATACAAACTAGTAAGTGAGATTGCTGGGTGTGCACGTGTTAGGGAAGTGATTCCCCACACACCCAGTGCTGAGATCAAGGATTGCCTCTCTTCTAACCCTGAGCTGGCAGCAGGAATTGGGCCCTGCTCGGTAACGTTCATTTTGAAGACTTCTGTTGAGCAGGTAAGAATGGTCAAAATGAAATCTTTTCCAGCTGTTTCCCTTTGGTTTACCTGTTTGAGGGTTAAAATTCTGTGCTGCAGGTGTCCTGGGTGTGTGCAGAGCAGTGCAGCCCCAGAAACGCCTTGGCTTGCCCACAGGTTGTCATGCCTTGCTGCCAGGTGTGCCCAGCTGTGGCAGGAGAAGGAGCCCGCAGCGCAGTGGGCACCGTGCCCTGCCCAGCCGGGGCTCTCTGGCACAGAGCAGCAGCAGCGCCAGCGCCGTTCAACCCGCTCCTGCCTTGGCTTCCCCTGGCACACAGAAGCCTCTGGAAATCAGCACCGCCAGCGGCATTCCCAGCTGGGAGCAGCTGCTGCTGGCAGGCAGATGCTGCCAGTTCGACTGCTGCCAAAGGGGAAGAGAGGCAGAGATGTACCCGCACCGGAGCCCTGGGCATGTCCAATAAAGGTGCAAATATGTGGGGAGATTTGTTAGGAAGCATTTCAGCTGTGATGCCAACAGTGGCTTCTCTCCTGGTTTTGTGTGTTCTGGACGAGTAATGCAATGGTTGGGTCTGACAATTAAGAAGCAGATGTTATGTGGATGTTCAAATGAGTAGTGATTATATTGTAATATATCCTCCCATAGTCCTCTTTCCCGTCCCCCTTGTAACAGCCTGGGTAGTCAGGGCATTTGGGGAGGGCTGGCTTGTGACCAGCAGGCAGCGTGTAACAACACCTGACCTCCAGTCGGGATGCAGGAAAGTAATCTCCACCAATGGACAGCAGAGAAAGAGTTGACTGACAAAACTTTTGGAGGGGCTGAGGGCATAAAAGGCAGAGCATCCTTTTTGTAGATGAGCACATGGCTACTAATCACAGAGACTCCCAATGATGCGACTTTTCGTTATTCAGTCCTTTGTTAAAGTTTACTAAACCTTTAAAATTTTAAAAGTGAGAGTCATTTCTCGCATGTGCAATGCTGTGGGCCATTGTCTTGGTCTGGTTTCCTTTGCTTGGGTCCCATCTGAGTGCTCAGTTGGGGTACAGGCTGTAGGTGCTTGGGGCAATCCTGGAGTTCCTCTTGGATCCCCTGAACAACAGGGTTTGGCCCATGAGGGGAATTTTTGCTGCTTTGTGACAGATGAGAATTTCCCAGGCTCTTTTGTGTTTTCTGTAGGGAAGGTTGGTTATTGCTTTGCATAAACTCACAGACCAACACAGAGCTGTCCCTTTGTGATGTCAGGGCATGGTTGCCCCATCGTCATAGTGGCATCAGAAGGTTGCCTTGGTGCACGGAAGGCCTGAGTGTCAGAGCAGCCCTAGGCCTTGCTCAGATCAGGAGAACTTTCCTGGTCCAAGCATCTGTCAGTAGGCAGCTGCCCACTGACAAGAGGCTTGTTTTTTAGCGTTTAGAAAATTTGCAGAAATGCCAATAATTAACCATCTGGCCACTGCAGCTTTTGCTGCATATGGCATTACTTATTCCATTTATTATTTCACAAATTTCGCACGTAAGTAGAGGCTTCCCTTCTGCTTAGGTTAGGTGTATCCTAACCTGGCTTTTGTATGTCTTCCTGCTCTTTGTTGGGGGCTGAGTTTCTGATTTTGAAACAGAAAGAGCATTAGGATGCCTCTGCTTTGGTAAAGCTCCTGTCAAGAGGTCCAGCTAAAAGGGGGTGTCTGTAGCCACAGGGGCAGCATTTGCAGGGGAACCTGCAGGGCTTCCGTTCCCTGCACGGGAGAGTCTGTGGCAGCAGAGTCTGTCATTTCCTCAGGTTGCTGGGAGAAGCAAGACATTTTTAAAATGTAGACTGGCAGACCTTCTTTAAGGCTTTCGAGAAATTCTGCAGTTGTTGCCAGAATTCAGAGAAAGCTTCTTTCTTTTTAAATTTTGTCATGAAAGTATTTGACTAACTTGATCTTTTACTAAATGCTAAAATAGTTGTTCCCTTTGAAAGGAAGTGCTGCTGTGCTTTTCCACAATAGAACTGCGGCACCTCTGGGGGATTTTGGGGAAGCTTTTCTGGGCAACCGTTTCCTGCAAGTTAATCAGAATTAGTGCATGACACTGAGTGAAAAAAAAAAGAGTACCTGAAGGAGAAGATTTCAGAAGCTGTCTTATGTGTTTGGTAGAACAGGAGCATTGAGTGTTAAAAACACTTTGCATTTGCTTGATCGTATTTGTATTAATTTCCTGGCTAAACTGGCTGCAGTGTAGGCACAACCAAGAATATTGTCCTGATCTCTTGCTGGCTGTGTGAATGAGATGTGTCTCCTGGAGGGATGTTGTGAAATGGGAAATCATCTCTGTTTGGGTTGACTTGTTCTGTGGGATTCAGCAGCCCCAGGCAGTTTTCTTACGGCATCTGGTTCATTTTCCCTTCCCACTACAGGACACCTGAAGCATGTATTCAGCAGCGCTGAAGATCCTGAGGTGAGTGAGAAAGGAACATTTCATTAAGACTTGTAGAGCAAGCTGAGAGCTTGGCCAGTAGCAGTAGACTGTAGAGGGCCAGCTAGGAAGGCCGAAAGAAAAACCATATTCATGCCTGTAACAAAAATAATAAAGGCAGAGATAGATATTTTTAAATTTCCTTCTCAGAGTTTGAAGAACTAAAAACCTAGTTTTGAAAAGAGAAAAATGCTTGCAGACAGCAGATAGGGAAAATTTAATTAAGAGCAATTTCCTGTACAGTTGAATTAGATCATTTTAATTTAAACAGAGTGACTTAGAATCCTATTCCTATCAAACTTTATGATATCTACTTGGAACATGAGGTGGTAGCACAGGAAGGCCATCTTGCAATGGTGCCTCTGTATCTGAAGTGCAATGGGCACCTTTGTGGCTGGGGAGCTGCGTGGCCCAAAGGACGCAGGGCTGGCGGCCGTGAGCAGCTGGAGATGAGGCAGCGTGGGGCCAGGGGGCCAAGAAGGCCAAGGGCACGGTGGCTGTGCCAGCAGCAGTGGGGCAGCAGGAGCAGGGCAGGGAGCGTGGCCTGTGCTGGGCAGCGCTGCGGCCACAGCTGGAGTGCTGTGTGCAGCTGTGGGCCCTGGGAAGCAGAAAGTCATGGAGGGGCTGCAGCGTGGGCACAGAGGGACAGGGGAGCTGGGCAGGGGGTGCAGCACAAGGCCAGGGAGGAGGGGCTGAGGGAGCTTTAGCCTGGACAATGGGGGCTCATGAGGGACCTTCAGGCAGACTTCCATAGATCCCTGCCTTGGATCCATAGAGCCAATGCTCAGCACGAGGGCTGTTTCCCTGCCAAACATCCCTTCACTGCATCCAAGTGCTTTAGACACTGGTGTGGGTAACACTTTCACCTTTTGTTGATTTGTTTGTTTGCTAGAAGGAGAAGCCTTGTGCAATTTCTCCTTCTCCAGGGAGCAAGGGAGCTTTTTCCTCAGTCTTTCCTACACTTTTACAGCACTGGCAGAAATTCTGCTAGAATTTTAGTTTTCAAGAGGGCAGTTCTGGAGAGTGCAGTATTTTTGCACAAGAACACATAGTTTAGGGCAGGGATGTTGGTGCAGAACGAGCTGTTCTGTTGCCAGACCAGCCAGTAGGGCTTGCCCATCCTTTTCAAGTTAACGGCTCCCGTGTCTTTTGGCTGCCCAGGGAATCAGTGTGTGTTGTGTTTGGGAACTGAGTAGGAAATCAATGCCCTTGCATTCCAGCTGGTGCTCAGAGATTAGAGGAGCTGGGAGGGGCTGGGCTGCATTTCTGATTCCAGCCACTTCAGCACCATCAGTGTGGCCGAGTCCAAGCGAAGAACTTGCCCGAGCACAGATGCACAAAGAGAGCCGTTCCCAGTGCAATGCTCTGGGTCTGATTGCATTCCATAAGGACCGACATGCTCCAGATTCCCCAAGAGTGTGGGTTACTGAAGCAACAGGAGAGCAAGTTCAGGATGGCTGCTGGTTGGGGCACTGCTGCCGAGTGCTGATGTGTGTAGCGACAGAAAGGACAGGATTGATTCAGGGTGACCCCCACGTGGCGAAAAATGTGCTTTCACTCTATGATTTAGAAGTTTAAACAAATGCTTTATTAAGCTATGTTATATTACACTAGTACTATATTAAAACTATACTAAAGAGATATTATACTAAAAACATACGAAAGAAAAACTTGTGACTGTCTCCACACAGCCTTTTATCTAATTATCTAATCAGTCTAGACAACTATCAATAAAATCCACTTAACAAATCACTTTCAGTAAACAATCACTATAACACATTCTTCATGTACTAAAAAACAAGAACAGCAAGGAGAGATAATAATTGTTTTCTCTCCTTCTATGAGTTTCTCACTACCTTCCCTTAAAAAAACCTAGGAGAGAGAATTATATCTCTCTCCATTCAAAGAATGTAAATACTAGAGCACAGTAAAGAGAGATGATAAAAGTGAGATCTGTCTATCTATCTATTTTAATCTTCCTGGCTCTGCTCCAAAGCAGTGGAAGATGCAAAGCTCACCTAAAGGCATCCCTTCAGGAGAGAAGTAGAGACAAGTTCCATTGACTGATCCTGAGCAGGCAGAGATGTTTCCCCCTCCAGAGATGGTTGCTTTTTCCCGTCATGTTTTCCTACTCCAGCCTTTTCTGACCTGAAGCCTTCATTTGTCCTTTAAATTTTTGCATGTCTTAAGGGAGTGGAACTATCCCATGCTGTAGCTGGGGTCTGGTGACTCTGGTCATACATGCCATGCCATACATGACACATGGTTTCCTTCACTGGCATCCCCAGGGCTGTGTAAGTGCATTCGTTAATGGGGCCTTATGAGAAACTCTGTTACTGCTGGTCAGAATTCTCCGTTGACAAAAGAGGGAGAAGAAACACCTTGGTCCTCCTCCATATACTGAGGTGGCCATAGAGGTTCTCTGACTTCCATCAGAGATCTTTGCATGCATCCTTATCTCCTGAATGACCCGGTTTTCTAACAAGAGTGTGGATGTCAGGAAGGAGGAATGCTGGTGCGGGCCTGAAGAGAAGGTGAACTCCAGAAGTGTCTCTCACAAGGAGTGAGCTCACCCAGGAAGCCCCTGCAGAGCCAGGATGGAGCTGTGGGACAGGGCGGGGAGTCAGTCACTACTGAAAGACAAACAGGACACGGCAGAAGCAGAGGGAGGCCCTCACCAGACCCTTGAGAAATGCCACCCCTTCCCTGTCAGCTGCCTGAGAGGCTGCTGGAGCTTCAGTCCCAGATGGCCCCTGATTGTAGGGCCAGGGTCACTTTGGAATCTGTGCCTCCCCTCGGGCAGAGAACGACCCAGGAGAGCAGCAGCACAGTGCTTTGGGAACGTGTGAGCCCAGCAGTCTGTGAGTCTTGGCCCACAAAGGGCGTATGGGAAGTTGAAACCCATCTTCTCTTGCTTTCTGTGCAGGTGCTTCTAGAGAAAGAGCAGGAGCACACTGCCTCATCTGAGCTGCCATGCCAGACTCAGGGAGAGCTGTTCCCTGCCCGAGGGCAGGAAGAGCAGCTCAGGCAGCAGGTGGAAGAGCCACAGGAGAATGGGCAGGTAAGCCTGACTGGCCAGGGCACAGAGGGAAGGGCAGAGAGAGGGGCATAAACCAGAGCTCTTGGGACTGAGGAGGCCAGGAGTCCCACAGGCAATGGAGGCACAGAGCCTTGCAATCTGCAGAGATCAGCCCTGGGACAGGAGGTTTGCAATGGAGGCGGATGTGGGGAGGGAAGCAGAAAGAAGGGGCTGAATAAATGTGATTTTGAGGCTGCAAGAGGAAAAAAGCTGAGCCTGATGGCAGCTCTCAGTCCCTTGCTCTGCTTTTGTGTGTACAGAACATCAAGGCAGAGCCACAAGCAGAGCTGCCCGAAGCTCAGGGTGACATCATGGCAGTGAAGAGAAAGAACAAGGAAGACATGGGAAGAATTCAAGAGGAGAATCTCCATCAGCAGAGGGGCGATCAACAAAACCAGGTGAGTGAAAGAGTGGCAGCCACTCCACTCATGAAATATCCTCTCTTTTGTTTGTTAGAGAACATGAAGGAACAGCTGGATGCAGAGCTTCAGACAGCTCACAGTATGATCAAGGCAAGGCATAAGCGGCTGGAGGAAGAAATGAAAATCATCAGAGAGAAACTTAATCGCTTCCGTCAGTCTCTGCAAAACCAAGTGAGTGAAAGAGGGATGCAGCCACTGCAGTCACCAATCTGGTGGTTTCTGCCCTTCTTGCCTTTCCAGTGCAGAGCAGCAGGGAGTGGGGCCATGCCTCTGAGTGCCATGCTGCTGTAGTGTGTGTATCACAGTCCCTCTGAAGGACATTTCCTGGTGTGCTGAATCTCAACTGCTGCCCTGGACAGTGAAACTTGTCCTTTGGCCTTTTGGCCAGCAGTCATCCAAATTGATTCCTGCTGGCCTGTTCCTGCTCTCCTTTTTTCTTGAGGTGTTTTTACAGTGGAACTTGGTGACCCAGATGGAGGATTGAAACAAGCTGTTGTATCCCCTGTCAATCTGTTCTTTGCCTTTCCTCACAGTCGATGACTCCTGGCTGACAGGGACAAGCTGTAGTGTCTGACTGCTTTGTTCTGTTTGACTTGAGGTGCAAGTGTTGACATCTCACCGGGCAGCCTGCGAAGACTTGCAGGGAATGTGTGGCAATGAAGAACCCCAAGTTAGGAGTGAGGCACAGGAGCAGTGCCCACCAGAAATGCTCCAGGTCCAGCACATCATGGGCTCTGAACCTGCTGCTGCAGCAGCATCACCTCGAGGAAGCCCTTCTGTGAAACCTGGGAACTCAGGCTCGGGCACATCCCGGGAACAGGAGACTGAGGAGGAGTACCTGGAGCTGCTGGGTACGTCTGGGGTGTTTCTTATCTGAGGGACAGTGTGTTGTGTGCAGGTGTCAGCAGAGCTGTACCAAATGCTCCTCCTGAGCTCGGTGTCACAGGGCCATTTAGGACTCCCCAGAGGCAGTGCTGTGCTCCGGGGCAGCGAGAGAGCTCTGGGTGTTCCTGCTGCCTCTGAGGGCACCTGGCACTGGCTTGGGTTTGCCTGAGCTTCCCTCTCTGCTAAAGGCTGAAGCAGGGATTGTTCTTGGATCAGCAGAAGGCTGTGACCTAGCAAATGATCTAGGCAAGTCCTGTGTGCTAGTGGCCAAACTGAACAGAATTTTTAGCTTCCTAAATTCTCCTTAGACTCCTGACTTCCAACCAGTCATCACAGCAAAAAAACTTCACAGAAATAGACTGACTTTGGAGTTTTGTCTTTTTGGTTGGGGATTTTTTTTTTGGGGGGTGGGGTAGGATTGCTTTTCTGTTGTTCATTTTTGGTGGGGGTTTTTTGTTGTGTTTTTCTCCATCCTGAAGGAGCCCTTCTACCCCACGTTTTACTGATGTCATTTTTATGACTGTTCCTGTTACCACTACTACATCTGCAGTTTATTTTCATGAGAATGCTATATTTTTGTCAAGAAGAGAATGCTATCTTTTTGTCAATAAGAACTACTTTGAAAGAACATCAGGTTACAGGACAAATAGAGAGCACAAGGTGTTTTCCATGTGCCCCCAAAGAAAAAACAGAGACTTTGATAACAAACTTTATTTAATCTTCTAGTTTTATGCTTATCAAGATGTGTCCAGGAGACACATCCAAGTGGCGTGATCAGATAAAACTGTACTGCGGGCATTTCTCAGGAGAGAGCCTCCAGCCCAGCCATGGTATATCCCTCATACCCATGGCACTTTTCCATACCTGATTCCCACTCTTTCCCATGACTCTTAGAATCCTACCCATTGGCCCAGGCCCTGCTCAGATCAGTCTCTAGGAAAACACATCAAGCCCTTTGTGATTCTGCAGCACAACCCAATGAATCTGCTTCTTGCCCGTAACAGCTGCCAGTGCTGTGCTCTCAGATAAGAGACCTGGTGGGGCTGAGACCAGAGCCCAGTGCATTCTGTGTCTGCCATCACCAGTTGGGACAAAAAGGGCACTGATCTGTGCCTGGGTGTGGCTGATCTCAAAGCCCATCCTGTTGTGTCCTGAATGGGGGCAACAGCTTGTCCGGGGCTCAGGCTCACTCTGGCTTCTTCCCATCAGTGCCTGTCAGTGCTCATGCTTGGGCTTTGCCAGCCTTGTTGTGGTCAGTGCCCTGTCCCTGAGGGCTGGAGGGACTGCAGAGGCTGGAGCCTTCCTTAGCTGGGAGAGGGGCAGCTTTGAGCTCAGCCTGCTCACAAACAGGTCAGGGTCCTGATGCTGAAAGCCCCGTCAGGATCGGTTACAGCTGGAGCTGCTCTGGTTTACAAATGGGACGGCATTCCTTTGGCAAACTGCTGGAAGGTGGGGAAGATGTCCTCCTCTCCTGGGATTGTATGTCCCTGTGCTTTGTTTCCTGTCAAGAGAACTCTTCAAAGGACTGTACAAATCAGTCTCTGTGCTGGCCACCTGTGCTGCAGGGCTGTCTGCCTGGTTGTGGTTGTTGTTACCCAGCCGACCACAAAGGGCTCAGAGCTCCAGGCGCTGGGGCTGCCTTTTGTATCTCCTGGAAGCTGGGATCTCTGCTTTAAAGTCAGCATCTTGCATTTTGTTTCCCTCAGGGAGAATGGTGAACACCACTGAAAATCCCCTGATGAAATACACGCATCTGAATTTTATTGGCAGCGGGTGAGTCCAACAGCAGTTACTCCTGTACAACCATGGGCCAGGTGTTTTTGGGGTGGAATGTCTATCCAGCGTGAAGTCAGGCCAGCTGCAAAGATGATCACACGGTGGGGATAGATTGTCCCATCTCTCAATGCTGCTCAGAATTTGTGAGTGGGCTCAGAAGGCATTGTCAGAGATGCCTTGCTACCGAGGTCTTGCCTGCATCAAGGAACAGGACCTGGAAGGTCTCCTTGTCTCTCAAGTGTGGGACAGCTCTGTGTTAATTTCTTTAGTATTTTGTGTATGTCTCAAAATCATACTGGCACACTAATGGAAAGAGAAGAAACTTGCTTGCCTGAAAGATCAACCTATGCCCTATCAAAGCTGTGAGATAACAGTTCCCAGGAACAATTCTTTCCCCTGGTTTGAAGAGGGAAACACTCTGTGGTCAGGATAGGAACCACACTGTTTAGACAGTGAAACCCAAGAGGAAAGACTAAACTCCCTTTAGAAATTGGACCCCAGTGCTTCAGGAACAGGCCCAGTGCCCATGCACTTGAGAGGAAAATGCATCATCTGCCTCCTGGCAGAGCCCTCCTGCATCCTGCAGGTTTTGACACTTCCAGCAGAGATCTCCTGTGTGGGCTGGCTTTCACTGCAAGATCTAAACAGCTTCTCCTTTCTCTGCTTCTGTTTTGTTTCTAGGACTTTTGGAGATGTTTACAGAGCACTCGACACTGCCACAGGAGGAGAGGTAAATGTCAACAGCCCCTGCAGGCTCTGCTGCACTTGAGGGCTTTCCCCTCTGGTGTGAGCTGTGGCTGGAGCTTTGGGCAGAGCTGTGCTGAAAAGGCACAAGAAGCACAGACTGGTGCCAGCCCACAGAACACATTTGGGACTTTGTCCTCCTCAGCTGCCAGAAGGAAGGCACGGAGGGCAGCGGTTCCTTTCAGAGAAGGACGCGCTCACTCGCTCTCCATTGCTAAAACAAAGGTGGTGCCTGCGAGCACCTCACTGCTCTTTGGGGCTGCAGCTTCAGAGTCCTGAATTCTCATTTCTGGCTGCCAGCAAATCCATCTGAAAGTTACTGGTAGTTCCTTAGCCACCTGCAGTGCTGCACTTGGGAACTGCACGTAGGGAGAGATCTGCAAGGCGTCCCTGAAAGCCCTAAGCCCTGCCCATATCACAAGATGTATCCACAGAGTATTAAGGCATGGATTCCTTCTTCTGAGTCCCAAACAAAGCAGCAGAGAGTGCGGTCAGAGGTTTGTGGGTGATAACTGAGACACCGCTGTTACCAAGTGGTCAAGGCAAAATGTCAGTGGCCCCACGTGTCCTGTAACTGGCTCCCAAGGGAGCAGAGAAATGGGCTGTTGGAATGTCAGTTCCTGATTACTGCAGTGCCTAATCACAAGGCAGTTTGGCACAGCTCAGCTGTGTCATTGCAAAATCACTCGCTCCACGTGCCTTGTGGTCTCGTGCCACCAACCTCTCAAGTTACTGATTTTCAATGTCATTTTAGGTGGCAATAAAAAAAATAAATCTTCAAGGAGTGAGGAGGAAGGAGCTAACCTTTAATGAAATACTGATCATGAAGAGGTATAGGAGTCCCAATGTTGTGAATTATTTAGACAGGTGAGAGGTCATGGTCTTATCTCATGGATGTGTGCTTACATAAAGCAAACATGAGAGGTTCAAAACCCACTTTGGTCAGTGGCAGCAAGTAAAGCTGTTAATTTTTATTTATTCATATTTCTCTACTCATCTCCAATGGATGAGAAGAGAGTGCATCTTGTCTGCATGAGTCTTCCCTGGCACAGCTAGTTTGATAATTACTCCAAAATTATTCAAAACCTGGATCAGCTGTATCTTCCTAACTCAATAGCCTCAAAGTTCACTGCCTCCACATTTATTTGGGATTGATTTTTTAAAGTTTCTTAAGTGCAGATGAACCATCCTAAAGTGGATTGTTGCCCCTCTTTGCCATTGCTATGCATGCCAGGAAGACTAGGTGCTTATTTCCAGAAACACCATGCCTGACATGTTTTTTATCTGGGCTGTTTCTAACTGCACTTTTCATTTGCTGCCCATCTAAGACATCTCCTTTTTCACAGATGTGTCTTTCTCTTTGAGACTGCTCAGATTGCAAATAATGCACAGCCAAGAGGGAATGTCTATTCCTTTGATTCTGTCCTTGTCACAAAGGCATCTGGAAATAAGAAACCTGGAAGCAAAAAATCAACGTAGCCATGCATGTTCATCTCTGCCTGCTTGTTTCCTTCTTTCAGCTACCTTCTGGGCGAGGAACTCTTGCTGGTTATAGAGTACATGGATGGAGGTGTCCTGAGCGACATCGTCAGCCAGACCTGCCTGTCTGAAGATGAGATAGCAGCCATCAGTCGGGAGGTCAGCAATCCCAGCTGTGTTTCCAAGGGCTTGGGCAGGATTGTCTGGGAAACAGGGGCTCAGAACAGGGGAGGTTTCCTGTGCCGAGCTTTGTTTCTGTGTTGCTGGTATGCTATGGGCAAGTAAAAGCATCTCAAGTGAAAGGCCTGCCAGTGCCCCTGCACTCCCTGTACTCAGTGCCAGTACTCTTATCTCCTGCTGTTGTATTCTCGCTCTGTCTCTTGTATTTGTATTTGCTGTTCTCCACCTTGCCTCTCTAAATGTTTGCCTGGAGTCTGTCTTCACTGCATTCCTTGCCTGTAAAAGCAAAGGTGCTGGTGGCAGGATTTGAAACAAACAGCAAAGAAAGAAGAGAGAGACTCGTTTCTCTCAGTGCTCAGCTAAAAAGGATAGGAGTGCAGCCAGAATGCTCTTTGCTTCTGAGCACATGCGCTGCAGCAGGAGTCATCCTGGCTGGTTGGCAGGGGACAGCCTACAACAGCAGGTGCTGTTGCTCTTTCAAAAGCTGACGTGCCTTTCCTAAGAAAGGTCCTGCTCTGCAAGTGTTGGAGCAGCAAGCTCTTCCTCTCAGTGGCCATTACTGTTCTGCCATTACTCCCCATTGCCCTGGAGAGGGAATCTTTTAGATTCTTTGTTTCCTTTCTTGTGTGATGAAATCACATCACTCATTTTTGCCCTTCTGTTTCTGTTTTCTCGCTCAGTGCCTGCAAGGACTGGATTTTCTTCATGCAAACGATGTGATCCATCGAGATGTGAAGAGTGACAACATCCTTCTCAGAACCGACGGTTCTGTCAAACTGGGTCAGTATATTCTTGTTCAGGTGCAGCATTCCAGGGATGTGGGTGTGGGGCTGCTTGGCGTGACTGCCAGCTCCCCAAAAATGGTGCTGGTGGCAGTGCAGGGACCCCTGCTGCGAGCTGAGGGCACAGTTGCAACGTGCACAGAGGTAGAAGGAGCCACAAGCAGTCAAGAGTGGCCTTGCTCTGTGTGTGTCCCTTCCAGAGGGAGGGAGTTACAAGTCTAAAGTTTCCAAAGGACAAAAGCCACTGCTAGAGGCAGTGTAAAACATGGGGGGATTTTTAAAGTCGCCAATGCCAGGAGATTCAACAGAGCAATTTCAAACTTCTGGTGGGGAATTCTTTTGCTTGCTTTCCTAACTGCACAGAATTCAGATAAAACCAGTATTTTGTTTTCTCCTCAGCTGATTTTGGCCTCGCTACTCAGCTCACCCCTGAGCAGAGCAGACGGTGCTCGGTAACCGGGACTCCTTGGTGGATGGCGCCTGAAGTGGTGACAGGTCAACCATATGGCCCCAAAGTGGACATATGGTCTTTTGGAATTGTGGGAATTGAAATGATAGAACAAGAACCTCCTTACTTGGGCGAAAGTTCTGGCACGGTAAGGAGCAAATACTCACTGATCCCACTGTCTTTCTCACCTGTCTCATGTCCTGTGTGCCACTGGACAAAATCCCATTGCCATCTGCTGGAACTACTTCCACCAAGGTCCCCTCCTACAAATGTCCCTGCAACACATCAGCATCTGCTGTACTTTTGGTTGCATCAGTGGGGGAACTCAAGCCTTACCACATGCAAACAAACTCCAAACAAACTCCATTCTCACTCAACACTTTCCTTTGGGTTAGTGGTTCCAGTTCTTTTGTCTGTGTAGATGGCCTTAATAACAGGAAAAAAGCATCTTAAAAGTGTTGTTATCTTTCCAGAAATGAAGGAAGGATACCCAAACCCAACAAAGTTTCTAAAACCGTGGTCTTTAGAGAGGAACCTAACCCTGTGTGCAGTTTCTTCTCACTGGGAAACATGGGCATGAGGGTGTAATGCACAGAGTCTCTTCTGCTTCTTGTGCAGTGCTGCTGAAACACTCAGTGACCGTGTTTCTCTCCTAGCCCAAGCAACATTCTGCACGTCACCAAGCCAGAGCCTGGTGATGTGGAGAGCCTGCCACAACCTCCTGTTTGTTTCCTGGCACTTTCTGGCATGGGCCTACCATTAATGCATTGACTTGAGCAGCCAAATGACTGGAGGGTGTCCATAGGGATGGAACCTCTCCTCCTTCTGACCTAGACAATTTTTCTTTTGCTGCAAAAATGGGAAGCTGAAATTTTCAGACTGCTGAGAGACAGAGCTGCAAGTGGCTCCTGTGTGCCCAAGCAGGCATTTTCATCCCAATACATTTGTGCAGGCATCTTAATGTGTCTGTGTTGAAGAGGAGATTGTAAATGTTTGTTTCCCTACCTGGGTATTAACTGATGGATTTTCTTTCTTTTCTTCCAATTCCCATTGTTTTCAAGAACAGCACAAAAAGCTTGATGAGTTTTGTTCTAGGGCACGTGCTCTTAAAGGACCAACAAGCACCACAGAGATGCCTTTCATGTACTAACCCTTGAAATTAGTATAGCAAAGTCCCTCTTCCAAAAGCCCTCTCAAGCTGGCATGAATCCTCAGAGAAGCAAATGCATTTTTGCTGATGTAGTTCCCACTAACTAGGTCAGGCAATGAAATCAGCTGCCAAGGCAAGATCTGCAGGATGGTGGAAAAGCTGTGGCTGCATCGGGGTTTGGGTCTTTGGTTGGTAAAGGAAAGTCATCTCTGGGTCTGTGCCAGGGCAGAAACTGCCACTGAAGAACAGAGGTTAAACAAAGGGATGTGGGAGAGCCTTAGAGATGTGAAAGCAGGAGGTGGAGCCTGGTGTCTCCTTTCTCTCCAGGCTACATACCTGATAGCCACAGTAGGGACTCCACAGCTGCGGCAGCCCAAGCTCCTCTCGGCTTTGCTGCGTGACTTCCTGAGCTGCTGCCTGCAGACAGACGAGGAGCAGCGCTGGTCTGCCAAGGAGCTCCTGCAGGTAAAATGTGAAGGGGCTGCAGGTGAAACAGGCTCTGAGGGATGGGCTCCTCCTCCACTCAAGCCCAAGGCAGCAGATGAGCCCCCTTCCTCCTCACCTCCACTCTTGCTGCTCTTCAAATGAAAATGGTGAGGAATCCTAGACTGAGCTGGGCTGGCAGGGCCCTGTAAATGTCCTCTGGTGCAAGTGTCCTGCAATGAGCAGGGACATCTTTAAAGAGATCAGGTTGCTCAGAGCCCTTTGCCACCGGAGCCGGAATGGTTGCAGGGATGGGGCTCCTACAGGCTCTTGGGGCAAGCTGTGCCAGGGTGGCACCATGCTCCGAGTAAACAAGTTCTTCCTTAGACCTACTCTGATTAGGTGCCCTTAGTGTTTAAAAATATTTGTCCATATCCTATTGTAACTGGCCCTGTTAAAAAAGATGTTCCCCACTTTCTTCAAAGCCACTCTGAAGTCTTGGAAAGTGGCAATAAAGTCTCCCTGGGGCCTGTCCTTCACAAAACTGAATAACTCCAGCTCCCTCTGCATTTCCTGTGAGGAGAGGTGCTCTGTCCTCTGACTGTGTCTGTTGCCCTCTTTTGTGATTTGGTGGAGTGTTCAGTTTTATCTAATGGCAAAAGAATTGAAGTAGAGCAATGCAGGGTACAGAGACATGAAATGGTGGTGGAGGAACCCAAGGAAGCCAGTCCCAGCCTAGGGGTCAGAGATTTGGCTGTGGGCAGGAGGGGCTGTGGGGGGCTCACTGTGAGCCTCTGAGGGGCCCTGGTTGGTGCCCCCCAGCCCACCCTCAGAGGTTTCTGCCACGCAAACAGGGACAGCTGGGAGGGACTTGTCCCAGCCCCATCTGCTGCCTGGCACGCTCAAGCAGACGGGAACTGTGCCAGGGTTACTGCCAGGTTGTGTGGCAGAGAGGGAACTGCAGGGCCCAGTGCCACTGGGCTGGCCCTGCTGGGAAGGAAGGTGCCATCCAGCACACGAGGGGCAGGGCATGGAAAGGCAGACACTGCTTTCTGTCCCTGTGGGAATCAGCACAGTGCCTGTCTTTCAAAGGCAGGGACCTATGTGAGTCATTGGAGTTTCCTGAAAGGAAGAAAACCCAGGGACAGAAAGCGCCATTTCTAGAGCACTGGCAGGGCAAAAATCCCAGCATGATGAAGACATCACAATAAACAGATGAGTGGGATTCTGGGCCAGGTTTGCCTGTGATGGCAAGGTCTTGCACATTGGGGATGACTGGGGAGCAGATGGTCCCATTGCTCCTCTTTCTGGGTCTTTCCAGGAACTTGATGTATCCTGATTGAGTCCCTGAAACAATGAGCTTGGAAAGTAATGGTTCACTGTTCTTTGTTGTATTTTTTTTTCCGGTGGACAGCATCCATTTGTAACTTCAGCCAAGCCACCATTCATCCTGGCACAAGTCATCAACTCAGTGAAGAAGACGAATAACCCTAACCCTAAACTCTAAACCTAAAACCTAACCCTAACCTTAAATGCTAACCAAACCCTAACCCTATCCCTATCTCTATCCCTTACCCTTTCCCTTACCCTTTCCCTAACCCCAATCCTAAGCCTAAGCCAAAGCCTAAACCTAAACCCAAACCTGAACCTAAATCTAAATCTAAATCTAAGCCTAAGCCTAAGCCTAAGCCTAAACCTAAGCCTAAACCTAAGCCTAAGCCTAAGCCTAGCCCTAACCCTAGGAGACGAGAACATAGCAATCATGTCAAGATGTTATCTCTGTTACCAATTTAGAGTAGGATTGTAGAGTAGGGTTGCTAAAGAGATTTGAAGCATAGAATTATAGATTAGAGTTGTAATTAATAAAGTTTCTGAAACATCAATTCACTTGGAAGATTCTCCTCCTTCTGACCCCTTCAGAAAATTCAACATTTTTTTCTGAATTACCAATTGTTTTTTATTGGTACTAAGTCACACATATGGCTTTTTTTGTATGGTTTCATAAGTGAGGAGGCCTCTTCTTCATTCATCTTCTCCAGACCGCACTGCCTTTGGAATATGACCCACTGGCTGGTTATGGCGCAGCTGTGGTATTTCTAGTTGAGGCAGAAAGGGCAATGGCATTTGAAGGCAACACCAAAGGAAGAATGAGGCAGCCCAAACACCCTGTGCAGATGCAGGCCTTCAGCTGTGACTGGAGAGCAATGGGGTTCCTGCCACTTGGATTTGTATCCCTAAATGCAATAATCTCTTTGGCTGAAGGAGAGCCTTGCTCAAGTGAGAAAGCAGAAAGATCAGAGAGGGTGCTGGGGAAGGTCTCCTGTGGCGCAGAGCTGTCAGCGCCTGTGAGGGGAGAGCGGGCCCGGCCTTGCCCGGGCTGGAGCCCCAGCAGAGCCCCGGCAGAGGCCGGAGCAGCCTGAGCCCCGGCAGAGGCAGGCTGGAAGGAGGCCCTTGGAGCTGCAAGAGGCAGCAGCCGGGCCCTGGGTGCCTCTTGCTGGGAGCGGGCGAATCCTCCGCTCTCAGGGCCCAGGTGGCAGCTGGGTGCTGCCGAGGGGAAGCGCAGCCGTGCTGGGCACAGCCCGGCCTGGAGGCCATGGCCGTCTGGAGTGTGCCCAGGAGCAGAGAAAGGCCAAGGGCAGCCGCGGGCCGCTGGGCTGGCTGAGGATTCCTCCTCTTCTGCCGGCTGCCCTGCAACTCCTGGCAAAGGCCAGCAGTGTGTGCAGCACTCTGGGCACCGGGGCAGGGAGCCGGGCTGCTCGGCAGGCTGGAGCACAGGGCAGCTCCTTCAGGCCCGGCACTTGTGCCAGGGAAGCGAGGCCAGCGTGAGGCAGGGACAGCTTGGCAGGGCCCATCTGCAGGAGCCAGTGCCTCACGCAGCTCTGGGAGGAAGCGCCTGCAACCCTGCAGTTCTGCACTGAGCCAGAGCAAAGGTGTGAGGTGCAGAGTGTTTGGCAGAAATATTCAGGCCCACCAGGCCGGCCTGCTTTGTGCTCTGTGGTGCACAGCAAGCGCTGTGCAATACAGCTCTGAGCTGCTGGGAGAGAGGCAGTCGAGGTTGTGCCTGAGGTGAGTCAAGGGGTTAGCTGAAAATGTAAGGAGGATAATTGAAAAGTAAGGATGAGTCGAGGGGCCAGCTGGGAATAGAATTGGGATAGTAGAAGATTGCATATTTTAGTTAAGATTTTAAAATGAGGTAAGAAGCTAAGTTAGTAATACAGCTAGCAGAAATCATGTGCCTTAGTTAAAGCGCAGCAAATAGATTAGGAACATAAAGCTAGGAGTGACAGGGATAGAGGAAGCATTTGTGAAGAAGCTGAGACCATAGAAAGACCTTGCCTTAAGAGTAATTGAACCAGGCTGGTTTTGTCCTGCCTGTAGCTCTGAGCAGGGGTCAGCAGAAGGGAACATGCAGCTCTTGGGCTGGAGCTGAGCTGGAGACCCGGTGTGACAAGCACTGGTGGCCACCATCCCCCTGGTTTTGTTTGTATGGTTCATGGATGGCTGGGGCCCTGGGCAGAGCCCTGACAGCCTGGTCTGACCCCAGGGAAGGAGAAGGAGCCCCTGGAGAAGCTGTTCCAAATGGGGCTGGTGCTGGAGACACCAAGGACAACCTCAAAGATGACAATCTCTTCCTTGGCCTGGCCAGCTGAAGATGATGGACTTGGATTCTGGCACCTTCTTCAAAGCCAGGCTCCAGGTCCAATTTGCAGGTGAGTCTATAGGTAGGGGGTTGCTCCCGGATCTGGGCATGGCACAGCTGGGCACCAAAGGTTCCCCCTTTGCTGGGGCAGATACAATGAATTCTTCAGTCAGCTGCCCAGCTGCTTTTTGGCTCTGGGCAGCTGCTGAGGGCTGGATGTGCCCTGGCTGGCTGCAGGCTGGGCACATGTGCTGCCCTCCTGCTCTGCTGCCAAAGGCAGCAGGGATGGGCAGCTCTGGGCACTGCCAGCATGGCCTGGGCACCGCAGGCCTTGGCACAAGGGCACAGGAGCCCTCAGCTGACGGGCGGTTTCTGCTTTCTCTCCTTGCAGCCGGGCTCTGCGGCTGCTGAGGCTGCTCTGGGCTCTGCCAGGGCTCAGCTGGGCTCAGCCCTGGGCCCAGCTGGGCTGGCTCTGCCCTCACATTGCTCTGACAGCTCTGCATCAGACGAGCCCGTTGTGAGCACAGCGCCTGAGCTTTCTGCTTTGGCAGGTGAGTGAGACTCTGCTGCAGGCCCAGAGATTGCAGCTGGGGACACACATCCAATTGGCAAGGACCCAAACTCTCCACAGTAGCAGCTGAACGCCTGGATCTGCACAGGGTGTTTTGTCTGTCCCATTCTTCCTTCTTGATTGGCTGGAATTGTGCAATTGCACTTTCTTCCTCCTCTGGCAGTGCCACGAGTGGGCCAAAGCTGGCGAGTGGGCCGTGCTCCTGAGGCAGTGCAGTCTGGAGCTGGTGGATGGAGAATTGCCCTTCTGCACTTCCACACCAGAGCAAAAAGCTGTCAGAGGGACTTTGTGACTCTAAGAAATCCCTGAAAGTTTCAATGGGAATGTTCCGCTCATTCCCAGGCTGAGAAGGAAGGTCGTCTTGTAAAGGATTTGGGCTTTGAAAGAGTTTCCATTCCCAGTCCTGCTTGGAGCTGGAAGGGCACAAAGCAACTTCCTCTTGCCTCGACCACAATTTAAAATAACAATATTGGAAACAATCCCCAAAAACTTTTTAAAAAGACTGCTGAGGTCAGTAAGATGGATCCATGCCATCAGCACATTTACAAAGTAAATAACTTTTCTTTTCAAAAGATCAGTTGCCTCTTAATTCAAAGTTAGAGATGATTTTTCACTGCACACTTGGGGGTTTTTTTTATCTTTCACATTTTATATAGTTTTTGATTACTTTTTCCTTTTCTTTCCTTTCAATAGAAAACATGTCCTATCAAAGGAACGTCCTTTGCTCCTGGTTCCTGTGTGGAGCAGCTCCCTTCCTGCTGGCTGAGCTGCTCAGGCAGAGCCCGGCAGCTCCTGGCCCTGCAGGGCTGAGGCTTTTCCCCGTTGCTGGGCACAGACTGATGGAGCAGCACTGCTGAACACGGGCACACAGAGGGACCAGCAGCAGCTGCCTTTGGCCTCCTGGGGCTCCAAGGCCCAAACTCTGAGCAGCCAGGGCTGGAAGAGACTGGCAGGATCTGATCCCTGACTCTGGGCAGACAGGGCTGCACAAATGACCCCACAGCAGCAGCAGCAGCAGCAGATGGAGCTGACTTTGAGCACAGCCCCTGCCCCTCTTGCCTCCCGTGTGCAGCGGTGTCACAGCAGCCTGAGGCACCTGGGAGCCCCCAGGGCCAGCAGGGACTGGAGATGGCAGCCCTGGGCTCCTGGAGGCTGTGCAAGGAACGGAGCTGGGCATTCCCTGTGCATGGGGAGCTTCCAGATGGAAAAGGCTGCTGTGCCCAGGCAGCTGCAAGGGCACAGAAAGGAGGCTCTGGAGCACTGGATCTGTGCCAGTGCCACAGTCCTGGGCAGCAGCCAGCGAGCCCTGGGGGAACAGAGGGCACAGCAAGAGGGACAGAAGCAGGCAAGGGCAGAGACTGGAGAGAGCCAGGCCTGGGAGCAGGAGCAGCTGCTCCATTGCACTCTTGGAGAAAGCTCTTGGCTGGTTCAAAGCACTGAAAGGTGTGAAGGGCAGAGAGGAGGCCACAGCAAGCAATGCTCCTGTTTGCACAGCCTCCCCTCTCCGTGTCCCAGAAGGAATTGCATGGACTGTGTTCTTCTCTCTGAGCCGTCTCGTTCAGCATGAGCAGCTCAGCACCAGGAGCTGAAGGAGCTGAAGCCTCAGGCCACAGGAGCTGGGCAAGAGGGAACTTTTGGAGCAAAGTAATGCTGCTAAAATAGACCCAGCTGAATGCAGTGGATATAATAATGGAATCACAGAATCCTTTCTGTTGGAAAAGCCCTCTGAGCTCACCCAGTGCAGCCGGTCACCCAGCAGTGCCAAGCCCAGCACTAAACCACGTCCCTGAAGTGCCAAGGCCTGGACACCAGCCCTGAGTGAGG
This sequence comes from Ammospiza caudacuta, assembly GCF_027887145.1. Taxonomy (NCBI): domain Eukaryota; kingdom Metazoa; phylum Chordata; class Aves; order Passeriformes; family Passerellidae; genus Ammospiza; species Ammospiza caudacuta. Next base: position 5,071,159 of record NC_080602.1, read on the forward strand.
CCTGGACAGCAGGCCCTGAGCCAAAGGTGGCCTCTGGATGAACCTTCCAAGCAAAGGTTCTCTTTGTATCTGCTCCCTGATGAAATATGCATGGTCATTAACACTGTGATAGATGTAGCCACTCCTTAGTGAAACATGTATTGACCTTTGTGTATTTAGAAGCCAGACAAGGCCATGAAATCTGACATCTGGCCTTGTTTGGGGCTGTATGGTCAAAGTCAGCTCCCTTGGTTCCTCCTTGAGCCCTGGCCAGGCTTTGGGAGGGACCCAAGAGGAGGATGAAAGCAGATGTTGCCACACTAGCAGTGCTGTCAGTTTGTTCATTCAGCACTGTCAGAGCTGGGCCCTCTCGCAGCGGGGTTGGAGCCTCACCTGGGGCTGGAGGCACCTGCAGGAATTCCCAGTGCCCAGGAGTGGCTCTGCAGCCCTTGGCTGTGACAGCTTCCCCAGCTGCTGTGTGGGTCTGGGGGATGGTAAAGCCTGAGGGTAAATGCTGCTGGATCTTTGTTAATCACTGCAGGCAATCTTTGGTGGGGATGCTTGGGTGCATTGCTGAGCTGCTCCTTTTGTGATTCTTTTCTGCTCTGAGCTGCAGGAAATGACACTGATTCCTTCAGCTGGAGTCTGTATCTCTGGTGCTGACCCTGCCCACTGGTAAAACAAAACTGGCACAGTCTGGCCAGATGCCAACAAAATGTCACTTGTTCAGTGTAAATGTGAGGAATCAGTCCCATCAGAAATTGCCAGCTGGGAAGCCCTTCCCTGGAGTTCCCTGGCTCTGGAGTGGGCTGAGGTCGGAGCCCCTTGTGAGTAGTGGGGCAGTCGGGTAAAAGAAGCTGCACCCCTGGATGGCTTCAAATGCATCCAAAAATTGCAAATGGAAAAGGAAAACACCTTGTGGGTTTGGGCAGACAAAGATGAATTTGTTGAGAGTACATAGGAAACAGCACTTTCAGAAGGAACAATGATTATTGGAATGCTCCCACATGGAGCAACAGAAGGTTTTAATCTTGAGCTAATATGCATTTGTACAAGTGAAATATTGATATAATAAATATCTATATACATATTTATAGTATATAAAGACATATATATATATATTAATATATTCACATATATATGTGGGTATATATGTGTATACACATATGTGTAAAAAATATCTATATATTGTTTATATTGTTTTACACATCCTGCCAGACCAGATCTCCCTGTTTGCTCTAAGGGCCCCTGTGGAAAATGCTCTGATCCACGGGGCTCCGTGTGAAGGCTGCTGTGACACTGAGGGACTTGCACAGGAATTCCATCCAGGAGCCTGGGTGCCCCTCAGGGACTGGGACCCAGCCCCTTCCAGCCAGAGGGGAAAGGGCCCCCCAAGCCTTGTTAGCCACAGACAGCATGGGAAAGCTGAACAGCAAAGGGCCTGGGGGCATTATTCTGGAATTAAAAAGGTGCCAGCTCCATGGACAACAGAATTCTTGTTCCTAACTCGAATGAGATTGAGAAAAAATAATGAAGAACGGTGTCACTAAAGTACTACTGATGTCTGTAAGGTGTACCTTGATAGTCAGCCAGAATCTTTGTCTGCCACAAATACCTCTGGTGTTTCACTAAGGGATTGGTCATCAAAATGTAATGATGGGTTATGATGGATTGCTGAGCTTCTTTTGTAATTCTTTGCTAATGATGATGTGCTTTGCTGAGCTTATCCTTTTGTAAATCTCTGCAGCTGTGCATGATATAAATGACACAATTCCTTAACTTGGTGTCTGTGTCTTTGGTAGTGACCCTGCCCACTGGTGAAACAGGGCCCCCTTTTGCCTAAGTGTTCCCTGGGAAGGCAAAAGCCCTCCCTCCAAAATTCCCCCCTTCCTCCCTGTTCCCCCCTTCATACCCTGAGCATGATGTGCTCTGGTCTGGGCTATGCCGGGGGTCAGTTGGGGTCTCCTGTCCTGGCTGTGTCCCCTGCCCAGCTCCCCCGCAGCCCCAGCCCCTCCCCAGCGTGGCTGGACGAGGGGCAGGACAGGCCTTGGCTGTGCTGCAGCTCAGCAAGAACAAAACCATCTCTGCGTGCTCAGCGCTGTGCTCAGCACCCGGCCCAGCAGTGTCTCAGTGCCAGGGGCTGTGCCCTCAGTCCCTGCCGGGGGTTTCCATGGCAACTGCCAGGCCAGGTGACCCAGGTGTCCCCCCAGTGCCGGTTGCCATGGAAACAGTGCCCAGCCCTGCCCCTTTCTGTCTGGCTGACCTGGCCTTTGGCCCTGGCAGTGCCGGTGGCTGCTGGTTCCTGGTGCCAGAGCGGCCAGCGCGGCACAGGGCAGGTGGCCATGGCACAGCCCCCAGCAAGGGATCCCCTCTGGCTCTGGGCACTGACACCAGCCCTGAGCAAGGGCCCAGGGCAGCTTTCCATGGCCACCAACCATCACAACGGGTCCGGGCATTGGTTGCCATTGCACCAAACCAAGGAACGGGTCCCCGTGGCCGTTGCCATGGCACCTGGTGGCACCAACGAGTGTCACTGCAATTGTACCTGGAACAGCCCTGGCACTGCTTTGTCCCAGGGTTGCCATGGCAGCCAAGGGCAGCAACAGCTCTGCAGGCAAGTGGCCATGGAACCTGGCTGCAGAAATGGCTCCTTGGGCTGGTTTCCAAGGAAACCTGAACTGATGGGGGTTGCCATGGCACCCAAACCCAGCAGTGCGGTCCTTGCAGTGTCCATGGCAACAGTCCCTTGCAATGGCACCACTGCATGTTGGGATGATGATGCACCCTCACAGCTGGCCCAGGGCAGGTCTGGAGTGCTTCTGGTGGCAGCTTGGGCTTGGCACACAGTTGAGGAGGATGTCTGTTTGCAATGGGGAAACTCAGGAGTTTTAGATTGCTTCAAAAACAAATGAAGGAAAATCCCTCTTTGGCTGTGTGCAGCCACTTCTCTAAGCAAAGCAGGTTCCAGGTGAGTGAGGAGAGAGACCATGGGCTTGGGGAATATGAAGCAAGGTTGTCCACACTGGCTCAGAGCTCAAGGCACCACTTCTCTGAGCAGGCCAGGGCTCCTTAGGAGAGTCCCTGGATCAATATCAGCCACTGAATGCTGCAATCACCTCTTGTGTAATAAGAACAGCAATAAAAAGACACCCTTTAAAATAGGACTACATATTTCCTGGAAGCTCTTTGAACTATTTCTCCATAACTGTCAAAGGAAAACCTCCTAATGAACTACACTGGAGCAGAGGGAAATCAAGGCAGAGCCAGGGTTTGTCAGGACTTGCTTGATCCTCATGAGCCTCACTGTGCATTTGGAGTGAGCCCTTGAACCTCAGGGCCTGGGAGGAGATTGCACAAACCTTGCCAGGAGTCAAAGGCAGAGGAAACACCCCAAGTGTCTCCAGGCATTCATGGCTCCCTCTGAGGTCCCTCTCCAACACAGGCTCCTCATGGACTCCTTGGAGGAGAGAATTTGTGGCCAGGATGGCACAAAAACCTCTCAGACAGTGTGGAAAAGAAAATCTAAAGTACCTTCAACACCTTGAGTGTCTCAAAGCATTAATGAGCCCCATTTCGTGTCAGTACAAAGCTCTCCAGGGACTAATTAACGCAGATAATTGGGGCCATGATTGGACAAATATCTCCCAGAGTCTATCCCAAGGGAAACACCAAATACCTTAAAAGAACTGAAGTACCTTGAAGCATTTATGAGCCCCACTGAGTGGTGTTACTGACAAAGCCTCTCTAAGGACTAATTGCAACACATAATTAGAAGCCATGATTGCACAAAGCTCTCAGAGACTCCAAGGCAAAAGCAAAACCCAAAGTCCTTTGAAAAACCTGCAGTCCCTGGAAGCATGAAGGAGCCCCCAGGACCATTCCTGAGCAAGGCTCCCCAGGGACTCCTTCCAGCAGATCCTTGAGGCCATGGGATGTGGGCTAGGGGAGGATGCTGAGGGCAGGACAAGGGGCTGACAGTGCCCAGCCTGGCTGGGGCTGTGCCAGGAGGCCCCCGTGCCTCAGGACAAGGTGTCTCCTCACAGCCCTTGGTGGCACAGACCCTGCTGTGCCCCAGGGCACCAAGACTTGGCTTCTCTTTGTCCCCACCTGTCATCACTGCCTCCAGTTCTCTGCTCTGCCTGGGGCCTGGGGACACTTTCCCTGTGGTGTCCCTGACAGGGATCTCTTCAAAGTACAAGAAACTTCAGTGTTTCAATAGAACTGAGTTCTTAAGGGTTCTTGAGGGTTGTGTGACATCACAAAGCTGGCTTTGACATCACAGAGCTTGCTGTGACATCACAGAGCAGGGTGTGAGGCTATAGAGCAGTGTCTGCTCTCATAGAGGGTGGCTCTGAGGCATCAGAGAGTAGGTTGTGACCTCACCTGGTGGCTGTGTAACATCATAGAGGAGGCTGTGACATCACAGACCAGATTGTGACATCACAGGGTGACTTTGTGACATCAGTCTTCTGCGATGTCACAGCACTGCTGTATGAAATCACAGGGTGACATAGAGTTGGCTCTGTGATATCACAGGGTCAGTGTGATATCACAGGGTCAGTGTGACATCACAGGGGCTGTGTGACATCATGGGGGCAGCATGACATCACAGGGGCTGTGTGACATCTCAGGAGCTGTGTGACATCACAGGGGCAATGTGACATCACAGGTGCAGTGTGAGGTCACTCTGCCCCGGCCCCCCTCACAGTTCCCCCCAGAGCAGTCCAACCCTGCTCGTGCACAGCGGGGTCCCCTGTCCCCCCGGGTCCCCCGGCCCCGCAGCCTCCCCCAGAGGATGTTCCACGAGATCGACCCCAGAGCCTGACACGGGGACGGGGCCCTGGGGGTGGCACAGGGGGACAGGGACTCCCCGGCAGCGTCCCCGTGTCCCCCAGGGCCAGAGCCTGGGCCAGGGCTCCTTCACCCTGTTACAAACGAGGCCTTGAGAGCGCTGAAAAACCCCCGGCAAGGGATCAGCCAAAACCAGATTTAATATTAAGGGACAGCAGCACAAAGTTCCTTGGCAAGAGTCACTCTGCTCCTGACTGGACACTTCAGGCACACCAAGGAAACAAAGCAACTACAAAACCAAACAGAATCCAGGCAATAAAACCAGAAATTAACCTGGAACTGTCCCTGTGTGTGCATGTGTGAGTGACACAAGGACAGCAAGGGCAAGGATAAAAGGAACATGGCCTGAAAGCTTAACAGAGCTCAAACTTAACAGGACTTTACTTATACATTAACCTTAACTGATACTTTCAACCTCACAGTTTAGCAAAAGAGCAGAGTATGACAGCATGTAACCTAACTTAAACCTATGACTTCGCAATTTAACAGAGGAATAACACTTAACAATATTGAACTTAACATAAAACTTATACTAAAGGTAACTGCTTAGCAAAAGAAAACCTCTCAGCAGCATTTAACTTCACTTAGGCCTTGTGATTTAACCTTCCCTACAGGCCTGACTGACTCAGCTATCCAAGGCACTCAAGCCCCTCAGAGTGCAGCATTTCTGCCACATTTCCCCAGCACAGGCACTCCTGTGTGCACACAGACACAAAGAGTCAGTGCAAGGCACCTGTGAGCAATTCCCCTGAGGGCAGGAAATGCTCACTGTGGGTCCTTTGGCATCTCCCCAGCGGGTGAAGGGTTGACCCTGGAGGAGTGGGGGGATCGGCCCAGGCTCTGTTGTTGTTCAGGATCCCCGAGTGCAGCAAACGGGAGAGTTCCCGGCTGGGAGAGGCCCCACTCAGAGGGAGTGGCTGGCCCAGGAGAGCTCCAAGGGCTCCTTTTGGAGCGCTGTTTGCAGGGCCCCAAGAGAGGGGCTTCAGTCCCAGCAATGGTTCATCCTGGCCGCACTTGGCATCAGCAGCTTTCTTTGGCAGGGTGAGAACAGGGATGTTGTGCCGCTCAGGGAACACAAACAGGTCCCAGGACTGCTCCTATAGGAACCAGGAGCTGGTTGGGCAGCAGCAGTGCCTGGAGCAGACAGTGTTTGTGATGAGCTGCAGAGGAGCTGAGCCCAGGGGCTGTTGGCCAAGGCGAGCATTTGTTGCCCAGGGAGCATTTCTCAGCTGGCAGGGCGGCCTGAGAAGGGGAGGGGGGAATGCAGCAGCACCGGGCATGGAACCAAGGGACCATTGTGACCCTGTGGGGCCCTGTGAGACCAAGAGACCATTGTGACACTGTGGGACCCTGTGACAACAAGGGACCATTGTGACACTGTGGGGCCTCATGGAATCATGGAGAGCACTGTGATGTTGCTGGGCCTCATGGATCCATGGGGACTGTACTGACGCTGTGTGGCTCCATGGAATGTAGGGATCATTGTGACACTGAGAGGCCTCATCAAAACAAGGGGCCATTGTGACAGCGTGGGTCTGCATGGAACCATGGAGACCATTCGGACACTTTGGGGTGTTATGGAACCAAGGGGCCATGGTGACACTGAGGGGCACCATGGAAACACAGAGACCATTGTGACACTCAGGGGACTCATGGAAACGCAGAGACCATTGTGACGCTGTGAGGCCTCATGGAATCAGTGAGACCATTGTGATCCTGGGAGGACCATTGTGATATTGTGGGGCCTCGTGAAACCAAGAGGCCTTTGTGACACTGCAGGTATTCTTGTAATCAAGGGGCCATTGTGACACTGCTGGAACCCATGGAATCAAGTCACCATTATGACACTGCGGGGCCCCATGGATCCAAGGAACCATTGTGACAATATGGAGCCCCACAAAACCAAGGGAACACAAAACAAGTCTGGCTGCTTTGGCCTCCCATAGACTGCCTGACTGGTCCAACTGACCTTTGCATGTTGAGTGTCACTTCTCATCTGCTGCTGAAGCACTGAGGCTCTGTGCTTTCCTTCCCAATGGAAAAGAACTGTCCTCCTGCTCTAGGCACCCATGGCCAGAATTGGGATTTCACCTCCAAAGGTCCTTATATCCAGGGATTCTTCCAATAGGAATATTGCCAGGACAAGTCTGTCTGGCAGTGGTTTCACAAGGGTCACCTCTCATCCGTCCCCAAAACATTGGGAAAGGCTCCATGCTCTCCTTCCTAAGGAAAGAACTGTCTGCTTCTCCAGGTGCCCATGGCTGAGATTGGGTTTCCACCTCCAAAATTCCCTAAATCCAAACTCTGCAATTACTGACAATCTAGCTGGCCGTGGCCTGCTGAGGCTCTCACTTGCCTTCCAAACCTTGAGGCTCTGTGCTTTCCTTCCCATGGAAAAGAACTGTCCTTCTCAGCCAGGTGCCCATGGCCACAATTGGGATTTCACCTCCAACACTGCCTGTTTTGACAGACTGGAGGAGATTGTTGGCTCTAAACATTTTGTGTGTGGGGGAGGAAGGGGCAGGTCCAGCCTTGCCCTGCCCTGTAAGCCCAGCCCTGCCCTGCCCTGTGACCCCAATCCCCTCAGGGGCCTTCAGTGGGTTTACGGTTTCTACCTGAAGGGCGGCACCCTGAACCCCCAGCACCGCCGTTCCACCCTGGGCACTGGGGCCCTCTTGGCTCTACTCAGTGCTGCCGCTGTACTCGGGGCACCCTAAACCCCGCTAGGGACCCGTGTCCCCCCACTGCAGGGATTGTGCGCGACTCACACTGCCCCGATCCTCCACGCACCCGGAGCTCCATTCAGGGCTTGCGTGCCAACTCACCAATTCATCTGCCACCTTTACTCAAATTTGGTGCACAGGAAAAACACCAGCCAGATATTTGTAAGAGGTCAAAATGACACAAAATTCTACTGGCAAAGTGCAAAAAATCAAGAACTTTGGAATAGGATTTAACGCAACATCAAATTACACATAAAACACTAATCATAGCAGTAACTTCATTAACTTAGCCCATTTATCCTGGAAACATTAAAACACGTAAGCTGTTAGGGTATCCAAAAATGTTCCATATAAAGAGCATTAGAACAAGAAGAAAGAGAGAGAGACAGAAAGACAGAAGCTCTATAGAAAGACACATATATGACTAACAGCTCCTAGGGTTCCAGTGTGGGTGAGACACAAACCCCAGGAGAGGGCAGAGTCCATACCAGGGGCTCACCTTGTGCTCTATATTTTAAGCCCCCGGGCCCTTGTGAGCCTCCCCCAGGTGGGATTTCTGATCACACAGGCAATCAGGTTGGGTTAGCACTGTACCCACTGTGTGACTGATTGACAGCTCATCCCACAGTGTCTCAGGACATTGATCTCATCCAGCCTCTGACAGTGACCATGGTGACACAGGGGAACCTCATGGAACCGTGGGTCAGTTGTGACAATGTGGGTCCAAGGACACACCGGGGGATGTCATAGGTAGAATAATGATAGAAGAAAAGTATTACCGCGCCTGAGTGGGCGCTGCTGGTGATAGAGAGACGGTGAATCTTGTTTCTTGAATCAGAAGGCTTGATTTATTAAGATATTATATATAATACATTATGACTATACTAATAAGAATATAGAGAGAGGTTTGCAGAGCAGCTAGGCTAGCTAGGAAGAGATAGAAAAGAATCCCAACAAAGCTGTGGCCAAGGACTCAGTCCTCTGGCTTACACTTTGTGATTGGCCCTTAATTATAAACATGGGAACATGAACCAATCACCAATCAAAATAGGTGCCCCTGTTGCATTCACCAGCAGCTGATAATAATTGTTTATGTTCTCCTCTGAGGCTTCAGCCTTCAAGAAGACACAGAAATCTGAAATAAAGGATTTCTGTGAAAAAATGTCTGCGACATCTCACCTTTCTAAATTGTATAAAATAAAAAAAATGCTGATGTGGAATGAACAGGAAATTTCTTCACCTGTAGAATATACAATAACTAACAAATCACTAGAACAATGCTACAATATAAGAAAAATGCAAAATACAATGCAAAGAGAATTTGAGTCCATGCAGCTGAGTTTCAGGAACAGTCCAAGAGCCAAAGTTGTTTCCCTTGGAATATCTGAGAGTCCTTTTTGGTCCTGAAAACAACTTGCTGCAAAAGGAATCCCATCAATAGTTATCAAAAAACCACTGACAGTCATAACACAATTTTTAAACAGTTTGTGGAATGTCCTTTCTGGCCCTTCAATGCTTCAGAGCTGCTGCCCGCTGTTTTCAATCTTTTTTATTTAATTTTAATTTTTTTTTTTTTTAATTGAAAAACAAAAGAGCAGCACCCGAGCAGAGCAGTGCCAGACAAGGAAAGGCCCTGGGGGCCCTGGCCCATACTGGACCAGGAACCCCAAAACTGGCTCACAAAGGGGGACCAGGACCGGTAGGAGAAACCAGAGTCCCCAAAAACATAAGGAGGCCACGCAGTGGGACCAGCCCAGGAATTTTTTGAGCCCAACGCCCCAGGCCAAACCCATGAGGAAGGCTCTGCATATCCACAGGCCTGAACCCTGCTGCCAGTACAATGGCAGCACGGGTAGTGAGACGCTTCCTTTCCCCTAAACCACTGAGGCATGCCAGCAGCAGGGAAATAGAAGCTGCCCCGAGAATCTTCATCTCGGGTCTGGGAATGTTTGTTTCCCACAGCAACATGTCACCACCCCCACTGGGCTGGGGACCAGAGGCAGAACTTTTGGGAGCCCCCTCCCCCTCGCCGCTAGGGCACAAGATGGGCGGCAGAGATGGCAGCCTCTATGGGACAGCAACCGAAACACCACCCCCCAAACCGCCGAGCTTGAAAGCCGGCAGCTGGACTGCCGCAAGAGTCAGCTGGCGGGCAGCCCCCGCTCCACTGAAGGAGAGACCAGACTCCGGGGCTGCTTCCTGGAGCGGGCCCGGGGCTGGCGGGCCGGCCATGGGGGGCGCTGGGCCAGGGTGGGGGCCCACGGGGCTGTGGATGACGCTGGGGCTGGCCTGGAACGCGGCAGTGACTCTGGCCACGGAGGAGCCGGCCGAGGAGGGAATCACGCTGATCGTGGGATCAGCCGCGGGCTGCTCCGAGAGTCCCGCAGGTTCAGCGCCGTTTTCTGCCGCTGACTCTGGGACTGTCTCGGCTTGAAGCGGCGGGGATGCGCGAGAACCCACCTCCGCCGCGTCCCCCAGCCCTGAAAGCAGCGGCAGGCACGACACGGGGCCGGCGCCGTGCCCCGCCGCTGACTCCGGGGTCTGCTGCAGAGGCGCAGTCGCAGTCTCCTTCGGAGCGCAAACAGGCAGCAGCGGAGCCGGGAGAAGCGGCGGGGCATCGCTGTTGCTTAGCAACAGGTCAATCGCCGAAAGTGCTGTTCTCTTCTGCCTTCTCCGACACAGGCTCTGGCGGGGGCGGGGAGGCCGGTGAAACCGCGGGCGGGACCTCCTGGAGTGACGGCTCTAGCAGGGGCGTGGAGGAAGCCTTGGAGACCGGTGCCGCTCCGATGTGTGAAGGAGGCGGAGTCTGAGAGGCCGGCGCTGGCTTGAGCGGCCACTCCCATCCCCCCGGAGAGAGAGAAGGGGGGGGAGGACAACACTCCATCTGAGCATGCTCCGGAGCAAGAGTAAAAAAAACTTCTTCGCGCCGCGAAGTTTCAGCCCCCCGCGCCGCGAAGCAGGGGGGGGCGAAAAGCCCAAAGTCATCACCCATGGGGTCTTCTGCCAAGGGCGGTGGAAACGGAGCTTGTCCATAACAGTTAGAGATCCATTGAAAACAAGCTGCTCTGCGCTTCAGGACTGGGAAAAGCTTTATAAATGCTGGGTAGATAGAAGGCAACACGCGTCCCTGACTGTAGACGCACTGGATAATTGAGTCCATGCACTCCCAGACGAAAACATCTAAAGCGTACAGGACATCAGTAAAAAACCCAAAAAGCTTTGCCCATCGAAAGAACCCATAGATATCTGTTTCTGACAAAAAGCAACCATCTTCTCTGCACCAATATTTCCAGAGGGCAATAAGCTTTTCCTCTGAAGCGGAGAACTGAATGTCTTCTGGCAAGGCATGTGTCTGCCAAACAAACAGCCACAAGCTATGAAGGGCTGGTTCATCAGGGATAGAAAAGCCCACAGTACCTTCTAAAAGAGTCCAGCTTGCTCTGGCCAGCTCCACAGGTCTGCTGCCCTTTTCCATCATCTTTCCTGATGGTTTTCCAGAAGAAGGTTCTGTTGTGGTCAGCCTTGGCTGTGAACTCTGTCCAAATCAGGATCTTCAGTTCTTCAGCTCCTGGCTTGAATCCACTTTCTTTGGTCACTTCAAAGCAACCATCAAATGCCACACATACAGGATTTTACCCAGTGCAGCAATTTTGCTCCTCTGGTCTTATTAAATTAATTTTTGCTCTGACACGTCGGGTCACCAGATATTACCGCGCCTGAGTGGGCGCTGCTGGTGATAGAGAGACGGTGAATCTTGTTTCTTGAATCAGAAAGCTGAATTTATTAATATAAGATATAATACATTATAGTTATACTAGAAAGAATAAGGAGAGAGGTTTGCAGAGCAGCTAGGCTAGCTAGGAAGAGATAGAAAAGAATCCCAACAAAGCTGTGGCCAAGGACTCAGTCCCCTGGCTTACACTTTGTGATTGGCCCTTAATTATAAACATGGGAACATGAACCAATCACCAATCAAAATAGGTGCCCCTGTTGCATTCCCCAGAAGCTGATAATAATTGTTTATGTTCTCCTCTGAGGCCTCAGCCTTCCAGAAGACACAGAAAACTGAAAGAAAGGTTTTCTGTGAAAAAATGTCTGCGACAGAAAAGCCTTTTGAAATGAAGCCTTGTTCAGCCACATCAATAGCTGGCCTATCATCTCTTCTGTGTGCAACTAAGCAGTTACAAGTTCCCATGTGAAGCTATTTTGAGAATGAGACTTTGTGACCATTCTATTCTGAGGGTGAAAAACAAATGCACCTGCAATAACAAGTAATTTGTCCCGTGAGAATCAGTGAAGAGGTAAACAATACAATAGAGAGATTTGATGCACAAGTAAAATCTATTTTATTAACCAATAATCGACTAACTGATAAGAAACCTTTGAATGAACTAAAGGTGCACACAAGGTCTGTTAAACTGTGTAAAATGAGTTGTATGAATAAAGAATAAAGAGTTCTTCTCCATCTTAGCTTAGTCCTATGGGATTTCAGTTCCCCCCTTCTTGACGGCTTTGGGTTCTCCCTTCTTTGGAGCTTTGGGTTCCGCCTTCTTTGGGTCTTTGTCTTCCTTCTTCTCTGGGATCTTGGTTTCCTTCCTCTCTGATGCTTTGGTGTCCTTCTTCTCTGATGCTTTGATTTTCTTCCCTTCTGATGCTTTGCTTTCCTTCCTCTCTGGGATTTTGGTTTCTTTTTTTGGAATTTTGGTTTCCTTATTCTCTCGGGTCTTGGTTTTCCCCTTTGCTGGTATTGGAGGTTGCTTGCCAACAGAGACACTCTTCTTTCCCTTCTTCTGCCTCTCTTCCTCCTTCCTCCTCTCTTCCTCCTCTAAGGCTTTTGCCTCCTCCTCGACCTTTTGAGCTGGCTCCTTCAGCTCCCTTCTGCAGACAAAACAGAAAATATGGCTGAGAGTCCCACCAGAACCTTGGGCTCCCTCGTCCTGGCTGGCCCTGCACTTCATTCCTTGACCCTGAGGCCATTTCCGTGAATTCTCCTCAACCCACAGAGGTTGGGAACATCCCAAGTGAGGGCATGGGTGGAAGGGGACCTCCAGGACCGGCCAAACCTGAGCTTTGCCATCATAAGGTCTTGACTGTGCAAGCTCCCTCTGAAGGCACAGCCAGACCCCTCCAGCCCCTGCCAAAGGCTGATCCAGCAGCTCTCTGCACTGGTGCCTGGAAACGCCCTTTGTCTCTTGGCTTCCCAGTTTAAAGCAGAGCACAGATTGCTGACATCTGCTTAGCTCTCCTACAGTTCTTACTCAGCTCATTCAGCCCCCTTCTCCCTGGGCATAGCTGAAGCATGATTTTAAAGAGTTCAGATTTCAGCTGAGGGTTAGAAGCAATTCCCATTGATCAGGATGTAGGTTAGATAGGCAGACCATAGGTTAATGATTATGAGATGCTTAAGCTGGAGCAGATTGTTCTATTGTTTACCATTAGGAGAGGGAAGTGGAGGAAGTGAACTGTTATAAGAACATCTCGAAACCAGTAGAACAATGGTTAGCACCTGGGCTTGATGTCAATCAATCACTAAGCAGGGGACCTTGGATGGTGCCAGAGGGTCACAGAGACCTGATGAAGACATTCCTGACTTCATCCCCTAAGACCACTGACCCAATTCGAGACACCAACCCAATTCAAGGGAAGAATTGCACAGGAGTGAAGGACCAATGACCTCATTTGAATACAGAGCAGGGATGGGAGGTGCTGGGGTTGTGCAGATGTATTGTGTGTAAGATCTTGGGAAATAAAGAGAGGGCAAAGAACCTTGGACAGCGCGGTCACGCCTTTTAGGGACGGCTCTGGTGCCGCCCGCCAGTGTTAATAAACATCCCACTGTCTAACTTTAATTAGTTAGAGAGTCTCTGCCCGTGATCTTCGGTTTTAACGACTCCTAGCCTGCTCCTTCATGAGAACAATCCTATCAGTCAGAAAGCAAAGGCTGCAGGAACTCCTCTCCTGCAAGACAGGCTCTTGTCGGGCAGATTTCCTGCTGGAACCCAGCTGGGACCAAGCAAACCAGTGCTGGCTGCCATGGAAACCACTGGAAGCAGCCTCGTCCGTCTCCTCCCCATGAAACCAACTTCAGCCTGGCCTGAAGACGTCCTGATGCACAGGCTTGCTTTAAGCACCTCCACTCCCAGCTCCACACTTGGCCTGTGTGTCCTGAGCTGGGCTGCCTTGCTGGAGCTGAGCTTCTCCTGTGCTTGCCTACGGCTGCAGCTGCAGGGGAGCCTAAAGCACAGGAGTTTTTCTGGCTGCTATGCCACCATAAGGAGAACCCTGGCAGATCAGCAGTGCAAGGACTTCATCTGTGGCAGGAGCAGGACCCAAAGCAAGGTTTGCTCTGTGCCCCACGCCTGCCCATACCACAATCACACTGTTCTGGTGAAGAAGGCAGATGATGAAGAAGATGCCACTCAACACCATGGACTTCAAGACACCTCTAAATGCGGTGCCAAGGCAGGCCCAGAGCCCAGCTCCCCGCAGAGAGCAGCTAAGCCAGGAGGGCTCAGCACTCAAATAGAGAAGATGATGTTCTGTCTCAACAGAAGAAGGTCCTTCCTCTCTTGGCAGCCAGGGAGCTCAGAGTGGCCATCCCTATGTTGCTGCTGGCCTTTGCTCTGCAGCTCCTCTGAGCTCAGAGGCCTTGGAGCAGGGAAGCCCTGCAGGGACAATAACCCGTGGCAGAGCAGGAACCCACGGAAGGCTGACTCACCTGTCCCTGAGAGAGGCCTGAGAGCCACAGTTGATCTCCTGGGGGCTCAGGGAGGAGCTGACACGTGAGGCCGCCCTGGGCACCAGCACCTCAGAGGTGGAGCCTCCCTCCATGTGGCACAGCTCCGGGACATTGCAGGTGGTGTTGAGGTGGCCAGAGAAGGTGGAGGTGACCTGCTGGCTCTCTCCTGGCTGCAGCACACCTGGCAGTGGCAGGATATTGAAAGCCTGGATGGAAGACAAGAGAGATTGAGGTGTTGAGCATGGAAATGGATGCAGAAGAGCATCTTGGAGCTGTAGCCAGAGGGGCCTATTCCCCAAACACTGCCAGAATCACCCTCACCTCATCCTGCATCCATGCCATTGACCAGTGCAGGGACCATGGGGAAAATCTTCTCCCATACTCACAGCACAATGCATTAATTAGTACATTACATGAAAGTGAACTAGGATGTCTCCTGGCAGTAGAAATTCTCTCTGATGCACAATTTGCCATTACAAAGTTTCAAAACTTCCTGCTTTTAGAAAAGGAGGAGACTCAGAGTGAGAGCTCTTGGAGCTGAGGGAAGGAGTCCAGTCCAGCTCATCTGACTCCTGAGGCTCTTCCCCTCTCTCTCTGATTTAAATGCTTCTTTCTCAAGGTGCTACAGCAAAAGCTCCTGCAACAATTTCCTGTGGAGCACTTGAGGAGTTCCAGGGGGAGCAGTGCCCTCCACAGGTGCTGCACAGCATCCTTGGGCAGCCCTGCAACGTGTCCTGCACGGCCTCTCCAACAAGCAGCTGCTCCAGCAGCACTTTGCGATGGCCTGCAGGGATGGGAGGCCCCTCTGTGGCCAATGCTGAGGGCCCCCAGTGGCACTGGCAGCTCCAGCCCTGCTTGCCACACTGACAATGGGCAAGGGAGTCAGATTCCCTCTTGCCTTCTCTGCTCCCAGGGCAGTGTGCGCCACGTCCAGGGAGCACCTGAATCCCTCCAAGCCTCGAGGCAGGTGAGGGTGCTCAGGACTTGGTGCTGGCACCCAAAAAACAAGCCATTTTCTGTGCTGGGAGGAAGAGACAGCCCCTCTGCAAAGTCTGCCTTTGTCAGACAGCTCCAGGGCCAGCAGTGCAATAGCAGCTCTGGGTGAAAGCAGAGCCCTGCAAACAGGGAGTCTGGCTGCCTTGGGAAGAGGGTCCATGGAGATCAGCATAATCCCAGCTTGCTCTGTGAGGGAAGCTGGAGGTGTTACCATGATGATGCAGAGAAAAGCCTCATCTTACACTGGGAAGGAAACAAGGCAAAAAAATCCCACACTCAGCACAGGCCTGTAGGATCTGAGCCAGCTTCTCCAAGGAAAACTCTCCTATTTCTCCCTCCCCCTCAGCCCATGTCCAGCCACGTGCCCTGCTGCCCAGCCCACTGTCAGGGCACAGCACAGCAGGGCAGCAAAAAGGGAGCTCAGCATGAGCAGGACTTGGTGCTGGCAGGCTGGGGAGGCAAAGCAAGCAGTCGGTGTACAAGAAAATCTACCTCTGCTCCTGAAGAGTGGGTAAAATCCTGCACTTCTTTCAGGGCTCTGGCTGCCTCCTCCTGTCCAGTCCTGAAGTGCCTCCATCGAGTTGCCGCACAATCCAGACTGGTTCTCCTCTCCTTCGGTGGCTGGGGTTTGAATTTAGGTGGGTGGAGCTCATCTCTGGAAAATAAATAACTATGAACAGGGACCTGCAGTGGGAGAGAGGGAGGGAGGGACACCTGCACGAGCAGCTCCTGGCCAGGATGCAGCCCCTGGCTGGGTGCTGGCTCGTTGGACTGAGAAATGGTTTGATCCAGCCCTTCCCAATCCAGGCTGGGGCAGGTCTGTTCTAAAGGCAGCCCAGGGATGGCACTGAGGTGCTGCAGCAGCTGCAACTGCTCGCATTGAGCAATTACAGAGGACAGGCATTTACACCTGGTGGGGATGCAAAAAGCACAGTGGGAGAGGAAAAGACAGAGAAGGCAGCAAAAAGGTGAGATTTGAGACACCGAGGGGCAGACCCAGCCAGTGCCCAGCCAGCACAGCCCACCCAGTGCCCAAGGTCAGAAACTCTGCAGCTCCACCAGGGATTTATCAGGAATGTTCCCCTGACACCGCTGGGGGGTTGGTTGACATTTTACAACACTCCCAGGTGACTCAGGTCGCATTCCCCATCCATCCTTCCTTCCATCCATACATACACAGGCTGTGGTGCTGGGATCCTGCCAAGCTCTGCCAGCCTTGGGCTTGGGGAGATTTCTGCCAGCCGTCCTGAGCTCCGTAATTGTGCTCTCTGTTCCAGGAAGCAAGCAAGAAAGATTTTAAAAAACCCAAAACAAACCACAACAGAGAAACCTAAAAAACCTTCAACAGCTCAACCCTGCTCAAGTTATTTCTTTAGGGACAGCTACCACTCTCCAGCTGAAATGCTGGGCTTTTGGGGAAAAAGAAAATTACATGTTCACCTCCAAATTGAAAAGGATTAAGCTAAGAGAACCTTTCAAACTAAAAGTTACTGTCCGAAAGGTTTTATCTTTGCAAGAAATCTCTAGGTAAGACCAGCCTGACGGTTAAACAACTGGTTCTTCTGGTGGGGAGAAACCCTCCTCTTTAAGGGAAGCAGCCTGATAGTTAAAAGCAACTGTTTGCTCAAACTTCAGGCTCCCTGGCACAGCCTGCATTGCCTTTCCTTCCTGTTCACTGATTTACAGGCAGTGCCACGACGGCCCGGGTTCAGATGTTTGGTGCCATCCGGGGAATTTGGCATTGCCATTTCCATATGTTTTAATCAAAGTTTCAGTCCTTGCAACCACTCTTCAAATGCCAGCTTTCCTTTCTTTTACAGAAAGCTCAAGGTTCCCAGAAGACTTCTGACATCCTCTCTTGCGCTCAGAGAGATGACATTTTCAAACAGATGTTTCCAAAGTTACCAGCATTTGAAAGAATAATGACCTCAAATGCCCCCTGGATTCCAGCTGAGCCCAACTCCATTCTGTGTCAGACACTGAGATTCCCACCTCTAAGGCAGGAGCTGTTTGTGCCCCCGTCCCTCCTGTCCTTCTCCCCAGCAGCCTGTGCCTGTTTTCCCCGGCAGAATCCCTGTCCCTGTGCACCCTGCCAGGAGCAGCTGCACACAGGCTCACATCTCCCCTTGCCCTCACCAGGGGGTTTCTCTCATCCCCGAACACGCCGATGAGAACGTTGGTGCGATGAGTGCCCAGGGCCTGCACTGCCACCACAACTGGGATCTCTGCTGTGCTCTGGGGCTGCACAATCCCACAGGGCTTGGGGCTGGAGTAGAGCACAGCAGAGTCCTCCTTGCGCTTCTGGAAGGGACACAATGAAACGCAGATTCAGAGGGACCTCTCAAGAAACTGTAGGCTCTTTAACATCCACCACAACAGCAACTTACACACACCTTTAAAGCTCCCCAGGACAAAGGTCAAAGGCACAAACAAGATGCAAGAATTGTAGGGTTAGCACTCCCAGGGGATCCTGCAAGGAGGCTGCCAGCACAGGCACTGGTGTCTGTGGGTGCAGCAGCTTTTCACAACCCTCTAAGATCTCCCACAGGAAAACACCCTGAGGACTAGAGCATCAACTGTTTTTTCAGGAGCTTAAACTGCCTCCTAAAGTTTACAGTTTGGTAGGATCCTGCTCTCAGCAGATCTTTAAGACTGAATAGAAAGCAGCAAGGTCTTATCCAAACCCTTTGTTCCCCTAATAATCTCCTCAGGAATATTTGACAGGAGGAGGTGGATGTGATGCCAAACCTGGGGAATAAGCCCGTAGCAGCCAGGAAGGTGGCTGGGATTCCTAATGAGGATCTTTCTCTCGTAGGGCACCTTCAGGTGGCACTCATCACACAGCAGCACTGGGGAGGACACTTGGAGCTCAGGAACGAGACATCTGGGCAAAGAGATGACCCCAGGACAATCAGAGATACTGAGAGAATGGAGAATGCCTACCCCCAAAGACTGTGAAATGGAGCAGAACCCATTGGTCACTGTCAAATGCACATTGAAGAGCCCTACAGGGATAAATTGCCTTCTACCTCTTCCCACTCCCACATGTCTTGTCAAGGAGGGGCAAACCCTGAGAGGCAGCACCCAGAGGCTGCCAAGTGCCCCAGGCAGAGCACTTTGCCCCACAGCTGCCTCAGCCCCTCCTTTACCCAAGAAGGCTTGCAAGGACTCCTGCAACAGTGCCAGTGACCCACGAGCTCTGGGGAAGCCTTCCCAACAAGGATCAGTGCTCCCTAAGGCTCAAGGAACACACAGCTCCAGGGTCTCAGTAAAACTGACTCCCTTCTCTGCCATTGTGCTGTTGCCCTGCCTGAGAACTCAGCTCTTTGCCCCAGCCCTGGAGGGCACGAGACAGCAGCTGCCCCACAGAGGGGCTGATCAGCCCCTGCCAGGCCCTGCAGCTCCCTGGCTCCTTCACTGCACAGCTCCAGGCACTGCCTGGCCCCAGCTCCACCTGCTGTACACAGTGGCAGCCCAGGCACTGCCTGGATGGCTCTGCCTGGCACAGGGAACAGCACCAGGGAGCTGCATCCCTCTGGGCATCACACTGACACCCACAGCAGCACAGCAGCATGGAATTCTGCTGCAGCAACAACGACTTTTGCTCTCAACTCTGACAACATTAAAGCTCAAAACGGGAAGCAGAGGGAAGGACAAAAACTGGAGCTGACCTGCCACATCAAGGGCTGCTTTCCCCTTGTCACACCTTGCCCTCCCCACTCTTGCTGGGAGCCACTTCTCCCCTGCCATGTGCCCTCATGGACAGAGGCAGAGCCTGACTCTCAGCAGCTGCTTGGTGTGGCCCAAACCAGTGCACCGTGCTCACAGCCAGCACAACTCCACCTCTTGCAGCCTGAAGGAGAGGAGGCCCTCAGGAAATTTGTTCCACCTCAAGCACCAAAAACAAGGCCAATCAATGATATCATTCCTGGTGCCTTTAGAAGAGGGCCCAGGACCGTGCTGGGCTGTGAGCAAACGTGCTTTTCACCACGGGCTGCTGCCCAAGCACTGCTGTTCTCGTGTCCAGCTGGCACAACATGAGGGCATTCAGCAGCACTTCTCCTTGGCAGCTGCAGCCAGCACAGCCTGGGCAAGGCAGTGCCTGGGGGAGGCCAGGCAAGGGCTGGTACCTGGCTGTGATGATCAGGGATGCCACTCCCTTGCCAATACCCTCCAGGTCCACCAGCAATCTCCGGTAGAACTCCATCACCGTGTTGGAGCACAGGGTCACCTGGTGGAAGAGAAGAACAGTCAATGCTTCCTTACAAAAGCTCATTACCCACGGGTGATAACCTCCAGTTCCTGAGGGAGGATTTGCCCTTCATTCTTCTGCTGCTCCATGTGTAGAGCACAGTCTCAGAGTAACAAAAGCCTTCTGGCAATACCACATTTGTTAAACACACCTTGCTATAAGGGCACAGGTCAGTGTTGGGAAATTTAGGAGACTAGAGAATGGAAAAGTACAAGACTGTGGCTAATTCCAAGTCCTGCACCTGTGAGATAGCGTGTCCTTGGGCCTAGCTGTAGTAGGATAACAAATAGTGAGAGAGACATGAGAAAAGAGAGATGTAACCCCTAAGGAATGAGGAAGAGTTAATGGTATAGTTTAACCAATAGATTGCTTGGCTTACAGAATATTCATAAGCTTATTATTTGCTGTATAAGTGTTTGAAGCTTTCTTCAATAAACTGGACCTGTGATGAACCACCTGGTGTCCTGGTCCCCTTCCTATGTCAGGTCAGCTACGTTAAAACATTAGACTACAGCTCCATGCAACACTGCATTCAAATTAAGGGGCCAATTTCTCATCTGACTACAAAGACATCCATGCCGAGGAAATCTGACTCGACCACAACGAGTTCAGCTTTACAGCAGGAGGCTGAGGGCAAAGTGTGGCCCAGCAGGTGCTGGGCAGTTCATGGCTGCCCTTGGACCCTGACCCCAGGCTGGCTCTGAGAACTCCGGCCCCACGCCAGGAGTGGGGAACTGCCCCGGGCTGGGCATTGACCAGAGGCAGAACCCTCAGAACTGCCCCAGGGTGAGCACTGACCAGAGGCAGAACCCTCAGAACTGCCCCAGGCTGGGCATTGACCACAGGCAGAACCCTCAGAACTGCCCCAGGCTGGGCATTGACCACAGGCAGAACCCTCAGAACTGCCCCAGGGTGGGCACTGACCACAGGCAGAACCCTCAGAACTGCCCCAGGCTGGGCATTGACCACAGGCAGAACCCTCAGAGCCTCTTGCTCTACGCCGCAAGAGACAAGCCACCAACGGGACCAGGCAGAGGAGAAAGGAGGAGGATCTCTGTCTTGAAGTTCCACAAGGAAGGGTTTATTCCAAGCAAAAGGGTCAAAGCCAAAAGAGCCCTGGACACTCCCGTGCAAGGGCTTTTGTACAGATACAAATCAGAGGGTGAATACAAACAGCAAGCCAAAAGGGAATCCTCAGGGGAGCACTGAGGGGATTACATCAAGTGTCTGGGGCCACTTTGGGTAGGAGGGTGGGGAGGATGGCTCACATGGGCCAATGGGGCCTCCAGGAATAGGGGAATTCCAAAGGGGCATTGCAGACAGGGATTGGCTCCAGGTTAAATTGGCAAAGAAGGTTGGGGAACAAAAGGGGCTGGGTTTGACAGGCAGGGAAAGAGCTGGAACAAGGGGCAGGGAATGGCATGAGGGACAGCTTTGAGGGAGGCTAAAACCCAGGGGTAAACCAACTCAGGGAGAACACGGGGTACCACAGAACAAACCACTTAACAAGGAATCAATACAATAAATTTGAACCGCTACACATGGCTGCAGAGTTTTTTGTCTCCACTGGAGCTTCCTGCAGTGAACACAAATCATTCTGCTGCCCAGGAGGGGGGAAATGACACCACAAAGAAAAGCTCACTGCTTGATACAATGACATCTCTCTAACAGCCACCTTCTGCCCTCATCCTTGCTCTGCCCCATTGCAATCAAATCAATCGCTCTCAAAAACACAAGAATGGCTTCAGGCCTTGACCATAAGGTCTGTGAGCTCAGCATATGATTTTGGAAAGCAAACAGTGCTCTTTGAGGAACATCCCGAGTAAGCCAGCCAGCAGAGGCGTCCCAGCAGTGCAGATCTCTCAGTGCCAGCATGCTCCAAGCTGGCACCAGAGCTAAAGCCCTCCCACCCTGCAGTGCAGCTCCAGCCCTGGTGCTGCAGCGGCTGTGGCTGGGCTCTTGCCGTACCTCGATGTCCCGGTGTCCCTGGGGGAGGATGGTGCCTCCGCTGGGATTGATGGTGAACTCCCTGGGCTCCACACGGAAATGGATTCCCTTGCTCCAGGCCGGGTCGGTGTCCCTGCGGATCTGATCCACGCTGTCCACAGCCGGCTGCGTGCCATCGTCCGACATGCGGAGCTGGAACGTCAGGGGCACCGCGGAGCTGTTGGTGAGGCGGCAGCGCTGCGTGTAGGGAAAGCCTGGGCAAGGACACAAATATCCATTCAGGCACCCAGCAGGCCATGATCCTGGGGGCAAGATCCTGGCAGGATCAAAGTGGCATTGGAGTGGAGCTCTCTATGATCTGAACTACAGCTCACCCAGAAGCTGCGTGAGGAATTAATCGTCACTTAGCTCCCTTTGACACAGATTCCAGACTGCAGCCTTGAAAATGCCCACTCCTAGCCCTGCTGAACACTGCAAGCTTCTCTCTTTGTGATGGGGCCAAGCTCCCTCACCTGCCCCAAACCAGCACCAGTTCTCTCTCAGTGATGAGTGTGCACCCAGACCCAGCATTTACTCTGAGAATTCAAGCTGTCCAATTCCCTGCTCAGCCTGCCAACACTCCCACCTTTTTCAAGACATATAAAGAGTGAGTTGTCAGTGAGAAGAAGCTACAGCAAAAGAAAGTGAGGATGGAATCCGCAACTAGAACGTGAGGCAAAGAACCCTAATGCAGCTTCTCTCTGCAGGATCCTTAAGGCATCTCTTGCTTTGGGCCAAACAGACTGAGCACGTGACAGCTCAGAGCCCGCTCAGCTGGGGGCACAGCCGAGCCTTGCTTTGAGATTAGCAATCAGGAACCAGGTCCCACCTCAGCCCACAAACAGGGACATCACAGCCGTGCTGCTCACTGAGAGTGCTGCCTGCAAGGGTTTACCCCACTTTGGCTCTGAGATTTGCTTTCCATCCTGCAAAGCCAGAGATACAGCCACTCATGGTGGGGATGTCCTGCAGAGCGCGCAGAGCAGCCACAGCCTGCTCTGCACTGCACATCTGGCTGGGCTGGCCAGCTCTGTGGGGAGGAGACTTCTCCCCAGGCCTGCTCACCAAGAGTCAATGGGACACAGATGGGGAGGAAAAACAACTGCAGCTGCAGCCCAGAGCTTCTCTGTGCCCATCCAAGTGACCACTGCCAGCTCCAGCAGGGACTCCAGCAGGGAGGCAAGAGAGGCACAAAAAGGACAAACCCAGATGTCAAAACCTCCAAGGAGACTGAGGCCAGCACATGCAGACAACAGTCAAGAGTTACAAAGAAGCAAAAATACAACAGCTGCCTTCCGCCGAAGAGCCCTTAGGAATGAAAATGGATTCAGCAGGATCAATCTCCTGCTTCAGAACCATATTTCCATCTCTTTCCTTTCGTGTTTCATTCCTTCCAAAGTCAACTTGACAAGCGCCTCTGTGGTGATGCAGGCTGGGGAAGAAGAAGCTCAAGAAAGGCAATGAGTTTCCTTCAGAAGTTCATGAACTTCATTGTTCTGGCTTTAGGCTTGGCAGTGAACGTTGCCCTGGGTCTGGGAAGGGGGA
The DNA here is from genome assembly GCF_027887145.1 of Ammospiza caudacuta. NCBI lineage: Eukaryota > Metazoa > Chordata > Aves > Passeriformes > Passerellidae > Ammospiza > Ammospiza caudacuta. Next base: position 5,094,230 of record NC_080602.1, read on the forward strand.
CAGGGGTTCTGGGGGGTTTTGGGGGGTTTTGGCCCTGGGCTGGGCTTTTCCCTGGGGGGTTCTTGGGAGTTGTGGCGTGATGCCGTGGGCGGCTGTGCAGTGGGAGCTGAGGCTGGGCAGGGAGCGGAGCTTCCCTTCCTCCCGCTCGGGGGTCGCAGCTCGGCCGCTGCTGCTGCGGGAGGTTTGTGCTTGGCCCGGGGCTGCCCTGGCTGCAGCTCAGCGCTGGCACCGACCCTGCCTGCCTGCCCCGCTGCTGCTGCTGCTGCTGCTGGGCACTGCCCGCATCCCCCTGCCCTCTGGGGCTTTGCAAAAGGAGCATTTCCTCCTTCCCTTCCCTTCCCGCACCGGCTGGGGGGGATCCCTGGCCTGCCAGAGCCCACAGCTCCTCCTGCTGTCACCAGAACTCCACCAAAGGGGAAAAACAGGACTGGGAAATGTCTGTTCTTGCCTTCTTGTCTGTGCTCTCCTGAGACAGTCTAGCAAAGAACTGTTATTCCTTTTCCCACACTTTTGCCTGGGAGCCCTGTCATTTCAAAGGGATAATCATTTGGAGGGAGGGGCTCATCTTTCCATTGCAGCAAGATTCCCACCTTCCTTGGCAGACATCTGTCTTTTAAAGCAGCACAGAGACACCAGAAAATTCTGCCTTTCTATTCCTTGCTTCCACTGGATCTCACAATGGCAAAATGCCCCCTGAGGCAGCAGCAGCAGCAGCAGCTCTGCAGTTCACAGCCTGAAGAGGCTGCTGGGGCAGAGCAGGAGTGAGGGATGCTTTTCTGTTGGAAGGCACACATCCCTGAGGCTGTGTCCCAGCCCAGGGAACACTCACCAAAGGAGATGTCCCCGAAGTCGAGCTCAGCGAGGTCGAAGTGTAAACTCGGTGCAGTGACGCTGCCCCTGCAGGCCGAGGACAGAGCAGGCAATGGCTCGGTTAAAGGCGTTGCAAAGCTCCGGCTGTCGTGGCTCGGGGGCACAAAACCCGGGCTCAGGGCACCCGGGGTTTCCAACCAACACAGCCCCGTGTGCTCAGCTGAGGGACAGGAGACAGGGGCAGGGATGTGGAGAGGTAGAAGGGAGTTCCAGGGGTTCCTTGAGCCCAGGAAAGGGGAGTCCAGGGTTTCCCAAAAAGGGGGGACCAGAGTGGGGACACCCGGGATGTTCTGGAAGGGGCAGTTCAGGCTGTCTCTGCTTTTGCAGAAAGGTGTGCCTGGGAAAGGCAGGAATGGGAGACCAAGGCGTTCCAGGTTGTCCCAGAGTCAGGCCTACGCCAAGTCTGGAGGCTGGGAGCCATGGGGTGCCCGGGAAAAGGGGAGCAGCGGGACCTGATGTCCAGAACAGGGGGATTCAGGGGGTCCCTGTGCAGGCTAAGGGGAGCAGGGGGGTCCCGGTGCTGGCAGTGGCGGTTCAGGGTCCCGGTGCCGGGGGTCCCACTCGCCCCTGGCCCCCCAGGAGCGCCCCCAGCCCCAGCGCTGGAGCCATCGCGCTGCTCCTCCTCACTGCCAGTGTGATCCCAGGATGATCCCAGTAGAACTCAGTCACCCAGGAGCTGCTCCCAGGATGATCCCAGTACAGCCCAGTCACTCCCAGTCCTGGCATCCCCCCAGGCCTCTCTGCGTTCCGACCTGTCCCGGCTCCATCCCCGCCCCTGCCGGGGGCTGCAAGGGCTGCGGGAGCGGAGGAGGACGAGGAGGAGGGAAGGGAGGAAGAGGCGGAGCGGGGGCGGAGAGGGGGAGCCAGGCGGCTCCGGCGCTGCCTGAACTTGCAGCAGCCGCTTGTCCCCTCCTGTCAGGGAGTTGTGCAGAGCCAGAAGGTCCCCTCTGAGCCTCCTTTTCTCCCGGCTGAGCCCCCTTCCCTGCTGCCTCAGCCCCTCCTGCTGTTCCAGCCAGGGTCGGATACTAGTGCTGCAAAGAGCAATGTACAGACCTGGCATAGGTGCCTTTGTCACCACATTTTAACCTTTCATTGGTTATAGAAAGACTCTTGGGAAGCCTCAAACTGCAGTCAGTCGCTGCAGTGCCAATGTCCTTGGCAAAGCCCTGCGGCCCGGCCCGGCCCCGCACTCGGCGCCGCGGTTGCCCGGTAACCGCGCCCGGGCCCTCAGCGCCTGTGACAGCGGCGCGGCCTCAGCTGCCTGAGAGCGCGGCCCTGGCTGGGTGTGCGCAGCCTGGGCTCCTGCAGGCGGCTGCACCGGGCCATTCGCCGGGTGAATTGTCGGCGTAGAGAATTGCTAAAGGTGCAGAGCATTGGCCTCTGCGAAAAGCCCAGCAGCGTGCAGAACACTGGTGTCTGCTAGGGAGTCCTGAATTTCACTTGAAGGTAAAGACCGACTAAAGTTGAACTTTTTGGTTTTGTTTCATCTGTGCTCTGAAAGAGAATGCCAAAGGGAAATAGAGGATGTGATCATGCCAGTCTTCTGGCGCAGCAGTTCAGTGACATGTTGTGGTGGTTTGACCAGGAAGAAGTGGGAACATTTTCTAAAGATAGTAGTATATACATTTTTTTCCTATAGTAACTGCTTAAACTGCTTAAAGGTGAATGAGTTCTGTTCAAGTTTCAGTAGGTTTTTATCATCTGGGTTTTAAAATTTTTAGGGAGTTGCCTCTGTATTGAGGTGCAAAGGAGACCATATGCCAAAGTCAATGGTCTGGATTTTATGGAACAGTAAATGTGAGGGAGAAAGAGAGAGAAAGAAAAGAAAAAGTGGGAGGGGGCTGGAGGTTGGCAAGGGGGGGAGGAGAAAGAGAGTGACAGAGAGAGGTTTAGTAGAAAATATCACCATTCCATGGCTCCCATTGGCCTACCATTAAATCCTCTTCTGGTCTTCTGTGTGGTGAGGTCTGGCAAAATGTAAGACTCCAATGGATTAATGCAGATTTGGGCAAGGGGATACCTTGCCCAGGTACCTCCCAGGAGTGGGGCAAGTTGGACTGTCTCTTGCTACTTTCAAATAATATAAAATTTTTAGCACCCATATATCCTTTGAGTCTGCCATGAGTTGGGTTCTGGATTTTCAGATTTGCTGTGTTACTTTGCATGCCCTGCAGTCGTCTGGTGCGAGGCCTCAGGAATGGGTCTGGAGGCACTGTGGAGGTCTTTGCTGGGAGGTTTGTGTGCAAACCTGGCCTCAGCAGAAGAGTCTGTGGCTATGACTTCCCCAGCCTGAACCCAGACAGAGCTGATTTTCAGGACAGCTGCTGGGTTTGGCTTTGTTGTGGATAGGTTTTACTCCTCAGCCTTGTTTACTTGTCCCCAGACCTGAGCTAATGGGACAATAGTGTCACCTTGATCTTGTCTCAAGTTCCCTTAGGCAGCTTAACTCACAGTGCCAAGTTCCAGTCAGGAGGCATTTTCAGGGAGGGGTGGGCTTGGGTGTTCGCAGCTTCTTTATAGAGTTTTGTCACAATGGGCAGAAAGTCCTTTATAATGATATTTAAGCCATTAGCCATAACATTCCAGTCTCTCATTAGTCTCTCAGCTGTGAGGAGCAGCTGAGAGAGCAAGGGTGCTTTAGCCTAAAGAAGAGGAGGCCCACTCTAGCAATTTTTGAGTAATATTTAAGCTACAGCTTTGTCTGTTCGAACTGCTTTTAATGTTCAGATTTTTAGCTCCAGGTTTCAGTATGATCTAACTTTGAATTGCACAAGGTAGCCATAGAGTTCAAATAAAGTCCAACTGGATGCCTAATTATACTAGCTACTTACACCAAACAAGCACTTAGCTACTTTCAAGTAATGTAAGATTTTTAGCACCAGAATATGCCTTGAATCTGCCATGAATTGGGTTGTGGATTTTCAGAGTTCCATTGTTGCTCCTTCCAGTTTTGTTGAGGCACTGTCGCTCACCTGCGACACCGTCCCTTGGAAATGGCGTCTGGATTGCCAAAGAAGACACTGACACCTCGTCTTTTGTCCAGGGAAGGGCTGAAGCCTAATACTGTGAGTACCCCCTGGGGCTGTGTTAAGGCTGGCACTGCCCTGGTGTCCCTGCTCTCCCTGCCCCTGTTGTCCAGCAGTGCTGTGAAGCTGCAGAGCCCCTGCCCAGCCCTTTGTGCTGTGCTGCTGTTGCTGGGGCTGTCCTGGTGCAATAGGGAACACTGTGGGTTGCTTCAGCTGTGTCTTGCCTGGCTGTGCCAGCAGAGCCAAGTGAAACCAATGTACAGCTGAAGGCCTGAGCATGTGTTCTGTCCCTTTCCCTGTGCCACAGGAATTCCTTCTGTCAGGCTGGGCACCACTCACCGGTGCTGCTCTGACCATGCTGCCCTTGGGCACCTGGGCGTGTTGGTGGGGGGAAGCTCAAACTCTGCCCAAAGCCCTGAGAGCCACGGCTGGTCCCAGCTGGAAGAGCTTCCAAAGCAGCTGCTCTCTCCCAGCTCCTGTGTGGGCACAGATGCAGGCCTGCAGGCAGTGCTGGAGCCAGGGCCGCAAAGGTCCCTTGCTGTCTGCAGCTCACTTGGCTGAAGATGCCCCACTGCTGAGGCTCTGTCAAGGAGATGCCTCTGTTTTCTTCTGTGGAGGGCTCTGTCAGCCCAGGCAGAGAAAACAATCAACAGGGAGAACTAAAACCTAGAGACATTGTTGTGCACCTCACTCTTGGTACAGCGTTCCTTTCTTGCATCTCTTGGACTCATCCAGCAGCGATATCTCCTTGCTGTGAGTTCTGAGCGTTGTGCAGGGATGGAGTTCAGGCAGTTCTGAGAGCTCCTCCCCATTCTCTGGAAAGGTCACTGCCTCAATCCAATGAAACGTAAGAGGAAACAAATGCCCAAAGAGCAGAAATCCCCAACCATGTCCCATCCAGTCATGGAGAAGCCAATGGGACAGAGCCATATGGCTGGAGTATGTGTGTTCCACTCTGTATTATTAATTCACTGATGCTAAGTATTTCAGCAGGAAACTCCCAGGGCTTCCAGGAATGTCCTAGTGGCTGTGATCACAAGTTATTCACCAGTGCCACTTGTTCGAGAAAAGCCTTTCTGAACAGGCACAACTCTGAGGCTCTAGCTGGTTTACTTTTGCCTTTCAGCTGCTTCCCTCTAAGTTCCAGAGGGAGAAGTTTCTCAGCAGGAAGAAGGAGGCCAGCACTGGGGGGAGTATTCTGCCCAGAATTGGCCCATTTCTAGACAGGAGTGAGACTCGCCCAAAGGTAGCCTTTTTCTGCTCTTTTCCTTTCTGTTTCACATGAAGTTTGAAGAGGGTGTGTGCTTGTGACAGGCTTGCCTCCAGCAAAATGCCTCAGTGTCCAGGTCCTGCTGTCATTGCAAGGTGCTGGGAGTGGTGGACTGGGAGTCCTGATCTGCACTAAGCCAACACAAATACCCTCTGCTGAAGCTGCTGGGGTGTGCTGGAGTGCAGCTGCCATTGCTAAAACAATGGGAGGAAGGCTGGGGACACAGAGGCCCAAAATTGCCCTTTGCCATTCTCCTGCTGAAGGAGCCACCTCTTGCTTTGGTGTGGTCACCATCAAATGCTCGGGGTCACAGAATTCCGGGCAGAGTGGCAGCGTTGGCCTTTGAAGGCCAAGGATCTGCAGGAATTCCTTCAGATGGAACACAACAAATTGCATTACTGCTTTGGGCTGGAACAATGTGTTGGAGCCTGACGGGGTGTTAGATTTTGCAGGCTGCCAGATGTACAGGGGACTGGCCCTGGGCAGAGGGGAATGGATGTGCTTTGTCTGGATCAGTGCCTACTCAGAGGTGTGTTTAAAGCTGCTTTTCTGGCAGGACTAGCTCGGTATAAAGCACAGTCCAAACGGGTAGGTGACTGAGGTGGGCTGTTGAGCAGGAAATTGGCAGCAAGAGACACGGAACACAATCCAGGTTAAGGATTGTCCTGGAGAGGGGCCTTGGGAACACCTCAGGAAAGGGCACAGCTAAGGGACAGTGTGCTGCAGCCACTCCCTTGAGCGGAATGTGTCTGCTGTGAAGTCACAGAGGAGACCTGCTTGTGTCTCTGCGGTGACAGCAGTGTGGCTGGAGAAGGCAGACAAAGCAGGGCAGAGTTTTCTCCAAGCAATGTCTCTGCTCCAGAAGCATTTGCTGTTGTTGTGTCATTCCAGACGTGCCTCTACAATGGCATGAAATAAGGTTGCAGTAATGACAGGAAAGCACCCATTTAAAGGCCATTGAAAAAGGAGATACCAACTCTACTTTTACCCAAGTTGCTGAGAAAATAACTGAAACTTATCCTCATTCAGCATCCACCTTACTTGTCTTTTTATTTTCAGCTCATTTGTCTTTTTATTTTTGCCTTTTCCTCTCTTTGGAACACACTAACTTTTAAATACAATGAAAAGGAACAAAATGATCAAAGCAAAAGAAAAGTGTTTCTTAGTAAGGATTCAGCTGAGCTGGGGATGTCTCCCTCCCTGAGAGCCAAGGGCACACACACACCCTCTGAGAAAATGGCAATCTTTGTATCCCCTTTGTACCCGGCTGGGGCGGTCCCTGTGCCCTTTGCCATTGGATGGGTACTCAGGAGCTTCCATTCTCTACTGAGCACCAACTTTTCTGTCCGCTCCCTGCTCGTCCTCCTTCCTTTTGGTCAGGTCTTCAACCCTGCCCCTCTCACTGTGACACTCAACAAACCAACCTGAACAAATGCAAACCACAAATAACACACAGAACCAACAAATTCCATTCTTTTGCTTAATAACCTTTTGGCTTCAGCCAAATGTCACCTCATCTCTCACACCTGCTCTGGTCCTGTGCTCTTCTTACTGAAGTCTAAGTTCTAGAGCAAAAAAGATATTTGCAGTTGTGTGGGCCTCGGTTTCCCTGTCTCAGAGTAAAAGACATCCCAAATCCTTTCCCATGGAGTCTCCTGTAAATTCATGGGTTTTACTTACTCCATGAGTGCTCAGTCAGTGCCCCAGAGCTCTGTGACCGCATGGGCACAGGGCTGTGTTTTAGGAACGTGCTGCCTGGCATTCTGGAGAAAGAAACCTGGAGAAATCCATGCCGAAAGAGCAGCTTGGCTTGAGCCTGCTCTGTGTGGCCCAGCAGCTGTGGATGAGCTCAGAGCAGAGGTGGGTGAGCCACTGTTTGCCCAGTGTGGGCTGGGCAGACGTGCTCCCTCGGAGTCTGTACTTCACTGGGGATCAGTGGAAGATTCTCCTGCATGAACCTTCCTCACAGCAGCTGAAGCTCTCCCTGCTCTCTCTCCTCTCCAGCTGCCGTCAGCTGCCCCGAAACAGAGCTGGTTTGGGGTTTCCCCACCAGAGCTGGTATTTCAGAACTTCGTCGCTCGGCAGGTGTCGGAAATGGTGCTGTCTCTCATGAATAAGGACAAGGTAAGTGCTGGCACGCAGAGCTTTAACGCTGTGCTGGAAGAGGAGAGTGCTGTCATTCCCTCAGTGTACAGCAAAGCAAGTTATCTGCTGCAGCACATGCAGAAGAAAATGTCTCAGCACCTTCTTCTGCAAGATGGTGGAAATCTTCCTGTGCTGGGAATTGTCCCCAGATTTTGGCCAGGCGTTGATGGTGTCTATCCCAAAGGAGTTTCCTTCTCTTGAAAGCTCTGGATTGACAGGAATGTTGAGGGCTGTACAGTTCTTACCTGCTCTCATGCTTTGCCTTGGGTCTATAGCACATCCTGTGTGTCCTTGGTTAATCTTGGCTCCTGGTAGGAATCTCTGCCTCTCTCAGCCAGTTTGGCTCCCTTTGTGCAGCTCACAGGCAAAGCTCCGGGGCTGAGCCTTCTGCACTTTATGCTGGAATCACTTCTCATTAATGGCATTGGCCCTGCAGGAACCGTGTTCTGCAAGAGCCCTGCAATCAGAGTGATGGAGCAGAAGCAGTGAGAGGCCTTCAGGTTCCACTTGAGGCTCCTGCTCAGCTTCATCCAGCTCTGCTCAACTTTTCCAGAAGCAACACGGTGCTCTGCTTTCCCTTTGCAGAAGCACAGCACATCCAAAGCCATGTGCTCCTGGAGGTTTCCACCTTCACCTGAAGAAATTGGCATTGTTTTGCAGTTTCCCAAGAGAGCTGAGAGGGAAAAAGTTGAAAAATGTCAATTGTGTTCCACTGTATTGAGGAAAACTTGAGACCATTTGAATTTCAGTCAGGGAAACATTTTCTCAAGTGAGGCTTGTGCCAAGAGTGGGCTGGTGGGAGGAGACAGGAGGGAGTCCAAATCATCTGGTTTAGACTTTTGGAGAGCATTTTGGTGCTCAGGGGTTGATGATATCATTGTGCTAGAAAATGCATGTGTGCTGTGTCTGTGTACCCCAGAGGGCCGAACCTGGCCTGCTGGCTGCAGGCAGGAATGCCCAGCAGCCCAGCTTGCCTGCACAGGCAGCAGGAAGCCCTGGAGAGCCAAGATTGGCTTTTCATACTGGAACCACACTGTCAGACAGTGCTGGCCCTGTTTCTCCAGGCAGAAAATGCCTCTGAAGCCCCATGGTCAATAGACACCGCCTGTCTGTGTTTCTGTCACTTTTGGCAAGCTGGTTGCTCTCATGGTTTTATGATTCTTGCTTGCTGCTTTGCTGCCCATTTAAATTCTCTTTGCCATCTCCTTGTTTTAGGGATTGTCTTGCTGTGTTCATTCCTTCTTTTGCTTTTCAGGTTTGCTTTTATTCCCAGTAAGACCACAGTGTTTGGTCTCCTGTCTTGCTGCTCTGCCTGCCTGACTGTATCCCCAGAAGTTCCCTACCCAAACCTGATCTGCTGGAAGGGAATTTCTTCCTTCCCCCACAGAAATGGGCTGGTTTGCTTTTAGGTAGCACATTCCCCCTCTGGAACATGACCACTTCATGGCTGTGTGCAGGCAGAAGCCAGCAGGTTTTTTGGCCTTGTTGAACATGCAGGTGACTTGGTTCAGGTGCTGTGTCTCCATCCTGCTGGTGCTGACCTGCTCGGCCCTTCCTTCCCAGCAGGCGCTGCCCTACTGGCCCTGGCCAAAATGCTGGAGCCAGAGAGAAGGGATTCAAGTTCAGCCTTGTGAATGATGTGCCTGTGCCTGCTCAGCTGGAAGTGCTTTGGAAAAGGGGCAGGGGAGGGATGTTAGCAGGGCATGGACAGGTCTCCCCTCGTCCTGTTTCCACAAGTGGCAAAATCATAATTTCATGTCTTTGCTGCAGTTTCTTCACGTGGTGAAGGTCTCCATGGAGAGCTCACCTTACTTCCAGCTGGTGAGCTCCAGCGATGCGTACCGTGCCGTGCCGCCGGGCGCCTCTGCCCCTGTGCGCATCCGCTTCACCCCCAGCAAGAACAAGGTGAGGCTGGAGGAGCCAAAGCACACAATGATCTCCACAGCCATTGTTTTCCCTGCACTCTGGCTCCAGCCCATTGCATGCTGTGAGCTGGGCTCCAGGCGTGGGCAGGCAGCCTGCAGCCAGTCACACCTTGGCACTGCTGGCAGGCACTGCAGCCAGGCCTGACAGGCTCTGCTTGCCCTCCCTGCACACTGCTGAGCATTGCCAAGGGAAGATGCACGGGAAACAGGATGAAAATGACAGAGGGCTCTTGATAGATGTTGGGCCATCTCTAGGTCCAGTGGAAGGGGTTTCATTCTGATGGAAAACACCAGAGGAACAAAGAGGTCAGAGAGCTTTCCTCCTTCCTGGACTGCCAACAGCTTCCCTGCCTGCCCCTGGGCTGGAGCACAGCCGGTGCTTTTTCACCCCCTCTGTTGTGCAGCCTGTCAGCTGTGCTGTCCCAGAGCACAAGTGAGCATGGCACAGCTGCAGGGCCAGGGCAGAGGATGTGCTGTGCCCGTGAGCCCGGCCTGGCACAGGCACACTGGGCCCTGGGTGCCCTTGGTCAGCAGGAGGTTGCTGAGCTGCAGGGCACTTGGACACCTGCCTGAAGGAGCTGGTGTAGGGCAGGTACAAGCTGCAGGCAGAGCTGTGAGCCCAGAGCCCGTGGCAGTGACACTGCTGGGGCTCTGTCTTCATGCCTGTCCCTGTGCTTGCTCTGTCAGCTGGCACCCATTCCGTGCCAAAGGTGCTTTTGCGGGGAGCTTTGAACAGCAGTGCTGAGGCCCTGGCAAGTCTGATCTCAGTGCTGGGTGCAGGCCAGAGGTGCAGGATGTCTTTGGGTGCAGCTGTTTTCTCCTCTTCCTTTTGCTGCTCAGAGTCAGTTGAACACTTTGTCCTATTCTCAGACAGTGGGAATATAGAACTGTAAAGAGCAATGTCCTGTGTTCCCCAGCTCCATGTTGCTTAGAAAGGGGCTTAGGAATTCTTTAACATCATTAAAGTTTAGAGTAGAAATGATGGTGGCCTAGGGCTGTTATCTGTATGACCCAAGTGACACAAGAGCTGAATGCCACTGAGACGGATTTTGCAAAGTGCGCAGGTGCCTTTAAAACGTGACATAGCAGTAGAACTTAGTGTTCATGTGAGGGTGCAATAGGTAAATGGATGCCCTTGAAGGGGTATAGGAAATGGTTTTTCTTCTGCCATGGGGATGGCACTAAATGTCCTGTGCTGAGCCAGTTTCTTTTCCTGCAGGATTATTGCCACGAGCTGGTGTGCCTCACTGCAAGGGAAAAGATCGTTGTGCCAATTCGGGCCATTGGTGCCCGAGCTGTGCTGGACTTCCCTGCCCAGCTGGACTTCTCCAAGTGTCCAGTCAAGGTCAGCACCCAGCAGACTCTGCTGGTGCGCAATGTCGGTGCCCGGGCAGCTCGGTACCAGCTGAGCACGCAGAGGTGAGGCAGCTCATCTGTCCCTGTGCAAAAACCTTTGGGTGAGAGCGGAGTTGGGAAAGAGCTACAGAAGGAACCAAGCACCGGATCTGCTGCCCTGCAGCCTGGCTGGAAGTGAGCAGGATGGAAGGCATCTGCTCTTGCTTCCAGTGGCCTTGGAGCTTTCTGTGTCCCAGATTTCCTGGAGGCTGCTGGAACATGTTGGGAGCTGGCTTGCACCCTGCTGAGCACAAGCAGCTTCAGAAATGCTTCCTCAGCACTGTCAGCCAAAGAGAGCCATTCTCTGGGAGGCCACAGGCACGTGGCTTTGCAGTGATCCTGGAGGGGACCTCTGGAAATCATCTGAGCAAAGACACTGCTCAAAGCAAGAGCAGTGTCTGGGGGTTGCAAGGTGCCATTGGGAGACATGGACCTGTCTTTAGATGCCTTACAAGAAAACAAACATGTCAATGGACCTAGTTATAAAAGCAGAAGAAAACAACCTTTTAAAACCCCCTCCATACCTTATCTTTTCTGCCTGTCAGGTGCAGTAGTGATTCATTGAGAGGATGGATCTAACAGGATGAGAAGTGTCTTAAGGAGCAGCTGACAATTAACAGAGAAAAGCCCAAAATTTAGCTTTCCAGGCCCACCTCTTGACAGCGATTTTAATTTGGTTCTTACAGTGTCAGGGATGTCTCCTTCACAGCTCTTCTAGCTGTGGGCTCAGGGAACAGTTTAGTGGTGTTGGCCGAAATTCAGAGGAGTTAAGTTTAGCTGTGGAGCTTGTGTCTTTGGGTCTTGGGGAGCCAGGTGTGTGTGAGAGATGACTGCTAGAGCAGGGACAGAGGAGTCTGGTGGGTAGAGCCCAGGGATGGAGGCGATGCGGGGGCTGATTTGCACTCAGTTTTTCAGTCCTGACAGCTGAGTCCTGAACTTGGCTGGATCCTCTTCTCCTGATAATTTGAAAAGAAGAAGACACCTTCTTTCTCAGGCAAGCCCTGAAGTCATCCCTGGAATGTTATTCCCATCCTGCCACCTGAAGGCAGGAGCATGTAAGATGGGGCAGGAGTGGGAATGGAATGGAATGGAAGGCAGTGCTGAAGCCTGGCCAGGGATTCCCCTAACTGGCAGCTTCTCTATTGCGGTGAAATTTCTGGCCAAAGACTAAGAACAGAATGCTGTGCCTTGCCCCCAGCAGGCCCTGATCCCCCCAGCCCCAGCAGAGCTGCAGCAGTGCTGGCATCAGCCCCGGGGCAGATGCAGGAGCACGAGCACTGATCTGGCTCTGGGGCTGCTGGGGCCTTGTCTTTCCTCCCCTCCCTCCAAAGTCTCACGTCCAGCACATGAACATTGCTGGCCCAAGGCTTCTCCATCATCCAGCAGTGATGTTCTCACCAGTGGCAATGGGAACAGGTCAGCCCATAATTACAGCAAGAGGTCCTGAATGAGCAGAACCTGAAGCGAGTTCTTCAGCTGTTACTACTGACATGAACAAAGTTCAGCTTGCCAAATGTTCTCTTTGTTTTTGTGTGTGATGCATTCATCAGCAAAGTCCCCAGAACACATTTGAAGTGACAGATTGACCAGCAACAAAGCACCAAGGCCAGGAACTTTGGTTTCCTCACTGGGGCTGTAGAAGGGCACAAAGCCCAGCAGCTGCTGGGCAGAAGCACATTTCCCCTGAGCTGTCCCTGAGCATCAAAGCACAGAGTCTTGTGTTTGTCAGGCAAGAGCTGTTTACCTGGTGACTAAATCCTGATTGCTCCTGTTAAATCCAAAGTGCACCAACGCATCTGCATCATTATTTCCAACACATTGCACAGAGTTTCTCTGCTGGGCCAAGCAAACAGTTACCAGCCTGCATGACAGCCCAGAGTCCCAGACTGCATTGCTGGCAAACACACAGAAACCTCCGGTTCTGCTTCCTTGATGTGCTCCTGCTCATGGTGCTTCATTTAGCTGGGATTGGACCCTTCAGACTGTAAATGGCATCGTCCTTTTGGGTTTCCATGTCACTGTATTGCTCTAGTCTGCATTTGCACTCTTTCAGAGTTTTGATTACTCCTCTTCTTAGAGCAGCTTTCATTGAAATGCCTTTAAAAATTGCCCTTTTTAGGCTAAATCACGATGATTTCAAGGTAAAATAAACCAAAGAAGCACACTGCAAATTCAACAGGAACTATTCCTTGGTCTTCAGGGAAAAGTTCCTTCTCCCTGTCTGATTCCTAGGCTGTAATCTCCCAGGACAGGGAGTGCCCTACCATTTGCATCTCTTGAGATGGGATTTGTAGGCAGCAGGAAAAGAGAAATTCCTGAGGCAGTCAGTGTCAAGTTGTGCATGCAAATAGCTCTGAACCCTCTCTGTGCTTTTCACAAACCATTCTCTGATGGGATTGCTGGCAGTGGGAGCCTTGAGGCTCATTGCAGAGAGCTGGATGCAGAGAATGGGGAGCTGAGGCCCTGTTACCCCCAGGGTCTTGTGAGGGCTGGATCTTGTCAGCAGTGGCTCAGTGGCTGTTTGTGATCCTGTCTGTTCTGTCTCTTGTGCTGCCTGTGCTTGGTTTGCTCCCTGCTTGGCCAAGGGAGCTGCAGGGAGCTGCAGTGCAGCAGGAATCTCATGGCCAGGCGTCCCCAGGCCTGACCCCTCTCTCTGTGTTGCAGTCCTTTCTCCGTGGTGCCGGCCTCAGGAGCTCTGGGCGCTGGTGACACCGTGCAGGTGACAGTGGCATTTCACCCGCTGGCCAGCGGTGCCCATTGCGGCTCCCTGGCCGTGTGCTGCAGCTCAGGTGAGTGCTGGGCCCTGCAGGGCACAGGACAGTTCTGCACATGGCTCCCTGCTGTCCATCCCCTGCATTGCCTCCAGAGGTGCCTCCCCTGTTCAGCCTTACCCCAAAGCAAACTGAGAACTCCTTGGTGTTTAGGGGCTTGAGAAAGGCAAAGATTTTTGACTGCTGTTTTGCTGGGACTTGCTGAGTGGAGGAAGGAGGAACTCTGATTCTCCACTACCATGTGGCTATGCCTGGGTGAAGTTTTATTTGATTCCTGGGCAGTGCTGTAGGTGAGGTCTCCATCAGACTGTCTCCAATGCAATGGATTTCTTGCACACCTCTGTCCCATATGCTGCTTCTCCATTGGCTTGTCACAGGCCCTTTTTCTGTGTGGCCCTTACACATAGATGTAGTTTCTGTCTAACAACATTTTCAGGCCTTTAAGTTCCTTTTTTGTGACAAATCAAAACAATTTTTTCCCTGTCCCCATTTCCCAGGCTGTTGAAGCTGTTGCAAACCTCTCACATCTATCTCCCATTTGATTTCTAGACTGAGGGATCCTATTCAGTCTTAATGTAGAAACTGCTCTGTACTCACTGATCTTTCCTTTGTCCCTTTCTTCTTTGATTTGCAATGCTCCAGCTTGGTTTTTCAGATCAGAACAGTATAAAATATTTAAAGACTGATGTGGCTGTGGGTTTGGACAAGGAGATGATTTTCATGGTGCTCATTCTGTAGTGGTTTGTCACATTGCAGAGCCAGGCTGGTTGTGTTTCCTCACCTGTGTCCCTCCTGCTGTGGGCTGTCACTTCACTTGTTCCTCTGGGCCTCCTTTTGCTGCCCAGCTGCCCCCAGGCATATTTGCTGGTCAGCAAGAAGGGATCCAAGGGATCAGGAGTCTCCTGGGATGCCCAGGGAGAGCCTGGGCAAGGCAGGACTGAGCAGGGCTCCTCAGCCCTGTCACCTGAAGGACTTGGATGCAGAAATCCTGGTGATCTGAGTGGGTCACCGGAGCACATGGACCAATCTCCCTGTCCATCCTGTCCCCTTGGGGCCAAATCTCTACAAACACCCTCAGAAATAAGGTGTTTTAGGAGGTGCCCAGGACATCCTCACGCTGTACACACAGAGCTGAAGGATGTGATCAATGGGGTGGTCCACAGAAGTGCTCCTTCAGCGCAAAACTGGGACACTTTCTTCTGTGCCCTGTGCTTTGCTCTGTCCCTTGTGCTTCCATCAGCCAGTGAGCTGAGCAAAGACTCCCCTTTGCTTTGTTCCAGGTGAAGAAAGAATCCACACAAAGCTCCAGGGAGAAGCTGTAGATGTCAACGTTGGGCTGAGCACAAATTCCGTGGAGCTTGACAAGACTTTCACCAGCATGTCAAGCCACAGAACCCTGTTCATTGAACACAGGAGTAACATCACAGCCCACTTCCAGTGGAAGGCTTTTGCTACTGAGGAAGAAGAGAATGAAGCGAAGAGGAGGTTGGTTTGAAAGATGCATTTCAGTGAGATACAGGCCCAAGACTGAAACTAACGTGTGGCCTCAGGGGATGTTGGTGCTTTTGAATGGTTTAGGCCAAGTGAACCATGCCCGGCACTGGGGTGTGTGTCCCTGGGCTTCAGGAGCTCAGCACTCAGCATTCCAGGTCATTTATACTCCAACCAGGGATGGCATTTTGGGAAGGAAAGGTTGATTGGGATGACTGGATTTCCTCAGGTTCTAATTGGGCTCTTGTCTCTCTTCTCTTCTTTCTACATGACCTGGCAACATCCTTAAGCATTTCCTGAGTTGCCAGTCCCTCTTTCCAAAGGTGATACACCCTCTTTTTTCCCTTTAGTTCCTTCAAAATCTCCTTGCCCATGCGGGCTGGTAGTGTGTCCCTGTGCTGCTGTCAGAGAGGTTTTGTGCTCTCAGAGCAGAGAGGATTTTTTGTGAGAGAAGATAGTGCAGGATCCTTTCCCTCTTAGGACATTCTAGTGCCATGCACTGGGATGGGATCCAAAAAGCTCTGGCTCATGGAAAGGTCTCTCCAGGAGTTTGCTGTCTCCCTCCTGCACAACAAAGTTCCTTCCCCTCTCAGAGCCTCTGTTTTCATGCATATTGCATATAAAAACTTGAATGTCCCTGAAGGGATTCAGTGCCTGAATTCATCAATTTCCTGTGGAAGTGCTCTGGGATGCTCTTGTGAAAGGCAGAGTAGGGAACGGGGCAGGTCCAAACTGGAAGAAACAAAGAGTGATGCTGGTAACACGTAGCTGCAAGCCAGCTTTGTCTCCCCTTGCCAGGGAAATGCTGCAGTGGGTGCTCTGTGATCTTTCTGTGCCCCCCCGAGCAGCTCAGTGGGAAGAAAAGCCACTTGAAATGGCTGGTTGATTCTCCCTCAGCTGTGGCAGAGGCTTTGAGGCAGGAGGCTCTCTGGAGGGATGCTGGCTTTGCAAACCTCTGCTGAGCTTGCAAGGGTGGAGTGAAACTCCCTGCTGGGCCAGGGAACAGCAAGTTGTCCTCTGATCCCTGTGGGACCCTCGTGGCTTGGGCTCAGCCTTTGCTGGGGAGCTGCTGCTGCTGCTCCTCCTCAAGTGCTTTGCTCTCCTGTGCTCACACTTCTCTCTGCAAATCTGTGGCTCATGAAACCATCTGCTGGCCTTGTCTCTCCCTGGGGCTGCAGGCAGTGCTTGCTGCAGCCGCCCAAAGAGGTGTCCCAGGAAAACTTCCCAGAGGAGAAAGAAACGGAGAAGGTGAAGAGCTTTTGTGGAGATCACAGTGCCCTCCTGAGCAGCATGGTCCAGGAGAAGATGGTAAAGGTGCAAGAAGACCCCATGCTGTTCTCTGATGACATTTTTTTCCTTGAGCCAATGGTAAGTGATAGCTGAGAACATTCTCTTCCTCCTCCTCCTCCTCCTCCCACCCACCCTACTCCCTACACCCACCCCTTCCCCGGCTGCGGTCACTGGGCAGATCCTCAGCTGGCTCCATGTGCTGGCAGGGAGGACATGGAGTTTCTGGTGAGGCTGCAGGGCTCGCTGCTGAAAGCATTTGTGCCCTGCAGGCTCCAGGCAGGGCTGGGAGCCTGACAAAGCCCAGCTCTGCTGCCAGGCTCGAGCTCAGGGCACTGCCTGCGTGTCCTTGCAGTGTCCCAGGGAGCAGTTCTTGTAGGCAGGGGCTCCCCTGACACGTGGGGCTCAGCAGAGGCTGTTGGAGCACTGCCAGCTCACACACTGACCTGAAGCTTGCAATTGTTCCCTAGCAAAAGGAGGCCAAATTCAGCCCAAGGTTAATGACAGAAATGCCAATCCCCTCCTGTAACCATGCCTTGCACTATTTCTGAGTGTCCCTTCCAGCGTCATCTGTGAGCCTGGACACCAGGGTGGAAGGTTAAAATGGGCCTTTGGAGTTGTCCTGCACACAGGGACAGAAAACCTTTTCCTTTTCTGGTGGTGCAAGCAAACTGCCACATGCTCCCATCAACCAGAGCCTTGATTCTGAGTACTGGCATTGTGAGAGATGATGAATGCCTGGTGTGTGCACAGTGGAACACCCTTCTCATCTTGGAGTAAACCCTAGAATAATCCCAGCCTCTGCTTTCTTTCAGTAGAGGTTAAACTAATATTTTTATTTCCAAGGAAGGGGATCATGTTCTCTTCTTGGTTACAGCTATGGCCCATCTAAGGCCAAGAGCCAGCAGGGCACAGTGGCAGTTGCATCCCACTGTAGCTGACAGCAGCATGATGTGCCCAAGAGCTTGTGTCAGAGCAGCAGGAATATTGTGGAGAGTGGGAGCTGATCAGCTGAGCATTGAGAGCTGTGTTGGGCTGGGTTTGGAGTGTTTCCTTGGCTCCTTGTGTTGTTCACTCATCACTGATGCTCTAAACAAAGGCTTACAGGAGGGTGGTGAAAACAAGAATGTGAAGTTTGCAGACCAATCTTTTGCTGTCTCTTTCTGGTGTAGGAGGGAGAAATCAGGCCGAATTGTTCAGCTGAAATCAAGGTGACCTTTAAACCCCTGGAAGCACTGGAGTATGGAAGTGTGGCTTACTGCAGCATCTCAGGTGCAGCTCCTTTGCCCTGCCTCTCTCCCCCTCAGTGAAGCCCTGGTGCCAGCCTGAGCCCACTGGGCTCCCATGGAAGTGCTGGGAAGGGTCCCTGGTCAGCAGGGCAGTGCTGGCACATCCCCCCTGGCCCTGCAGCTCCCAGGGAGTCTCCCGTGCCAGGCCAGGGCTCAGAATGCTGTGTGTGCCTGAGTGATCCCAGAACAGCCCAGGCAGTGCAGGGAGAGGTTTTCATGCCGTGGCTTTGCCAGCATTCCCTCAAAGGCCAGAGAGCTCCAGAGCAGAACAGCTTCAGTGAACAAGCACTCAGCCCCTGCAGGCCCCTGGCCTCCAGGATGGCTCCATTTGCCATCATCAGGGAGCAGGAGCTGAGTTAGAAACGGGCTCCCTGAGCCTGGACCACCTCCCAGTGCCCAGACAGCAGCAGAGCAGAGGGGGCTGAGCCCACTGAGCCCGGGCTGTTGGTAGAGGGAGCAGCCTTGGCCAGCAGCTGCTTCTCTCCCTGTGTGGCAGTTGTCACCTTGCAGCTCTCAGTCTGTGGCAATAGAACACAGTGCTGAGTGTCACAAGGGGAGCACCTGGGCAACAAAGTCCTGTGCTCCTGGGCCAGGGAGTTTGGCAATTGCCAAACCCTGTTGGAGCTTTGTGCCTGCACTGAATGGATTTCAAAGCTCCTCTAGGTGCAGGGGAAGGAAACCACAGAATCACAGTATGGTAAGGATGGAATGGACCTTAGAGATCATCTAGTCCCAAGGCCCCTACCATGGGCAGGAACACCTCCCCATAGAGCAGGGAGCTCCAAGCCCCATCCAGCCTGGCTTGGAACACTTGCAGGGCTGGAACCTCCACAACATCCCTGGGGAACCTGCTCCAGTGCCTCACCACCCTCACAGGGAAAATTTCTTCCCGAATATCTCACCTAAATCTCCTTTCTCTCCATTTCTACCCATACCTCCATGGCCTGTCACTACAGGAACCAGAGATGTTTTAAACTCAGCAAACTGGTGGCTCAAATTGGAAAGCAGCCCAGGGAATGGGTTAGAAATTGCAAGTCAGCCTCAGGGGATATGTCCTGAGGGAAGAGAAGGGTCCATATCTTCTCCTGCAGCATCAGGAGCTGGTTGCATCCAGCTCAGAGTTGGGGACTAGCACTGAGGCAGCCTGGAAAATCCAGTGGAGCAGAGGGAATGATTGTACTGCAATGGACATCTCTCCCCAGGCTGTGAGAGCAGGCTGCCCCTGCAGCTCAGAGGGGAAGGCCAAGGACCCTTGGTTGAACTCAGCTCTCCTACTCTGAACCTTGGGAACGTTTTCGTCAACACCCCCCATGTCTATGAGGTGAGCAGCAGGGCTTGGGATGGATCCTGATGGCTCCTGAGGCAGCAGCAAGCCTGGTGCAGCTGTGGACTTGCTGCCAACCTGGGCAGCTGTGAGCAGGGAATATTTGATGGACTGCTCAAATCTGGGGGGACACAAAGGTGTGTCAGTTGTTCCTGAAGCCCCAGTCCCTGCCTTTGGGCAGCCTTCCTTAGGGATCAGCTGGGAGGCTTCCTACAAAACAACTCCTTGGCCCATGAAACCAAGCCTGGGTCAAAAAGCTGCATGTTCAGAGGCTTTTGTGGCAGTGCCAGACACAAGGCACCTTTGGACTGGGCTCTGCAGAAGCAGCTGCACCAAAGTGGCTGCCTTTGAGCTTCAGCCCACTGCCAACAGCTGCCAGCCAAGTGTCTTCTGCTTATTGCTGCAATCACAGGAAATCCTTGGGAGTTCTCTCCCTTGCTGACCAGTCCCTCACAGCACTTCAACCTTGGTGCATCTCTGGCTCTAGAAAGAGAAAAGTGTTCCTGGGAATAAAGCAAAGGGTTTTTCTACCTATTTGTCTCCCCCCCAGTAGAGTCAAGCTTGCAAAAACTTCATGAGGCACTGCATCATGGCAGACACTTTCAAAATCTTGGCTGTGGATGGGAAAGACACGCTGAGATTTGTTACAAACGATGGTGCTCTCTGTACGTTTTGACGCTGATGCCTCATTCTCAATGTATTGTTTTCATGGTCTGGGAAAAGGTGAATGAGCAGATGGTGCTGTTGGAGCTGTGCTCACTGGGGCAGCAGCAGCTCTGGGGTGATTCCCTAGGCAGCTGCAATCAGCCCACGTTGCTCTCGGCGCCAGCTCTCAATGCGCTTGGTGCTGCTGGGCAGAGGGGCACTGCTCTGTGCCCATGGGATAAGCCCAGGGTGACTGCAGTTCTGTGGAGTTGCCACTGCTCTGCATGAAAACCCAAAGGCAGAAGTTGTCCTGTTGAATCTTTGGACTTCTGCCATTCAGCAGCACAAAGCATCTTCTGCCTTTTCTGGGTGTTCATTGCATCATTAGACAATAACTCACAAGAAGGGGAGATTCCACACGTATTTCCATTTTGCTCTCTTGCTGCTGCAGGTGAAACTGATGAACCAAGGAGCTATTGATGCTCCCTTCACCTGTCTCCCTTCAGCCACCAACCTGGGCTTGTGTTTCAAGTTTGCCCCCGAGGAGGGCATCATTGCAGCAGGTGGGAGCCAGGCTGTGCAGATCTCCTTCAGTGCCACCGTGCTGGGGAGCTTTGAGGAGGAGTTCCAGTTCAGTGTGGCTGGATCTCCTACGCCTGCCATCCTGACCATCAAGTAAGGACCCTGGGAGCTGGGTGGGCACATCTGTAGCTGTCTCTGGGACATCCCCCACCTGCCTCCTTTTGGGGTGGAGCAGAGGAGAAAGGTGTTTCCTGAGGTCTGAATCTCTGCTCTGCCGCTGGCATTGCTTTGGTGTCAGGCTGCCTCCTGCCCTGTGTGGTGGCTGGGAGCTGGAATGACTCGTCCCTGCAGGGATCTCCCTGTGCCTTGGGCCATGGCAGGCAGTGGGATGGATCAGCTTTGGGCAGCAGCTGCTCTGGGATGTCCCACCTGAACACCCAGCAAGGCCCCCAGGGCTTTGCAGATGGGCCAGCCTGGCTGATTCTGCAGCAGCAGCAGCAGTGTTTGTAAAACCTTGTGTGAATAATCCATGCCAGATGGGCAGCAGCAGCCTCAGCTCACCTCTCATGGCCATGCTGTGGGGCACAAGCTGTGCCCCCAGCTCCTGTGCCCAGAGGGCTCTGGTGCCTCCTTTGCACAGCCAGCAAAGCGCTGATGTGGGAGTCAGGAACTGTGGGCTGGTGCCATGGCAAGAGACAATCCTGGCCCAGCCACAGGGAGAAGGGCGGATCATAGGGGAGGCAGAGCTCAGTGCTCAGCACCACAGCAGCGTGAGGCCTTGTCCCTGCCAGCCTGAGCCATGTGCTGCAGGATAATGGAGTGGAAGCAGGAGAGCTGATGCTGGCTGCTCTGCAGCTTTGGAGCTGGGCTGCTGCTCTTGGGCAGCACTGGCTCAAGGCAGTGAAGAAATGAAAGCAATCTGCACCTGATGGTACCAATGAGATAAGGGAGATGGGTAAAGAAGAACAAGGAAGTTATTCCTTAGCAAGAGAAAAGTGGTGAGCAGGTCTGCCCATAGTGCAGAAACAAATCTGCTGGCTTTGTTTTTGGAGGAAAAGTGCTGCTTTTTTCATTTGGAAATCAAGAGGGAACCTTTCACCATCAAATAATTGATTCTCCTCTGTCCCTCCCCCAAAATGGCCATGGGGTGTTTGTGCATAAGCAGCTTTCTCCTTGAGCAGGGGCAGGTGTCTCTTGTTGAGATGTGCAGAGCAGAGCCAGGGGCAGTCCTGTGAGTACAATAGAGGACACAGCTGACTGGTTCTTGATTTTGAACCAAAAGGCAGAGTGGGCACTGATTGGCATCAACCATGAAATCAACTGGTGAATGTTGTGCAGCTTCAAGTGCTGATTTCAGTGGATGTTGGTGGCTTTTGGAGTGTGCCTGCTGAGTTCAAGGGAAGGTGAGGTTCTGTGCTAGATTCAGGACAGCCAAGTTTGGTTGTTGAAGCTCTTGCTCTTGGCTGTGCCAGCTGGTGCACTGCTGACAAGCTGGTCCTTTCCTCTAGGATTCATCTGTGCCCTGGGTAGAACTGTTGCTGCTCTTTTCAGAGGATGTTTGGGAATGCCCTGGATTTATATCTCAGAAAGTGTCTGTAATGATTGTGTGGGTCAAACTCTCTTGAGAAAGCTCCTCCATGGGAACAGCAGTTGCAGCTCAGAAGGAGCAAAGCAGGGAAGCTGTGGCTGGAAGGGCTGCTTACAGAAGTTAGTGGGGACACCTTGATGTCCATGCCATTGCAGATGGGGAAACTGAGGCACGGAGCCATGTCTGGGTGTGTGTTCAGGGTCCTTCATGGGACCCCCAGCAACCCGGGGGCTTCTCCTGCCTGCCCTGTGCCCAGAGCCCATCAGGGGCTGTTGGCTGCTGCCCCTTGGCTGGAGCTGCCTCCTGTGCCCAGGGCCCTGTGCTGAGCACACGGGGCTGTGTTGGTTGGAAACCCCGGGTGCCCTGAGCCCGGGTTTTGTGCCCCCGAGCCACGACAGCCGGAGCTTTGCAATGCCTTTAACCGAGCCATTGCCTGCTCTGTCCTCGGCCTGCAGGGGCAGCGTCACTGCACCGAGTTTACACTTCGACCTCGCTGAGCTCGACTTCGGGGACATCTCCTTTGGTGAGTGTTCCCTGGGCTGGGACACAGCCTCAGGGATGTGTGCCTTCCAACAGAAAAGCATCCCTCACTCCTGCTCTGCCCCAGCAGCCTCTTCAGGCTGTGAACTGCAGAGCTGCTGCTGCTGCTGCTGCCTCAGGGGGCATTTTGCCATTGTGAGATCCAGTGGAAGCAAGGAATAGAAAGGCAGAATTTTCTGGTGTCTCTGTGCTGCTTTAAAAGACAGATGTCTGCCAAGGAAGGTGGGAATCTTGCTGCAATGGAAAGATGAGCCCCTCCCTCCAAATGATTATCCCTTTGAAATGACAGGGCTCCCAGGCAAAAGTGTGGGAAAAGGAATAACAGTTCTTTGCTAGACTGTCTCAGGAGAGCACAGACAAGAAGGCAAGAACAGACATTTCCCAGTCCTGTTTTTCCCCTTTGGTGGAGTTCTGGTGACAGCAGGAGGAGCTGTGGGCTCTGGCAGGCCAGGGATCCCCCCCAGCCGGTGCGGGAAGGGAAGGGAAGGAGGAAATGCTCCTTTTGCAAAGCCCCAGAGGGCAGGGGGATGCGGGCAGTGCCCAGCAGCAGCAGCAGCAGCAGCGGGGCAGGCAGGCAGGGTCGGTGCCAGCGCTGAGCTGCAGCCAGGGCAGCCCCGGGCCAAGCACAAACCTCCCGCAGCAGCAGCGGCCGAGCTGCGACCCCCGAGCGGGAGGAAGGGAAGCTCCGCTCCCTGCCCAGCCTCAGCTCCCACTGCACAGCCGCCCACGGCATCACGCCACAACTCCCAAGAACCCCCCAGGGAAAAGCCCAGCCCAGGGCCAAAACCCCCCAAAACCCCCCAGAACCCCTGTCCCCCTTCCCAGACCCAGGGCAACGTTCACTGCCAAGCCTAAAGCCAGAACAATGAAGTTCATGAACTTCTGAAGGAAACTCATTGCCTTTCTTGAGCTTCTTCTTCCCCAGCCTGCATCACCACAGAGGCGCTTGTCAAGTTGACTTTGGAAGGAATGAAACACGAAAGGAAAGAGATGGAAATATGGTTCTGAAGCAGGAGATTGATCCTGCTGAATCAATTTTCATTCCTAAGGGCTCTTCGGCTGAAGGCAGCTGTTGTATTTTTGCTTCTTTGTAACTCTTGACTGTTGTCTGCATGTGCTGGCCTCAGTCTCCTTGGAGGTTTTGACATCTGGGTTTGTCCTTTTTGTGCCTCTCTTGCCTCCCTGCTGGAGTCCCTGCTGGAGCTGGCAGTGGTCACTTGGATGGGCACAGAGAAGCTCTGGGCTGCAGCTGCAGTTGTTTTTCCTCCCCATCTGTGTCCCATTGACTCTTGGTGAGCAGGCCTGGGGAGAAGTCTCCTGCCCACAGAGCTGGCCAGCCCAGCCAGATGTGCAGTGCAGAGCAGGCTGTGGCTGCTCTGCGCGCTCTGCAGGACATCCCCACCATGAGTGGCTGTATCTCTGGCTTTGCAGGATGGAAAGCAAATCTCAGAGCCAAAGTGGGGTAAACCCTTGCAGGCAGCACTCTCAGTGAGCAGCACGGCTGTGATGTCCCTGTTTGTGGGCTGAGGTGGGACCTGGTTCCTGATTGCTAATCTCAACGCAAGGCTCGGCTGTGCCCCCAGCTGAGTGGGCTCTGAGCTGTCACGTGCTCAGTCTGTTTGGCCCAAAGCAAGAGATGCCTTAAGGATCCTGCAGAGAGAAGCTGCATTAGGGTTCTTTGCCTCACGTTCTAGTTGCGGATTCCATCCTCACTTTCTTTTGCTGTAGCTTCTTCTCACTGACAACTCACTCTTTATATGTCTTGAAAAAGGTGGGAGTGTTGGCAGGCTGAGCAGGGAATTGGACAGCTTGAATTCTCAGAGTAAATGCTGGGTCTGGGTGCACACTCATCACTGAGAGAGAACTGGTGCTGGTTTGGGGCAGGTGAGGGAGCTTGGCCCCATCACAAAGAGAGAAGCTTGCAGTGTTCAGCAGGGCTAGGAGTGGACATTTTCAAGGCTGCAGTCTGGAATCTGTGTCAAAGGGAGCTAAGTGACGATTAATTCCTCACGCAGCTTCTGGGTGAGCTGTAGTTCAGATCATAGAGAGCTCCACTCCAATGCCACTTTGATCCTGCCAGGATCTTGCCCCCAGGATCATGGCCTGCTGGGTGCCTGAATGGATATTTGTGTCCTTGCCCAGGCTTTCCCTACACGCAGCGCTGCCGCCTCACCAACAGCTCCGCGGTGCCCCTGACGTTCCAGCTCCGCATGTCGGACGATGGCACGCAGCCGGCTGTGGACAGCGTGGATCAGATCCGCAGGGACACCGACCCGGCCTGGAGCAAGGGAATCCATTTCCGTGTGGAGCCCAGGGAGTTCACCATCAATCCCAGCGGAGGCACCATCCTCCCCCAGGGACACCGGGACATCGAGGTACGGCAAGAGCCCAGCCACAGCCGCTGCAGCACCAGGGCTGGAGCTGCACTGCAGGGTGGGAGGGCTTTAGCTCTGGTGCCAGCTTGGAGCATGCTGGCACGGAGAGATCTGCACTGCTGGGACGCCTCTGCTGGCTGGCTTACTCGGGATGTTCCTCAAAGAGCACTGTTTGCTTTCCAAAATCATATGCCTGAGTTCACAGACCTTATGGTCAAGGCCTGAAGCCATTCTTGTGTTTTTGAGAGCGATTGATTTGATTGCAATGGGGCAGAGCAAGGATGAGGGCAGAAGGTGGCTGTTAGAGAGATGTCATTGTATCAAGCAGTGAGCTTTTCTTTGTGGTGTCATTTCCCCCCTCCTGGGCAGCAGAATGATTTGTGTTCACTGCAGGAAGCTCCAGTGGAGACAAAAAACTCTGCAGCCATGTGTAGCGGTTCAAATTTATTGTATTGATTCCTTGTTAAGTGGTTTGTTCTGTGGTACCCCGTGTTCTCCCTGAGTTGGTTTACCCCTGGGTTTTAGCCTCCCTCAAAGCTGTCCCTCATGCCATTCCCTGCCCCTTGTTCCAGCTCTTTCCCTGCCTGTCAAACCCAGCCCCTTTTGTTCCCCAACCTTCTTTGCCAATTTAACCTGGAGCCAATCCCTGTCTGCAATGCCCCTTTGGAATTCCCCTATTCCTGGAGGCCCCATTGGCCCATGTGAGCCATCCTCCCCACCCTCCTACCCAAAGTGGCCCCAGACACTTGATGTAATCCCCTCAGTGCTCCCCTGAGGATTCCCTTTTGGCTTGCTGTTTGTATTCACCCTCTGATTTGTATCTGTACAAAAGCCCTTGCACGGGAGTGTCCAGGGCTCTTTTGGCTTTGACCCTTTTGCTTGGAATAAACCCTTCCTTGTGGAACTTCAAGACAGAGATCCTCCTCCTTTCTCCTCTGCCTGGTCCCGTTGGTGGCTTGTCTCTTGCGGCGTAGAGCAAGAGGCTCTGAGGGTTCTGCCTGTGGTCAATGCCCAGCCTGGGGCAGTTCTGAGGGTTCTGCCTGTGGTCAATGCCCTCCCTGGGGCAGTTCTGAGGGTTCTGCCTGTGGTCAATGCCCAGCCTGGGGCAGTTCTGAGGGTTCTGCCTGTGGTAAATGCCTACCCTGGGGCAGTTCTGAGGGTTCTGCCTCTGGTCAGTGCTCACCCTGGGGCAGTTCTGAGGGTTCTGCCTCTGGTCAATGCCCAGCCCGGGGCAGTTCCCCACTCCTGGCGTGGGGCCGGAGTTCTCAGAGCCAGCCTGGGGTCAGGGTCCAAGGGCAGCCATGAACTGCCCAGCACCTGCTGGGCCACACTTTGCCCTCAGCCTCCTGCTGTAAAGCTGAACTCGTTGTGGTCGAGTCAGATTTCCTCGGCATGGATGTCTTTGTAGTCAGATGAGAAATTGGCCCCTTAATTTGAA
The DNA here is from genome assembly GCF_027887145.1 of Ammospiza caudacuta. Taxonomy (NCBI): domain Eukaryota; kingdom Metazoa; phylum Chordata; class Aves; order Passeriformes; family Passerellidae; genus Ammospiza; species Ammospiza caudacuta. The sequence continues at coordinate 5,120,131 of NC_080602.1, forward strand.
TGCAGTGTTGCATGGAGCTGTAGTCTAATGTTTTAACGTAGCTGACCTGACATAGGAAGGGGACCAGGACACCAGGTGGTTCATCACAGGTCCAGTTTATTGAAGAAAGCTTCAAACACTTATACAGCAAATAATAAGCTTATGAATATTCTGTAAGCCAAGCAATCTATTGGTTAAACTATACCATTAACTCTTCCTCATTCCTTACGGGTTACATCTCTCTTTTCTCATGTCTCTCTCACTATTTGTTATCCTACTACAGCTAGGCCGAAGGACACGCTATCTCACAGGTGCAGGACTTGGAATTAGCCACAGTCTTGTACTTTTACATTCTCTAGTCTCCTAAATTTCCCAACACTGACCTGTGCCCTTATAGCAAGGTGTGTTTAACAAATGTGGTATTGCCAGAAGGCTTTTGTTACTCTGAGACTGTGCTCTACACATGGAGCAGCAGAAGAATGAAGGGCAAATCCTCCCTCAGGAACTGGAGGTTATCACCCGTGGGTAATGAGCTTTTGTAAGGAAGCATTGACTGTTCTTCTCTTCCACCAGGTGACCCTGTGCTCCAACACGGTGATGGAGTTCTACCGGAGATTGCTGGTGGACCTGGAGGGTATTGGCAAGGGAGTGGCATCCCTGATCATCACAGCCAGGTACCAGCCCTTGCCTGGCCTCCCCCAGGCACTGCCTTGCCCAGGCTGTGCTGGCTGCAGCTGCCAAGGAGAAGTGCTGCTGAATGTCCTCATGTTGTGCCAGCTGGACACGAGAACAGCAGTGCTTGGGCAGAAGCCCGTGGTGAAAAGCACGTTTGCTCACAGCCCAGCATGGTCCTGGGCCCTCTTCTAAAGGCACCAGGAATGATATCATTGATTGGCCTTGTTTTTGGTGCTTGAGGTGGAACAAATTTCCTGAGGGCCTCCTCTCCTTCAGGCTGCAAGAGGTGGAGTTGTGCTGGCTGTGAGCACGGTGCACTGGTTTGGGCCACACCAAGCAGCTGCTGAGAGTCAGGCTCTGCCTCTGTCCATGAGGGCACATGGCAGGGGAGAAGTGGCTCCCAGCAAGAGTGGGGAGGGCAAGGTGTGACAAGGGGAAAGCAGCCCTTGATGTGGCAGGTCAGCTCCAGTTTTTGTCCTTCCCTCTGCTTCCCGTTTTGAGCTTTAATGTTGTCAGAGTTGAGAGCAAAAGTCGTTGTTGCTGCAGCAGAATTCCATGCTGCTGTGCTGCTGTGGGTGTCAGTGTGATGCCCAGAGGGATGCAGCTCCCTGGTGCTGTTCCCTGTGCCAGGCAGAGCCATCCAGGCAGTGCCTGGGCTGCCACTGTGTACAGCAGGTGGAGCTGGGGCCAGGCAGTGCCTGGAGCTGTGCAGTGAAGGAGCCAGGGAGCTGCAGGGCCTGGCAGGGGCTGATCAGCCCCTCTGTGGGGCAGCTGCTGTCTCGTGCCCTCCAGGGCTGGGGCAAAGAGCTGAGTTCTCAGGCAGGGCAACAGCACAATGGCAGAGAAGGGAGTCAGTTTTACTGAGACCCTGGAGCTGTGTGTTCCTTGAGCCTTAGGGAGCACTGATCCTTGTTGGGAAGGCTCCCCCAGAGCTCGTGGGTCACTGGCACTGTTGCAGGAGTCCTTGCAAGCCTTCTTGGGTAAAGGAGGGGCTGAGGCAGCTGTGGGGCAAAGTGCTCTGCCTGGGGCACTTGGCAGCCTCTGGGTGCTGCCTCTCAGGGTTTGCCCCTCCTTGACAAGACATGTGGGAGTGGGAAGAGGTAGAAGGCAATTTATCCCTGTAGGGCTCTTCAATGTGCATTTGACAGTGACCAATGGGTTCTGCTCCATTTCACAGTCTTTGGGGGTAGGCATTCTCCATTCTCTCAGTATCTCTGATTGTCCTGGGGTCATCTCTTTGCCCAGATGTCTCGTTCCTGAGCTCCAAGTGTCCTCCCCAGTGCTGCTGTGTGATGAGTGCCACCTGAAGGTGCCCTACGAGAGAAAGATCCTCATTAGGAATCCCAGCCACCTTCCTGGCTGCTACGGGCTTATTCCCCAGGTTTGGCATCACATCCACCTTCTCCTGTCAAATATTCCTGAGGAGATTATTAGGGGAACAAAGGGTTTGGATAAGACCTTGCTGCTTTCTATTCAGTCTTAAAGATCTGCTGAGAGCAGGATCCTACCAAACTGTAAACTTTAGGAGGCAGTTTAAGCTCCTGAAAAAACAGTTGATGCTCTAGTCCTCAGGGTGTTTTCCTGTGGGAGATCTTAGAGGGTTGTGAAAAGCTGCTGCACCCACAGACACCAGTGCCTGTGCTGGCAGCCTTCTTGCAGGATCCCCTGGGAGTGCTAACCCTACAATTCTTGCATCTTGTTTGTGCCTTTGACCTTTGTCCTGGGGAGCTTTAAAGGTGTGTGTAAGTTTCTGTTGTGGTGGATGTTAAGGAGCCTACAGTTTCTTGAGAGGTCCCTCTGAATCTGCGTTTCATTGTGTCCCTTCCAGAAGCGCAAGGAGGACTCTGCTGTGCTCTACTCCAGCCCCAAGCCCTGTGGGATTGTGCAGCCCCAGAGCACAGCAGAGATCCCAGTTGTGGTGGCAGTGCAGGCCCTGGGCACTCATCGCACCAACGTTCTCATCGGCGTGTTCGGGGATGAGAGAAACCCCCTGGTGAGGGCAAGGGGAGATGTGAGCCTGTGTGCAGCTGCTCCTGGCAGGGTGCACAGGGACAGGGATTCTGCCGGGGAAAACAGGCACAGGCTGCTGGGGAGAAGGACAGGAGGGACGGGGGCACAAACAGCTCCTGCCTTAGAGGGGGGAATCTCAGTGTCTGACACAGAATGGAGTTGGGCTCAGCTGGAATCCAGGGGGCATTTGAGGTCATTATTCTTTCAAATGCTGGTAACTTTGGAAACATCTGTTTGAAAATGTCATCTCTCTGAGCGCAAGAGAGGATGTCAGAAGACTTGTGGGAACCTTGAGCTTTCTGTAAAAGAAAGGAAAGCTGGCATTTGAAGAGTGGTTGCAAGGACTGAAACTTCGATTAAAACATATGGAAATGGCAATGCCAAATTCCCCGGATGGCACCAAACATCTGAACCCGGGCCGTCGTGGCACTGCCTGTAAATCAGTGAACAGGAAGGAAAGGCAATGCAGGCTGTGCCAGGGAGCCTGAAGTTTGAGCAAACAGGTGCTTTTAACTATCAGGCTGCTTCCCTTAAAGAGGAGGGTTTCTCCCCACCAGAAGAACCAGTTGTTTAACCGTCAGGCTGGTCTTACCTAGAGATTTCTTGCAAAGATAAAACCTTTCGGACAGTAACTTTTAGTTTGAAAGGTTCTCTTAGCTTAATCCTTTTCAATTTGGAGGTGAACATGTAATTTTCTTTTTCCCCAAAAGCCCAGCATTTCAGCTGGAGAGTGGTAGCTGTCCCTAAAGAAATAACTTGAGCAGGGTTGAGCTGTTGAAGGTTTTTTAGGTTTCTCTGTTGTGGTTTGTTTTGGGTTTTTTAAAATCTTTCTTGCTTGCTTCCTGGAACAGAGAGCACAATTACGGAGCTCAGGACGGCTGGCAGAAATCTCCCCAAGCCCAAGGCTGGCAGAGCTTGGCAGGATCCCAGCACCACAGCCTGTGTATGTATGGATGGAAGGAAGGATGGATGGGGAATGCGACCTGAGTCACCTGGGAGTGTTGTAAAATGTCAACCAACCCCCCAGCGGTGTCAGGGGAACATTCCTGATAAATCCCTGGTGGAGCTGCAGAGTTTCTGGCCTTGGGCACTGGGTGGGCTGTGCTGGCTGGGCACTGGCTGGGTCTGCCCCTCGGTGTCTCAAATCTCACCTTTTTGCTGCCTTCTCTGTCTTTTCCTCTCCCACTGTGCTTTTTGCATCCCCACCAGGTGTAAATGCCTGTCCTCTGTAATTGCTCAATGCGAGCAGTTGCAGCTGCTGCAGCACCTCAGTGCCATCCCTGGGCTGCCTTTAGAACAGACCTGCCCCAGCCTGGATTGGGAAGGGCTGGATCAAACCATTTCTCAGTCCAACGAGCCAGCACCCAGCCAGGGGCTGCATCCTGGCCAGGAGCTGCTCGTGCAGGTGTCCCTCCCTCCCTCTCTCCCACTGCAGGTCCCTGTTCATAGTTATTTATTTTCCAGAGATGAGCTCCACCCACCTAAATTCAAACCCCAGCCACCGAAGGAGAGGAGAACCAGTCTGGATTGTGCGGCAACTCGATGGAGGCACTTCAGGACTGGACAGGAGGAGGCAGCCAGAGCCCTGAAAGAAGTGCAGGATTTTACCCACTCTTCAGGAGCAGAGGTAGATTTTCTTGTACACCGACTGCTTGCTTTGCCTCCCCAGCCTGCCAGCACCAAGTCCTGCTCATGCTGAGCTCCCTTTTTGCTGCCCTGCTGTGCTGTGCCCTGACAGTGGGCTGGGCAGCAGGGCCAGTGGCTGGACATGGGCTGAGGGGGAGGGAGAAATAGGAGAGTTTTCCTTGGAGAAGCTGGCTCAGATCCTACAGGCCTGTGCTGAGTGTGGGATTTTTTTGCCTTGTTTCCTTCCCAGTGTAAGATGAGGCTTTTCTCTGCATCATCATGGTAACACCTCCAGCTTCCCTCACAGAGCAAGCTGGGATTATGCTGATCTCCATGGACCCTCTTCCCAAGGCAGCCAGACTCCCTGTTTGCAGGGCTCTGCTTTCACCCAGAGCTGCTATTGCACTGCTGGCCCTGGAGCTGTCTGACAAAGGCAGACTTTGCAGAGGGGCTGTCTCTTCCTCCCAGCACAGAAAATGGCTTGTTTTTTGGGTGCCAGCACCAAGTCCTGAGCACCCTCACCTGCCTCGAGGCTTGGAGGGATTCAGGTGCTCCCTGGACGTGGCGCACACTGCCCTGGGAGCAGAGAAGGCAAGAGGGAATCTGACTCCCTTGCCCATTGTCAGTGTGGCAAGCAGGGCTGGAGCTGCCAGTGCCACTGGGGGCCCTCAGCATTGGCCACAGAGGGGCCTCCCATCCCTGCAGGCCATCGCAAAGTGCTGCTGGAGCAGCTGCTTGTTGGAGAGGCCGTGCAGGACACGTTGCAGGGCTGCCCAAGGATGCTGTGCAGCACCTGTGGAGGGCACTGCTCCCCCTGGAACTCCTCAAGTGCTCCACAGGAAATTGTTGCAGGAGCTTTTGCTGTAGCACCTTGAGAAAGAAGCATTTAAATCAGAGAGAGAGGGGAAGAGCCTCAGGAGTCAGATGAGCTGGACTGGACTCCTTCCCTCAGCTCCAAGAGCTCTCACTCTGAGTCTCCTCCTTTTCTAAAAGCAGGAGGTTTTGAAACTTTGTAATGGCAAATTGTGCATCAGAGAGAATTTCTACTGCCAGGAGACATCCTAGTTCACTTTCATGTAATGTACTAATTAATGCATTGTGCTGTGAGTATGGGAGAAGATTTTCCCCATGGTCCCTGCACTGGTCAATGGCATGGATGCAGGATGAGGTGAGGGTGATTCTGGCAGTGTTTGGGGAATAGGCCCCTCTGGCTACAGCTCCAAGATGCTCTTCTGCATCCATTTCCATGCTCAACACCTCAATCTCTCTTGTCTTCCATCCAGGCTTTCAATATCCTGCCACTGCCAGGTGTGCTGCAGCCAGGAGAGAGCCAGCAGGTCACCTCCACCTTCTCTGGCCACCTCAACACCACCTGCAATGTCCCGGAGCTGTGCCACATGGAGGGAGGCTCCACCTCTGAGGTGCTGGTCGCCTCACGTGTCAGCTCCTCCCTGAGCCCCCAGGAGATCAACTGTGGCTCTCAGGCCTCTCTCAGGGACAGGTGAGTCAGCCTTCCGTGGGTTCCTGCTCTGCCACGGGTTATTGTCCCTGCAGGGCTTCCCTGCTCCAAGGCCTCTGAGCTCAGAGGAGCTGCAGAGCAAAGGCCAGCAGCAACATAGGGATGGCCACTCTGAGCTCCCTGGCTGCCAAGAGAGGAAGGACCTTCTTCTGTTGAGACAGAACATCATCTTCTCTATTTGAGTGCTGAGCCCTCCTGGCTTAGCTGCTCTCTGCGGGGAGCTGGGCTCTGGGCCTGCCTTGGCACCGCATTTAGAGGTGTCTTGAAGTCCATGGTGTTGAGTGGCATCTTCTTCATCATCTGCCTTCTTCACCAGAACAGTGTGATTGTGGTATGGGCAGGCGTGGGGCACAGAGCAAACCTTGCTTTGGGTCCTGCTCCTGCCACAGATGAAGTCCTTGCACTGCTGATCTGCCAGGGTTCTCCTTATGGTGGCATAGCAGCCAGAAAAACTCCTGTGCTTTAGGCTCCCCTGCAGCTGCAGCCGTAGGCAAGCACAGGAGAAGCTCAGCTCCAGCAAGGCAGCCCAGCTCAGGACACACAGGCCAAGTGTGGAGCTGGGAGTGGAGGTGCTTAAAGCAAGCCTGTGCATCAGGACTTCTTCAGGCCAGGCTGAAGTTGGTTTCATGGGGAGGAGACGGACGAGGCTGCTTCCAGTGGTTTCCATGGCAGCCAGCACTGGTTTGCTTGGTCCCAGCTGGGTTCCAGCAGGAAATCTGCCCGACAAGAGCCTGTCTTGCAGGAGAGGAGTTCCTGCAGCCTTTGCTTTCTGACTGATAGGATTGTTCTCATGAAGGAGCAGGCTAGGAGTCGTTAAAACCGAAGATCACGGGCAGAGACTCTCTAACTAATTAAAGTTAGACAGTGGGATGTTTATTAACACCGGCGGGCGGCACCAGAGCCGTCCCTAAAAGGCGTGACCGCGCTGTCCAAGGTTCTTTGCCCTCTCTTTATTTCCCAAGATCTTACACACAATACATCTGCACAACCCCAGCACCTCCCATCCCTGCTCTGTATTCAAATGAGGTCATTGGTCCTTCACTCCTGTGCAATTCTTCCCTTGAATTGGGTTGGTGTCTCGAATTGGGTCAGTGGTCTTAGGGGATGAAGTCAGGAATGTCTTCATCAGGTCTCTGTGACCCTCTGGCACCATCCAAGGTCCCCTGCTTAGTGATTGATTGACATCAAGCCCAGGTGCTAACCATTGTTCTACTGGTTTCGAGATGTTCTTATAACAGTTCACTTCCTCCACTTCCCTCTCCTAATGGTAAACAATAGAACAATCTGCTCCAGCTTAAGCATCTCATAATCATTAACCTATGGTCTGCCTATCTAACCTACATCCTGATCAATGGGAATTGCTTCTAACCCTCAGCTGAAATCTGAACTCTTTAAAATCATGCTTCAGCTATGCCCAGGGAGAAGGGGGCTGAATGAGCTGAGTAAGAACTGTAGGAGAGCTAAGCAGATGTCAGCAATCTGTGCTCTGCTTTAAACTGGGAAGCCAAGAGACAAAGGGCGTTTCCAGGCACCAGTGCAGAGAGCTGCTGGATCAGCCTTTGGCAGGGGCTGGAGGGGTCTGGCTGTGCCTTCAGAGGGAGCTTGCACAGTCAAGACCTTATGATGGCAAAGCTCAGGTTTGGCCGGTCCTGGAGGTCCCCTTCCACCCATGCCCTCACTTGGGATGTTCCCAACCTCTGTGGGTTGAGGAGAATTCACGGAAATGGCCTCAGGGTCAAGGAATGAAGTGCAGGGCCAGCCAGGACGAGGGAGCCCAAGATTCTGGTGGGACTCTCAGCCATATTTTCTGTTTTGTCTGCAGAAGGGAGCTGAAGGAGCCAGCTCAAAAGGTCGAGGAGGAGGCAAAAGCCTTAGAGGAGGAAGAGAGGAGGAAGGAGGAAGAGAGGCAGAAGAAGGGAAAGAAGAGTGTCTCTGTTGGCAAGCAACCTCCAATACCAGCAAAGGGGAAAACCAAGACCCGAGAGAATAAGGAAACCAAAATTCCAAAAAAAGAAACCAAAATCCCAGAGAGGAAGGAAAGCAAAGCATCAGAAGGGAAGAAAATCAAAGCATCAGAGAAGAAGGACACCAAAGCATCAGAGAGGAAGGAAACCAAGATCCTAGAGAAGAAGGAAGACAAAGACCCAAAGAAGGCGGAACCCAAAGCTCCAAAGAAGGGAGAACCCAAAGCCGTCAAGAAGGGGGGAACTGAAATCCCATAGGACTAAGCTAAGATGGAGAAGAACTCTTTATTCTTTATTCATACAACTCATTTTACACAGTTTAACAGACCTTGTGTGCACCTTTAGTTCATTCAAAGGTTTCTTATCAGTTAGTCGATTATTGGTTAATAAAATAGATTTTACTTGTGCATCAAATCTCTCGTATTGTTTACCTCTTCACTGATTCTCATCGGACAAATTACTTGTTATTGCAGGTGCATTTGTTTTTCACCCTCAGAATAGAATGGTCACAAAGTCTCATTCTCAAAATAGCTTCACATGGGAACTTGTAACTGCTTAGTTGCACACAGAAGAGATGATAGGCCAGCTATTGATGTGGCTGAACAAGGCTTCATTTCAAAAGGCTTTTCTGTCGCAGACATTTTTTCACAGAAATCCTTTCTTTCAGTTTTCTGTGTCTTCTGGAAGGCTGAGGCCTCAGAGGAGAACATAAACAATTATTATCAGCTTCTGGGGAATGCAACAGGGGCACCTATTTTGATTGGTGATTGGTTCATGTTCCCATGTTTATAATTAAGGGCCAATCACAAAGTGTAAGCCAGGGGACTGAGTCCTTGGCCACAGCTTTGTTGGGATTCTTTTCTATCTCTTCCTAGCTAGCCTAGCTGCTCTGCAAACCTCTCTCCTTATTCTTTCTAGTATAACTATAATGTATTATATCTTATATTAATAAATTCAGCTTTCTGATTCAAGAAACAAGATTCACCGTCTCTCTATCACCAGCAGCGCCCACTCAGGCGCGGTAATATCTGGTGACCCGACGTGTCGGAGCAAAAATTAATTTAATAAGACCAGAGGAGCAAAATTGCTGCACTGGGTAAAATCCTGTATGTGTGGCATTTGATGGTTGCTTTGAAGTGACCAAAGAAAGTGGATTCAAGCCAGGAGCTGAAGAACTGAAGATCCTGATTTGGACAGAGTTCACAGCCAAGGCTGACCACAACAGAACCTTCTTCTGGAAAACCATCAGGAAAGATGATGGAAAAGGGCAGCAGATCTGTGGAGCTGGCCAGAGCAAGCTGGACTCTTTTAGAAGGTACTGTGGGCTTTTCTATCCCTGATGAACCAGCCCTTCATAGCTTGTGGCTGTTCGTTTGGCAGACACATGCCTTGCCAGAAGAGATTCAGTTCTCCGCTTCAGAGGAAAAGCTTATTGCCCTCTGGAAATATTGGTGCAGAGAAGATGGTTGCTTTTTGTCAGAAACAGATATCTATGGGTTCTTTCGATGGGCAAAGCTTTTTGGGTTTTTTACTGATGTCCTGTACGCTTTAGATGTTTTCGTCTGGGAGTGCATGGACTCAATTATCCAGTGCGTCTACAGTCAGGGACGCGTGTTGCCTTCTATCTACCCAGCATTTATAAAGCTTTTCCCAGTCCTGAAGCGCAGAGCAGCTTGTTTTCAATGGATCTCTAACTGTTATGGAAAAGCTCCGTTTCCACCGCCCTTGGCAGAAGACCCCATGGGTGATGACTTTGGGCTTTTCGCCCCCCCCTGCTTCGCGGCGCGGGGGGCTGAAACTTCGCGGCGCGAAGAAGTTTTTTTTACTCTTGCTCCGGAGCATGCTCAGATGGAGTGTTGTCCTCCCCCCCCTTCTCTCTTTCCGGGGGGATGGGAGTGGCCGCTCAAGCCAGCGCCGGCCTCTCAGACTCCGCCTCCTTCACACATCGGAGCGGCACCGGTCTCCGAGGCTTCCTCCACGCCCCTGCTAGAGCCGTCACTCCAGGAGGTCCCGCCCGCGGTTTCACCGGCCTCCCCGCCCCCGCCAGAGCCTGTGTCGGAGAAGGCAGAAGAGAACAGCACTTTCGGCGATTGACCTGTTGCTAAGCAACAGCGATGCCCCGCCGCTTCTCCCGGCTCCGCTGCTGCCTGTTTGCGCTCCGAAGGAGACTGCGACTGCGCCTCTGCAGCAGACCCCGGAGTCAGCGGCGGGGCACGGCGCCGGCCCCGTGTCGTGCCTGCCGCTGCTTTCAGGGCTGGGGGACGCGGCGGAGGTGGGTTCTCGCGCATCCCCGCCGCTTCAAGCCGAGACAGTCCCAGAGTCAGCGGCAGAAAACGGCGCTGAACCTGCGGGACTCTCGGAGCAGCCCGCGGCTGATCCCACGATCAGCGTGATTCCCTCCTCGGCCGGCTCCTCCGTGGCCAGAGTCACTGCCGCGTTCCAGGCCAGCCCCAGCGTCATCCACAGCCCCGTGGGCCCCCACCCTGGCCCAGCGCCCCCCATGGCCGGCCCGCCAGCCCCAGGCCCGCCCCAGGAAGCGGCCCCGGAGTCTGGTCTCTCCTTCAGTGGAGCGGGGGCTGCCCGCCAGCTGACTCTTGCGGCAGTCCAGCTGCCGGCTTTCAAGCTCGGCGGTTTGGGGGGTGGTGTTTCGGTTGCTGTCCCATAGAGGCTGCCATCTCTGCCGCCCATCTTGTGCCCTAGCGGCGAGGGGGAGGGGGCTCCCGAAAGTTCTGCCTCTGGTCCCCAGCCCGGTGGGGGTGGTGACATGTTGCTGTGGGAAACAAACATTCCCAGACCCGAGATGAAGATTCTCGGGGCAGCTTCTATTTCCCTGCTGCTGGCATGCCTCAGTGGTTTAGGGGAAAGGAAGCGTCTCACTACCCGTGCTGCCATTGTACTGGCAGCAGGGTTCAGGCCTGTGGATATGCAGAGCCTTCCTCATGGGTTTGGCCTGGGCCGTTGGGCTCAAAAAATTCCTGGGCTGGTCCCACTGCGTGGCCTCCTTATGTTTTTGGGGACTCTGGTTTCTCCTACCGGTCCTGGTCCCCCTTTGTGAGCCAGTTTTGGGGTTCCTGGTTCAGCATGGGCCAGGGCCCCCAGGGCCTTTCCTTGTCTGGCACTGCTCTGCTCGGGTGCTGCTCTTTTGTTTTTCAATAAAAAAAAAAAAATTAAAATTAAATAAAAAAGATTGAAAACAGCGGGCAGCAGCTCTGAAGCATTGAAGGGCCAGAAAGGACATTCCACAAACTGTTTAAAAATTGTGTTATGACTGTCAGTGGTTTTTTGATAACTATTGATGGGATTCCTTTTGCAGCAAGTTGTTTTCAGGACCAAAAAGGACTCTCAGATATTCCAAGGGAAACAACTTTGGCTCTTGGACTGTTCCTGAAACTCAGCTGCATGGACTCAAATTCTCTTTGCATTGTATTTTGCATTTTTCTTATATTGTAGCATTGTTCTAGTGATTTGTTAGTTATTGTATATTCTACAGGTAAAGAAATTTCCTGTTCATTCCACATCAGCATTTTTTTTATTTTATACAATTTAGAAAGGTGAGATGTCGCAGACATTTTTTCACAGAAATCCTTTATTTCAGATTTCTGTGTCTTCTTGAAGGCTGAAGCCTCAGAGGAGAACATAAACAATTATTATCAGCTGCTGGTGAATGCAACAGGGGCACCTATTTTGATTGGTGATTGGTTCATGTTCCCATGTTTATAATTAAGGGCCAATCACAAAGTGTAAGCCAGAGGACTGAGTCCTTGGCCACAGCTTTGTTGGGATTCTTTTCTATCTCTTCCTAGCTAGCCTAGCTGCTCTGCAAACCTCTCTCTATATTCTTATTAGTATAGTCATAATGTATTATATATAATATCTTAATAAATCAAGCCTTCTGATTTAAGAAACAAGATTCACCGTCTCTCTATCACCAGCAGCGCCCACTCAGGCGCGGTAATACTTTTCTTCTATCATTATTCTACCTATGACATCCCCCGGTGTGTCCTTGGACCCACATTGTCACAACTGACCCACGGTTCCATGAGGTTCCCCTGTGTCACCATGGTCACTGTCAGAGGCTGGATGAGATCAATGTCCTGAGACACTGTGGGATGAGCTGTCAATCAGTCACACAGTGGGTACAGTGCTAACCCAACCTGATTGCCTGTGTGATCAGAAATCCCACCTGGGGGAGGCTCACAAGGGCCTGGGGGCTTAAAATATAGAGCACAAGGTGAGCCCCTGGTATGGACTCTGCCCTCTCCTGGGGTTTGTGTCTCACCCACACTGGAACCCTAGGAGCTGTTAGTCATATATGTGTCTTTCTATAGAGCTTCTGTCTTTCTGTCTCTCTCTCTTTCTTCTTGTTCTAATGCTCTTTATATGGAACATTTTTGGATACCCTAACAGCTTACGTGTTTTAATGTTTCCAGGATAAATGGGCTAAGTTAATGAAGTTACTGCTATGATTAATGTTTTATGTGTAATTTGATGTTGCGTTAAATCCTATTCCAAAGTTCTTGATTTTTTGCACTTTGCCAGTAGAATTTTGTGTCATTTTGACCTCTTACAAATATCTGGCTGGTGTTTTTCCTGTGCACCAAATTTGAGTAAAGGTGGCAGATGAATTGGTGAGTTGGCACGCAAGCCCTGAATGGAGCTCCGGGTGCGTGGAGGATCGGGGCAGTGTGAGTCGCGCACAATCCCTGCAGTGGGAGGACACGGGTCCCTAGCGGGGTTTAGGGTGCCCCGAGTACAGCGGCAGCACTGAGTAGAGCCAAGAGGGCCCCAGTGCCCAGGGTGGAACGGCGGTGCTGGGGGTTCAGGGTGCCACCCTTCAGGTAGAAACCGTAAACCCACTGAAGGCCCCTGAGGGGATTGGGGTCACAGGGCAGGGCAGGGCTGGGCTTACAGGGCAGGGCAAGGCTGGACCTGCCCCTTCCTCCCCCACACACAAAATGTTTAGAGCCAACAATCTCCTCCAGTCTGTCAAAACAGGCAGTGTTGGAGGTGAAATCCCAATTGTGGCCATGGGCACCTGGCTGAGAAGGACAGTTCTTTTCCATGGGAAGGAAAGCACAGAGCCTCAAGGTTTGGAAGGCAAGTGAGAGCCTCAGCAGGCCACGGCCAGCTAGATTGTCAGTAATTGCAGAGTTTGGATTTAGGGAATTTTGGAGGTGGAAACCCAATCTCAGCCATGGGCACCTGGAGAAGCAGACAGTTCTTTCCTTAGGAAGGAGAGCATGGAGCCTTTCCCAATGTTTTGGGGACGGATGAGAGGTGACCCTTGTGAAACCACTGCCAGACAGACTTGTCCTGGCAATATTCCTATTGGAAGAATCCCTGGATATAAGGACCTTTGGAGGTGAAATCCCAATTCTGGCCATGGGTGCCTAGAGCAGGAGGACAGTTCTTTTCCATTGGGAAGGAAAGCACAGAGCCTCAGTGTTTCAGCAGCAGATGAGAAGTGACACTCAACATGCAAAGGTCAGTTGGACCAGTCAGGCAGTCTATGGGAGGCCAAAGCAGCCAGACTTGTTTTGTGTTCCCTTGGTTTTGTGGGGCTCCATATTGTCACAATGGTTCCTTGGATCCATGGGGCCCCGCAGTGTCAGAATGGTGACTTGATTCCATGGGTTCCAGCAGTGTCACAATGGCCCCTTGATTACAAGAAGACCTGCAGTGTCACAAAGGCCTCTTGGTTTCACGAGGCCCCACAATATCACAATGGTCCTCCCAGGATCACAATGGTCTCACTGATTCCATGAGGCCTCACAGCGTCACAATGGTCTCTGCGTTTCCATGAGTCCCCTGAGTGTCACAATGGTCTCTGTGTTTCCATGGTGCCCCTCAGTGTCACCATGGCCCCTTGGTTCCATAACACGCCAAAGTGTCCGAATGGTCTCCATGGTTCCATGCAGACCCACGCTGTCACAATGGCCCCTTGTTTTGATGAGGCCTCTCAGTGTCACAATGATCCCTACATTCCATGGAGCCACACAGCGTCAGTACAGTCCCCATGGATCCATGAGGCCCAGCAACGTCACAGTGCTCTCCATGATTCCATGAGGCCCCACAGTGTCACAATGGTCCCTTGTTGTCACAGGGTCCCACAGTGTCACAATGGTCTCTTGGTCTCACAGGGCCCCACAGTGTCACAATGCTCCCTTGGTTCCATGGGCCTGTGCTGCTGCATTCCCCCCTCCCCTTCTCAGGCCGCCCTGCCAGCTGAGAAATGCTCCTTGGGCCTCAGCCTTGGCCAACAGCCCCAGGCTCAGCTCCTCTGCAGCTCATCACAAACACTGTCTGCTCCAGGCACTGCTACTGCCCAACCAGCTCCTGGTTCCTATAGGAGCAGTCCTGGGACCTGTTTGTGTTCCCTGAGCGGCACAACATCCCTGTTCTCACACTGCCAAAGAAAGCTGCTGATGCCAAGTGCGGCCAGGATGAACCATTGCTGGGACTGAAGGCCCTCTCTTGGGGCCCTGCAAACAGCGCTCCAAAAGGAGCCCTTGGAGCTCTCCTGGGCCAGCCACTCCCTCTGAGTGGGGCCTCTCCCAGCCGGGAACTCTCCCGTTTGCTGCACTCGGGGATCCTGAACAACGACGGAGCCTGGGCCGATCCCCCCACTCCTCCAGGCTCAACCCTTCACCCGCTGGGGAGATGCCAAAGGACCCACAGTGAGCATTTCCTGCCCTCAGGGGAATTGCTCACAGGTGCCTTGCACTGACTCTTTGTGTCTGTGTGCACACAGGAGTGCCTGTGCTGGAGAAATGTGGCAGAAATGCTGCACTCTGAGGGGCTTGAGTGCCTTGGATAGCTGAGTCAGTCAGGCCTGTAGGGAAGGTTAAATCACAAGGCCTAAGTGAAGTTAAATGCTGCTGAGAGGTTTTCTTTTGCTAAGCAGTTACCTTTAGTATAAGTTTTATGTTAAGTTCAATATTGTTAAGTGTTATTCCTCTGTTAAATTGCGAAGTCATAGGTTTAAGTTAGGTTACATGCTGTTATACTCTGCTCTTTTGCTAAACTGTGAGGTTGAAAGTATCAGTTAAGGTTAATGTATAAGTAAAGTCCTGTTAAGTTTGAGCTCTGTTAAGCTTTCAGGCCATGTTCCTTTTATCCTTGCCCTTGCTGTCCTTGTGTCACTCACACATGCACACACAGGGACAGTTCCAGGTTAATTTCTGGTTTTATTGCCTGGATTCTGTTTGGTTTTGTAGTTGCTTTGTTTCCTTGGTGTGCCTGAAGTGTCCAGTCAGGAGCAGAGTGACTCTTGCCAAGGAACTTTGTGCTGCTGTCCCTTAATATTAAATCTGGTTTTGGCTGATCCCTTGCCGGGGGTTTTTCAGCGCTCTCAAGGCCTCGTTTGTAACAGGGTGAAGGAGCCCTGGCCCAGGCTCTGGCCCTGGGGGACACGGGGACGCTGCCGGGGGGTCCCTGTCCCCCTGTCCCACCCCCAGGGCCCTGTCCCCCCGTCCCCGTGTCAGGCTCTGGGGTCGATCTTGTGGAACATCCTCTGGGGGAGGCTGCGGGGCTGGGGGACCCGGGGGGACAGGGGACCCCGCTGTGCACGAGCAGGGTTGGACTGCTCTGGGGGGAACTGTGAGGGGGGCCGGGGCAGAGTGACCTCCCCAGTGCCCTCACACAGCCCCTGTGATGTCACATTGCCCCTGTGATGTCATGCTGCCCCCATGATGTCACACAGCCCCTGTGATGTCACACAGCCCCTGTGATGTCACACAGCCCCTGTGATGTCACACTGACCCTGTGATGTTACAGAGCCAACTCTGTGTCATCCTGTGATTTCATACAGCAGTGCTGTGACATCGCAGAAGACTGATGTCACAAAGTCACCCTGTGATGTCACAATCTGGTCTGTGATGTCACAGCCTCCTCTATGATGTTACACAGCCACCAGGTGAGGTCACAACCTACTCTCTGATGCCTCAGAGCCACCCTCTATGAGAGCAGACACTGCTCTATAGCCTCACACCCTGCTCTGTGATGTCACAGCAAGCTCTGTGATGTCAAAGCCAGCTTTGTGATGTCACACAACCCTCAAGAACCCTTAAGAACTCAGTTCTATTGAAACACTGAAGTTTCTTGTACTTTGAAGAGATCCCTGTCAGGGACACCACAGGGAAAGTGTCCCCAGGCCCCAGGCAGAGCAGAGAACTGGAGGCAGTGATGACAGGTGGGGACAAAGAGAAGCCAAGTCTTGGTGCCCTGGGGCACAGCAGGGTCTGTGCCACCAAGGGCTGTGAGGAGACACCTTGTCCTGAGGCACGGGGGCCTCCTGGCACAGCCCCAGCCAGGCTGGGCACTGTCAGCCCCTTGTCCTGCCCTCAGCATCCTCCCCTAGCCCACATCCCATGGCCTCAAGGATCTGCTGGAAGGAGTCCCTGCGGAGCCTTGCTCAGGAATGGTCCTGGGGGCTCCTTCATGCTTCCAGGGACTGCAGGTTTTTCAAAGGACTTTGGGTTTTGCTTTTGCCTTGGAGTCTCTGAGAGCTTTGTGCAATCATGGCTTCTAATTATGTGTTGCAATTAGTCCTTAGAGAGGCTTTGTCAGTAACACCACTCAGTGGGGCTCATAAATGCTTCAAGGTACTTCAGTTCTTTTAAGGTATTTGGTGTTTCCCTTGGGATAGACTCTGGGAGATATTTGTCCAATCATGGCCCCAATTATCTGCGTTAATTAGTCCCTGGAGAGCTTTGTACTGACACGAAATGGGGCTCATTAATGCTTTGAGACACTCAAGGTGTTGAAGGTACTTTAGATTTTCTTTTCCACACTGTCTGAGAGGTTTTTGTGCCATCCTGGCCACAAATTCTCTCCTCCAAGGAGTCCATGAGGAGCCTGTGTTGGAGAGGGACCTCAGAGGGAGCCATGAATGCCTGGAGACACTTGGGGTGTTTCCTCTGCCTTTGACTCCTGGCAAGGTTTGTGCAATCTCCTCCCAAGCCCTGAGGTTCAAGGGCTCACTCCAAATGCACAGTGAGGCTCATGAGGATCAAGCAAGTCCTGACAAACCCTGGCTCTGCCTTGATTTCCCTCTGCTCCAGTGTAGTTCATTAGGAGGTTTTCCTTTGACAGTTATGGAGAAATAGTTCAAAGAGCTTCCAGGAAATATGTAGTCCTATTTTAAAGGGTGTCTTTTTATTGCTGTTCTTATTACACAAGAGGTGATTGCAGCATTCAGTGACTGATATTGATCCAGGGACTCTCCTAAGGAGCCCTGGCCTGCTCAGAGAAGTGGTGCCTTGAGCTCTGAGCCAGTGTGGACAACCTTGCTTCATATTCCCCAAGCCCATGGTCTCTCTCCTCACTCACCTGGAACCTGCTTTGCTTGGAGAAGTGGCTGCACACAGCCAAAGAGGGATTTTCCTTCATTTGTTTTTGAAGCAATCTAAAACTCCTGAGTTTCCCCATTGCAAACAGACATCCTCCTCAACTGTGTGCCAAGCCCAAGCTGCCACCAGAAGCACTCCAGACCTGCCCTGGGCCAGCTGTGAGGGTGCATCATCATCCCAACATGCAGTGGTGCCATTGCAAGGGACTGTTGCCATGGACACTGCAAGGACCCCACTGCTGGGTTTGGGTGCCATGGCAACCCCCATCAGTTCAGGTTTCCTTGGAAACCAGCCCAAGGAGCCATTTCTGCAGCCAGGTTCCATGGCCACTTGCCTGCAGAGCTGTTGCTGCCCTTGGCTGCCATGGCAACCCTGGGACAAAGCGGTGCCAGGGCTGTTCCAGGTACAATTGCAGTGACACTCGTTGGTGCCACCAGGTGCCATGGCAACGGCCACGGGGACCCGTTCCTTGGTTTGGTGCAATGGCAACCAATGCCCGGACCCGTTGTGATGGTTGGTGGCCATGGAAAGCTGCCCTGGGCCCTTGCTCAGGGCTGGTGTCAGTGCCCAGAGCCAGAGGGGATCCCTTGCTGGGGGCTGTGCCATGGCCACCTGCCCTGTGCCGCGCTGGCCGCTCTGGCACCAGGAACCAGCAGCCACCGGCACTGCCAGGGCCAAAGGCCAGGTCAGCCAGACAGAAAGGGGCAGGGCTGGGCACTGTTTCCATGGCAACCGGCACTGGGGGGACACCTGGGTCACCTGGCCTGGCAGTTGCCATGGAAACCCCCGGCAGGGACTGAGGGCACAGCCCCTGGCACTGAGACACTGCTGGGCCGGGTGCTGAGCACAGCGCTGAGCACGCAGAGATGGTTTTGTTCTTGCTGAGCTGCAGCACAGCCAAGGCCTGTCCTGCCCCTCGTCCAGCCACGCTGGGGAGGGGCTGGGGCTGCGGGGGAGCTGGGCAGGGGACACAGCCAGGACAGGGGACCCAAACTGAGCCCGGGCATACCCCAGACCAGAGCACATCATGCTCAGGGTATGAAGGGGGGAACAGGGAGGAAGGGGGGAATTTTGGAGGGAGGGCTTTTGCCTTCCCAGGTAACACTTAGGCAAAAGGGGGCCCTGTTTCACCAGTGGGCAGGGTCACTACCAAAGACACAGACACCAAGTTAAGGAATTGTGTCATTTATATCATGCACAGCTGCAGAGATTTACAAAAGGATAAGCTCAGCAAAGCACATCATCATTAGCAAAGAATTACAAAAGAAGCTCAGCAATCCATCATAACCCATCATTATATTTTGATGACCAATCCCTTAGTGAAACACCAGAGGTATTTGTGGCAGACAAAGATTCTGGCTGACTATCAAGGTACACCTTACAGACATCAGTAGTACTTTAGTGACACCGTTCTTCATTATTTTTTCTCAATCTCATTCGAGTTAGGAACAAGAATTCTGTTGTCCATGGAGCTGGCACCTTTTTAATTCCAGAATAATGCCCCCAGGCCCTTTGCTGTTCAGCTTTACCATGCTGTCTGTGGCTAACAAGGCTTGGGGGGCCCTTTCCCCTCTGGCTGGAAGGGGCTGGGTCCCAGTCCCTGAGGGGCACCCAGGCTCCTGGATGGAATTGCTGTGCAAGTCCCTCAGTGTCACAGCAGCCTTCACACGGAGCCCCGTGGATCAGAGCATTTTCCACAGGGGCCCTTAGAGCAAACAGGGTCTGGCAGGATGTGTTAAACAATATAAAAAATATATACATATTTTTTACACATATGTGTATACACATATATACCCACATATATATGTGAATATATTAATATATATATATATGTCTTTATATACTATAAATATGTATATAGATATTTATTATATCAATATTTCACTTGTACAAATGCATATTAGCTCAAGATTAAAACCTTCTGTTGCTCCATGTGGGAGCATTCCAATAATCATTGTTCCTTCTGAAAGTGCTGTTTCCTATGTACTCTCAACAAATTCATCTTTGTCTGCCCAAACCCACAAGGTGTTTTCCTTTTCCATTTGCAATTTTTGGATGCACTTGAAGCCATCCAGGGGTGCAGCTTCTTTTACCCGACTGCCCCACTGCTCACAAGGGGCTCCGACCTCAGCCCACTCCAGAGCCAGGGAACTCCAGGGAAGGGCTTCCCAGCTGGCAATTTCTGATGGGACTGATTCCTCACATTTACATTGAACAAATGACATTTTGTTGGCATCTGGCCAGACTGTGCCAGTTTTGTTTTACCAGTGGGCAGGGTCAGCACCAGAGATACAGACTCCAGCTGAAGGAATCAGTGTCATTTCCTGCAGCTCAGAGCAGCAAAGAATCACAAAAGGAGCAGCTCAGCAATGCACCCAACCATCCCCACCAAAGATTGCCTGCAGTGATTAACAAAGATCCAGCAGCATTTACCCTCAGCCTTTACCATCCCCCAGACCCACACAGCAGCTGGGGAAGCTGTCACAGCCAAGGGCTGCAGAGCCACTCCTGGGCACTGGGAATTCCTGCAGGTGCCTCCAGCCCCAGGTGAGGCTCCAACCCCGCTGGGAGAGGGCCCAGCTCTGACAGTGCTGAATGAACAAACTGACAGCACTGCTAGTGTGGCAACATCTGCTTTCATCCTCCTCTTGGGTCCCTCCCAAAGCCTGGCCAGGGCTCAAGGAGGAACCAAGGGAGCTGACTTTGACCATACAGCCCCAAACAAGGCCAGATGTCAGATTTCATGGCCTTGTCTGGCTTCTAAATACACAAAGGTCAATACATGTTTCACTAAGGAGTGGCTACATCTATCACAGTGTTAATGACCATGCATATTTCATCAGGGAGCAGATACAAAGATAACCTTTGCTTGGAAGGTTCATCCAGAGGCCACCTTTGGCTCAGGGCCTGCTGTCCAGGCCTCACTCAGGGCTGGTGTCCAGGCCTTGGCACTTCAGGGACGTGGTTTAGTGCTGGGCTTGGCACTGCTGGGTGACCGGCTGTACTGGGTGAGCTCAGAGGGCTTTTCCAACAGAAAGGATTCTGTGATTCCATGATTATATCCGCTGCATTCAGCTGGGGCTATTTTAGCAGCATTCCTTTGCTCCAAAAGTTCCCTTTTGCCCAGCTCCTGTGGCCTGAGGCTTCAGCTCCTTCAGCTCCTGGTGCTGAGCTGCTCATGCTGAACAAGACGGCTCGGAGAGAAGAACACAGTCCATGCAATTCCTTCTGGGACACGGAGAGGGGAGGCTGTGCAAACAGGAGCTTGTTTGCTGTGGCCTCCTCCTCTGCCCTTCACACTTTTCAGCGCTTTGAACCAGCCAAGAGCTTTCTCCAAGAGTGCAATGGAGCAGCTGTTCCTGCTCCCAGGCCTGGCTCTCTCCAGTCTCTGCCCTTGCCTGGTTCTGTCCCTCTTGCTGTGCCCTCTGTTCCCCCAGGGCTCGCTGGCTGCTGCCCAGGACTGTGGCACTGGCACAGATCCAGTGCTCCAGAGCCTCCTTTCTGTGCCCTTGCAGCTGCCTGGGCACAGCAGCCTTTTCCATCTGGAAGCTCCCCATGGACAGGGAGTGCCCAGCTCCGTTCCTTGCACAGCCTCCAGGAGCCCAGGGCTGCCATCTCCAGTCCCTGCTGGCCCTGGGGGCTCCCAGGTGCCTCAGGCTGCTGTGACACCGCTGCACACGGGAGGGAAGAGGGGCAGGGGCTGTGCTCAAAGTCAGCTCCATCTGCTGCTGCTGCTGCTGCTGCTGTGGGGTCATTTGTGCAGCCCTGTCTGCCCAGAGTCAGGGATCAGATGCTGCCAGTCTCTTCCAGCCCTGGCTGCTCAGAGTTTGGGCCTTGGAGCCCCAGGTGGCCAAAGGCAGCTGCTGCTGGTCCCTCTGTGTGCCCGTGCTCAGCAGTGCTGCTCCATCAGTCTGTGCCCAGCAACGGGGAAAAGCCTCAGCCCTGCAGGGCCAGGAGCTGCTGGGCTCTGCCTGAGCAGCTCAGCCAGCAGGAAGGGAGCTGCTCCACATGGGAACCAAGAGCAAAGGACATTCCTTTTATAGGACATGTTTTCTATTGAAAGGAAAAAAAAAGGAAAAAGTAATCAAAAACTATATAAAATGTGAAAGTGTGAAAAAACCCCAAGTGTGCAGTGAAAAGTCATCTCTAACTTTGAATTAAGAGGCAACTTATCTTTTGAAAAGAAAAGTTATTTACTTTGTAAATGTGCTGATGGCATGGATCCATCTTACTGACCTCAGCAGTCTTTTTAAAAAGTTTTTGGGGATTGTTTCCAATATTGTTATTTTAAATTGTGGTCGAGGCAAGAGGAAGTTGCTTTGTGCCCTTCCAGCTCCAAGCAGGACTGGGAATGGAAACTCTTTCAAAGCCCAAATCCTTTACAAGACGACCTTCCTTCTCAGCCTGGGAATGAGCGGAACATTCCCATTGAAACTTTCAGGGATTTCTTAGAGTCACAAAGTCCCTCTGACAGCTTTTTGCTCTGGTGTGGAAGTGCAGAAGGGCAATTCTCCATCCACCAGCTCCAGACTGCACTGCCTCTGGAGCACGGCCCACTCGCCAGCTTTGGCCCACTCGTGGCACTGCCAGAGGAGGAAGAAAGTGCAATTGCACAATTCCAGCCAATAAAGAAGGAAGAATGGGACAGACAAAACACCCTGTGCAGATCCAGGCGTTCAGCTGCTACTATGGAGAGTTTGGGTCCTTGCCAGTTGGATGTGTGTCCCCAGCTGCAATCTCTGGGCCTGCAGCAGAGTCTCACTCACCTGCCAAAGCAGAAAGCTCAGGCGCTGTGCTCACAACGGGCTCGTCTGATGCAGAGCTGTCAGAGCAATGTGAGGGCAGAGCCAGCCCAGCTGGGCCCAGGGCTGAGCCCAGCTGAGCCCTGGCAGAGCCCAGAGCAGCCTCAGCAGCCGCAGAGCCCGGCTGCAAGGAGAGAAAGCAGAAACCGCCCGTCAGCTGAGGGCTCCTGTGCCCTTGTGCCAAGGCCTGCGGTGCCCAGGCCATGCTGGCAGTGCCCAGAGCTGCCCATCCCTGCTGCCTTTGGCAGCAGAGCAGGAGGGCAGCACATGTGCCCAGCCTGCAGCCAGCCAGGGCACATCCAGCCCTCAGCAGCTGCCCAGAGCCAAAAAGCAGCTGGGCAGCTGACTGAAGAATTCATTGTATCTGCCCCAGCAAAGGGGGAACCTTTGGTGCCCAGCTGTGCCATGCCCAGATCCGGGAGCAACCCCCTGCCTATAGACTCACCTGCAAATTGGACCTGGAGCCTGGCTTTGAAGAAGGTGCCAGAATCCAAGTCCATCATCTTCAGCTGGCCAGGCCAAGGAAGAGATTGTCATCTTTGAGGTTGTCCTTGGTGTCTCCAGCACCAGCCCCATTTGGAACAGCTTCTCCAGGGGCTCCTTCTCCTTCCCTGGGGTCAGACCAGGCTGTCAGGGCTCTGCCCAGGGCCCCAGCCATCCATGAACCATACAAACAAAACCAGGGGGATGGTGGCCACCAGTGCTTGTCACACCGGGTCTCCAGCTCAGCTCCAGCCCAAGAGCTGCATGTTCCCTTCTGCTGACCCCTGCTCAGAGCTACAGGCAGGACAAAACCAGCCTGGTTTGCTTTGCCACTGATTGCCAAGAGATGTGTGGAGCTGGTACCTGCCAGGCCCCTGGATCCAACTGTGCACGTGGATCTCTTCAGTCTTCTAGGGCAGAGGAACACCCTTCACCCAAGGATGACAGAAAAGATCTTCTAAGGATGGCCTGTCCGAGGGTTGCATGGACAAACACCTCTTAATGACATCTTGGCACGCTGGGGAGAGAAACCAGAAATCACCAGTCAGTTGGAGAAGTTGCCCTCCTGTTCCCATGCCCAGGTCATGCTGGGTGTGCCCAGAGCTGGGCCTAAACTTCCCCGTGGATGCTCTGTTTGGAGGACAGCAGGAGAGCAGGACATGTGCAACCTCCTCAGCAGCTGCCAGAGTGGTTTGCCCATGAGCCCGCTGCTGTCTCCCAGCACTGGTATTCCCCCCGTGCCCAGAGATGAGGATCCACCTTGAGAGAGCCATCGTGGGAACAAGATTCGCCCCCGGATGATCTCCTGGCCCCTCCTGAATGGGTGCTTCCCCATGACCAGGTGGCACAGCAGGAGGCCCAGGGACCAGATCGTGGCTGCCTCGCCATGGTAGCGTTGGTGCTGGATCCACTCTGGTGGGCTGTAGGACAGGGTTCCTGTGGAACACAGACACAGCTCAGCAGGGGGCTGCTGCTGCTCCCAGAGCCCGGCCCCAGCATCCCTGGGCCTGTGGGGCCGCCCCAGAGGCACACGGGGTGAGCGCTGCCCTCTCACCAGCACTTGGGACTTGTGCACAAACTTGGGGATGGAAAAGAAGCCACTGGTCTTGGAAGAGGGCAGAAGAAACACAAGGAAGGCCCAACCATGACACACAAAGGAAAAACCCACCCAGTAGTGGAGAAAACCCACTCTCCCTCCCACCCAGAACAACTCGGCCTTAGCATCAATCCCATCCCAGTGCTGCACCCAGGCTGGGCCACGAGATGCCCAGGAGCACACCCTGCGAGGGCTCACCTGCAAACTGCGTGTAGGCTGTGTCTTGGAGGAAGGCGCCACAGCCAAAGTCGATCAGTTTCAGCTGCCCGCTGGCCAGGTCGAGCAGGACATTCTCGGGCTTGATGTCCCGGTGCAGGACCCCGCAGCTGGTGCAGTGCCGCACGGCCTCCAGCACCTGGCGGAACAGCTCCCGCGCCTCCTCCTCCGGCAGGAACCCCCGCTCCGCCAGGAAACCCGAGAGCTCCTGGCACCGCTCCGGACGCTCCAGCACCAGCAGGAAGCTGTCGGGGAGCTCAAGCCACTCCAGGAGCTGAATGACACCGCCACAGCGACCGGACACCTTGGCCAGCAGCACGATCTCCAGGGGTGCGCTGGTGCCGTCGGGCTGCGGGAGGAGCACGACGCCGTCAGTGGGGCCGAGGCCGTGCCGGGGCTCTGGGAGCCCTCAGCCAGCCCGGGATGCTCTGCATGCCCCGCTCAACCCACGCCCGCTCTCCCCGCAGGGCTCACGGCGGCTCCCACCGCGCCGGGCCCCGGCTCCTCCTCGCCCGGCACGGCCCGGCTGCTGCCGCTGGCTCCGCTCACTCACCAGCTCGCCCCAGTGCCGGATGCGATCCCTCGGCACGCGTTTGATGGCCACCTGCGAGCGAGGGAGAGCAGCGGGCTGAGCTCGCCGCCCGTCATGCCCAGACGCATCCTCCTCCTCCTCCTCCCTCCCCTCTGCCTGCGTCCGCCGCCGGCCCCGCCGCTCACCGGGGCGCCGTCCGAGAGCCGCGTGGCCGCAAAGACGCTGCCGAAGCCGCCGCGCCCCAGCAGCGATCCCAGCCGGTACCGCTCCTGCAGGGCCTCCTGCGCCGTCCCTGCGGGCGGGACGCGGCTTTCAGAGCTCGGCCCGGGTCCAGCAACGGCCCCCGAGCGCCCCTCACCCGCCCCGGGCCCGGCATCCCCACCCGCCCCAGGCCCTGGTGGCTTGGGGCCGGCGGCCGCGCTGCCGAACGGCGGAGCTCGGGCCGG
Source organism: Ammospiza caudacuta (assembly GCF_027887145.1). Lineage (NCBI taxonomy): Eukaryota > Metazoa > Chordata > Aves > Passeriformes > Passerellidae > Ammospiza > Ammospiza caudacuta. Next base: position 5,144,829 of record NC_080602.1, read on the forward strand.
GGAAGCCGCAGCGGAGGCGGAGGGAGCGGCCGCGCCGCGTGTGTGCTCCGCGGGCCCCGGGAGAAGCCGGGGCCGGGACCGGGGTCGGGACCGGACCCTGCGTTGGGTCCGGGTCCGGGCTCGGGCCAGGCGGAGCCGAAGGGCGGCGATGCCGCCCCCGCACCAGGCACTGATGCCCGCCCAGCAGCGCCACCGCCAGTACGGCCAGAGCCGGGCGGAGGCGAGACCGCGGCGGGACGGCCGGGGCCGGGCACGGGGCAGCCCCGCCCGGGGCCGGGGGCGGGCCGGGGGCATGGCCCTGCCCTGCAGGGGAGAGGGAGGCGGGGAGAGGAGAGGGACGCTGGGAAACGGACACTGAGAGAAGGGTGCCCGACAGCGGGAAAGGGAGAGAAAGAGAAATAAAGAGACAAAGAGAAAGTAAAGGAGAAAGACTGTTCAGAAGTATCTGTTTTGGTGCTCTCGCCGCTGCTGCTGCCGCTGCTGCTGCCGCCGCTGCCGCCGCTGCCGCCGCTGCAACTGAAGCACCGGGGCCGTTCGTCCCCGTGTCCGTTCCCCGCTCGCCCCACGAGCCCCACGTTCGAGCCCCGCGCGCCCCGGGGACAGCCCCTCCGTCTGCCCAAACACGGGAACTTTGCAGCCTTGAGCCCAAATGCAGAGCCCTGACTCCTGCACGCTGGCACAGTGATCCCCTCGCTCGCTGCTGGGCATTGTCCTTGCTGAGGATCAAACACTGTCGGGACACTTCCCTTGGGGTAGGATTCCTACCTGAGCCCAGCACTGCACTTACATATCTAGTGTTGCTTTCCAGTAAAAACAGGGGAAGGAAAACTCTGTGTGGCTCATGGTATTTTAGAGTGTCTAAAAATCACTAAGTCACCAATCTTAGAGGTGAGGTGCATCTGGAATTACTGGGATGGAGAAGCAGTGCAACATGGAAAAGGGGAGCATAGAAATAAATAGAGGAAAACACCTTGGATTGTTTCTTTCATTTTCATTTCACTTCTGGAAAGCTGTTTCTGTTTTCCAGGAATCTTCTCCTGTCTGCTCTTCCCAAGAATCTCTCATGGAGAACAAGGTCAAGCTTCTGTCACAAGATTTGCCACCAGGAAATGATGCCACTGGTGAAATTTTCATTGTGACTGTTTGTGCTGGTTTGGGGCAAATTTTGGGAGGAAAGCTCCAAAATGGGTCTGTCTAGAAAGCAAGTTCGAGCAGCCCCTACTCCTAATAGTTCAGGAAAAGACTTCCCTTGAGAAAAGTGAAAAAACCCAAGTTTATTTCACAAGTGAAGTATTCACAAGCATGAAAAATGAATAATATTAAATCAAACTTCTCACAGTAGTGAAGAGATGGCAAATTCAGGAAGTCCTTTTTGTGGGTTGTAGTTGGCTGCCTTGGTCTCTTCTAAGTCCCTCTGGTGCTGGAATGCAGCGTCCCAGAGCTCGGGGGGCCACAGGTGTGAGCTGCTGCTGCCGGTGTTTGTCTGGGTTTTCAGTCCAGAGCAGGTGTAAACAGTTCCAAGAAAAAGGAAAGTCACAGTTCCTCCACAGAAAGAGGAACTTCTCTTCCTAAGCTAGCTAAAACCAAATTGCTAGCTAGACCTGGGCTGTGAAGGTATCAGGAAATTTCCAAATCTGGGCACTGGCGGTCCCAGCAAACACCAGAGCTGGATGGTGCTGGAGCCAGAACCTGCAGAGTTACAAATTTTGGCCTTCTGTGCCAGCTAATCCATGGACTTGGGCTGTGCCAGCACCAGGAAGTTTTCAGATCTGGGCGCTGGCGCTGCCAGCCAACACCAGATGTGGGTGGCGTCATTGCCAGCGACAGAAATCTGCCAGATTTGGGCTCTGCTGGCCCTGAGAAATTTCCAAATCTGCGTTCTGGTTACATGACACACAAGATGTGGGGGCGGTGCCAGAGCCAGTAAGAGGAAGCTGCCACAGGTTTTGGATTTCTGTGCCAGCAAATTGCTGCACTTGGGCTGTGCCAGAATTGGGAAATTTCCAGATCTGGGCACTGGCAGTGCCAGCAAACAGCCCATTTCAGGCTCCAGGCTCCAGGAAGGACTGGATCTGGATGCCTTCCTCTTTTCTTTCCTTCCTTCTTTCCTGGGATCCTGCGGCCAGCAAACTCCAGATTGGGCAGTGCTGGCAAGGGGAAATTGACAGGTTTTAGCTTTCTTTGCCAGCGAATTCTGGACATGGGTAGTGCCAGCACCGGGAAATTGCCAGATGTGGGCACTGGCAGTGCCAGCACACACCAGATCTGGGTGGGGAATGTGCCAGCACCAGGAAATTGTGAAATGTGAACTTTCAGTGCCAGCATATTGCTGGAATTATGCTGTGCAGGAACCTGAAAAATTCTGGATCTGGGCACTTGTGGTGTCAGCAAACACAAGATTGAGTTGCTGTAGGTACCAGGTATTTGCTTGGTTTTGGCTTTCTTTGCCAGAAATCACTAGACTAGGGCTGTGCTGGCACCGGGCAATTCCCGCATCTGGGCACTGGTGGTGCCAGCAACCACCAGATCTTGGCATTGCCAATGACGGTAGCAGGGAATTGCCAGATTGTGGCTTTCTTTACCAGAAAATTGCTGGACTTGGCTCTGCCAGAACAGGGAAATATCCAGATCTGAGCACTGGCAGTGGCAGCAAACACCAGGTCTGGGTGCCTGTATTGGCATCAGGAGATTGCCGGATTTTGGCTTTCTGTGCCAGCAAATTGCTGGACTTGGGCTGTGCCAGGACAGGGAAATTTCCAGATCTGGGCACTTGCACAGCAAACACCAGACCTGGGTGGTGCTGGTGGCAGCACTGGGAAGCTGCTGGGTTCTGGCTTTCTTTGCCAGAAAATTGCTGCATTTAGGTTTTGCTGGCACTGAGAAATTCCCAGATGCTAATTTTCTGTGCCAGCAAACTGCTGGAATTGTGCTGTGCAGGCATCTGAAACATTCCCGATCTGGGTACTGGGGGTGTCAGCAAACCCAAGATCGGGTTGCTGTAGGTACCAGGTCTTTGCTTGGTTTTGACTTTCTTTGCCAGCAAATTGCTGGACTTGGGCTCTGTCAGAATAGAGAAATATCAAAATCTGGGAACTGGCAGTGCCAGCAAACACCACATTTCAGGAAGGATTGGATCTGGATCCGTTCCCTCCCTGCCTCCCTCCCTCAACAAGGCGCCAGAAGGGCTGGAGAGCAGCCAGGCAGAAAGGGACCTGGGGGCACTGATGGACAGCAGGCTGCACAGGAGCCAGCAGTGTGCCCAGGTGGCCAAGAAGGCCAATGGCTCCTGGCCTGGATCAGGAATGGTGTGGCCAGCAGGAGCAGGGCTGGGATTCTTCCCCTGTGCTCAGCACTGCTTGGGCAGCACCTCGAGTGCTGTTTGCATTTCTGGACCCCCCAATTTTGGAAGGACATGGAGGGGCTGGAGCGTGTCCAGAGAAGGGCAACAAGGCGGGGGGGTGGGGGGGGGATCTGGAGCACAAGAGCTGTGAGGAGCGGCTGAGGGAGCTGCTGGGGTTGTTTATCCTGGAGGAGAGGAGGCCCAGAGGAGACAAGGCAGTGTCAGGGCACAGGTTGGACTTGATGATCTCCATGGCCTGTTCCACCCTTGCTGATTCTGAGATTCTCTGAAACCACCCTTGGAGCAGTTGCAGGAGGAGCCCTGGGCCTCCTGTTCAGAAGCTCCAGCAGCCCAGGTCCCTCAGCTTCTCCTGCCAGCCCCAAAGCCCATCCTGTCAGTCCTGCAGAGCCTCTGCAGCTCCTCCTCACTGCCCAGAACAGGGAGCCCCAGAGCCAGACACAGCAGCCCAGATGTGCCCCCCTGGCCTGGGGTGCCTCTGGCAAGGGAGCAGCACCAGGCACTGCAGGAGCCTGCAGACAATTGATCTGAAGGCCAAAGCTCCTTAGCTCCTTCTGAAAGAGCAGGAACAGTTCCTCATTCCAGAGTGGTGGAATGCTGGGCACCGCAGCTCCGGGTGAGGACTGGACACAAGTTTGCTCCCACTGAGTGCTGGGATGGGTTCTGCAGGAGCTCTGGGCTCCTGGGCTTGCCAGGCACAATGAGGAGAGAAGGAGCCAAGTCCACTGATGTGGGAAATGGGTTTGTAGAAAGTTTTTAGAGCCTAATAGAAGGCCCACAAAATATGAATCTGTATATAAATCTTGAGACAAGGAATGCTAACTTAAAATTTTCCATGGAATAGGACAGATATTGTTGATAGAGTAATGGAGCTAGAAAAATATTTCTAAAGATGGCCTTGCAAATAAGACTTTGGAAAAACAGAGCTATGAAAGATGCATTGTAGTGGGACCCACAAGGGGTATTTTTAAATAATTGGCTTTAACGCATCTACAACATGGCATGGCAAAAGGCTGAAAGACCAAGAAACACTTATAATGTAAAATATTTAGGAAGTAGTTGGCTTCTGATTGTGATGGCGTGAATTATAACATCTGTATTGTCTCACCCTTCTCATGACACTGAAAATGGAATAAAAGTTTTTAAAACACCTCTCAGTTGCCCCATCTCTAGGTCAAGAAAAGAGTATTATCCAACACACTGACACACCTTTGCCTTAAGCATAGCCCAGCCTGGACCAAACACACTGAAAGGTTTCCCCTGTGGCCCATGTCTCGAAACATCAGGTCTGCTGTTTGACAACTCAGGTTGGTTTGGTGTCAAGGAGTTCCCTTAGAAATACTGGGTTTGTCTTCCTCTGTGCCTTCCCCTCAGCAGCCTTGGGGATGCTCCTGTGTGAAGCCATCTGTCTCACACAGTTTCAGACAACTTCAAACAGGATATTGTGCAAGAAGTCGTCTCCTCTAAAGTGTTCCTGCAATCCCTTTCCAGCAGTGGGAAATTATTACTGATAGATGAAAGTGGAAAACCCCCAACAGTTTATTATCAAACAGAATCCCCCATGACACGCGTTCCAAGAAGGCGCCGGGGTCTCTCTCGGAAGAACAGGAGCTGTCACGGAGCAGTTCCAGCAGCTGATGGAAGCTCGGGGACTCATCCGGTGTCGGCTTTCTCCCACGGCAGAGCTCCATGGAGCGGGCAGGGCAGTGAAGCAGCTGGGCTGGAGCCCCTCGCTGCCTTGTCTCCCCGGCGTGGCTCAGCCCACAGACTCTCGGGCTGGGAGCGGGGCCGCTCCGCTCCTGCCGGCACCGTGTCCCTGGGCTTGGACAAACAGTTTCCTGCCAGGAGAGCCCTGCACACTGCTCCACAGATCTTTCATAAAGGCCCAAACCAACTCCAAACACTCTGTCTGCAGCAGCTTTGCACAAAGGGCTGCAGCAATCCGGGACAGCTGCAAGTGAGTGTCGGAAGGCTCTTGTCTTGTTCCTGACAGCAGAATTCTTGATGATCTGATGCAGTTTTATTCAGATGTAACATGAGAGCGGAGGTTTTTTGTTAAAATATTTCATGATGAGTAACAAGCCTTGGGTGCATGAGGTACAGGACTGACATGCCAAAGCATGAGCATATCCTCCAAAGTGGCCAGTTTAATTGCCCATTTTATTACTCTTGTATTTACTCCACACTAATAAGGAAAACCAAGCTCTGCTTGGAGGCAAAACAGGCATGGGATACACTACAGTCCCTCGCAGGCTCAGCAGGGCTGGCAGTGACACAGCAGGCCGTCTGCTTCATTGTGAACCACTACAGAGCTACATCCCAATGTGGTTTAGGTAGCGTGGTATAATTAAGAGCTCCCTTTCTGCATGAGACACAAAAAGGAGATCCCAAATGATCTTCTGCAAACAAGGTGCAAACAACACAGCTGCACTGCTGTCCCGGGTAAATATACATACAGGTGAACTTTGCCAAAGCAGTGCATCATTTCCCAGTGAAATACATGACCTTTTCTTAGCTATGGAATTGTGATTGAAGACACCTGTGAGCCAGATCAGTGGGAGATTGCAAAGGAGCAAAGCTTTGGGATTTGGGCACACTTCTCTTGGTTTCTTTGCTCAGGCCTTTGGTGAGCACAGAACACACCTAGGTAGAAAACCTTTGACTAGACAGGATCTTTTGGATCCATTGTCCCCCAAACGTGTCAATGTGTGGCCCCGTTGTAATGCCAAGTAACAAAGAGCAGCACAGATGACACAAAGAAAACATGGCCAAAGAGGAATAGGAGAGGCCCAATGAGGAAAGGATGTGGTGAGACACTGGCACATTGAGTGAGCTGCACTCCCATAATCTCTAGGCTAGCAGGTCCTGGTCTCACTTTCTCCTTTTGGTTTTTTCAATTGTGTTTATTTATTTACTATTTTTCATCATCAAAATAAAATAGCTAGAATTAAAAAAAAAAACCTCATAAAAACTTAAAGACAGAATCAAAAGACATTAATTCAAAAAGAACCCTAACCCCAACCCCAACAACAACCCCAACCCTAACCCTAACTGGGGTCGTGTTTTCCTAATTTTCCCCATTTTTCCCCCAATGTTTCCCCACCGTGTCTCGGATTCCCCCCCGATATTCCTTCCGGGGATCCCCGGCCGTGTCCAGTTCTTTACCCCGATCCCGCCCGGCCGTGCCCGGTTCTTTACCCCGATCCCACCCGGCCATGCCCGGTTCTTTTCCCCGATCCCACCCGGCCGTGCCCGGTTCTTTTCCCCGATCCCGCCCGGCCGTGTCCAGTTCTTTACCCCAGTCGTGCCCGGCCGTGCCCCGTTCTTTTCCCCGATCCCGCCCGGCTGTGCCCGGTTCTTTTCCCCGATCCCGCCCGGCTGTGCCCGGTTCTTTACCCCGATCCCGCCCGGCCGTGCCCGGTTCTTTACCCCGATCCCGCCCGGCCGTGCCCGGTTCTTTACCCCGATCCCGCCCGGCCGTGCCCGGTTCTTTTCCCCGATCCCGCCCGGCCGTTCACGGCCCTCACCCGTCCCCGTGCCCGCGCCGGCCCTGGGGCTCTCCCTTGCTGGCCCCGGGCGGGTGCGGGAGAGAGAAAATCCAGTAAAATGGAACAAAACCCAATCCAACCGTGCGGGGTCTCGGTGGGGTTTGGGGTGCACAGCTGGGATTTGGGGCGTGCGGGTGGCACCTTGGGCTCCCTCCCGGGTGGGGTTTGGGGTCAGCTGGGGCCGGTTCGGGGCTCCCGTCGACAGAGGAGCCGGGCCCGGTCGGAGGAGTCCGCAGGGGATTTGGGGGCAGCTGAGCTGGTTTTGGGGGAAACGGGGGCATTTTGGGGGCTCCGAGATGAATGCTGGGATCACCTGGGGGCATTTTGGGGCTCCCGAGTGGGTTTTCGGGGCACTTGGAGGCATTTGGACAGTCCCGGAGGGATGCTGAGCTGAACTTGTGGCCGTTGCAGCTCAGCAAGGAAAGAAAAGGTAAAACAGAAAGCCTGAAAGCCAGGCAGAAAGAAATTCCTAATTTTTAACCCCAAAAATGCCGGTTGGAGCCCTAAACACTTCCAGATTTTCTCCCTGCAAGGACCCAAAATTCCCATTTCCCCCCCTTTCTCAGGCCCTACAAATGCAGGATTTTACCCCAAAAATCCGGAGATCCATCGCTGAAAGATTCGGGTTTTGAAGCCCAGAAATGCCGGGCTTGAACCCCAAACAATCCGATTTTGAACCCCAAATCTTCCCCAATTTGTTTCGCCTTCCAGGGCCCAAAGGTCCCGGTCTGGAACCCCCAGAGTCGCGATTTTCAAGCCAAACATTCCCAGGTTTTCACCCCCAAAATCCCCACCCAAATGCATGCCCAGAACGGGGGGGATTGAAGCCCAAAAGCCCCGACTTTTCGGGCCGGAGTTCCGGGAATTTCCCGCCGAAATGCCCCGGATGTTTCCCGCCAAAATGCTCAGGGCTTGCGGGCGCGGCAATGGTGGCGGCGGGATCGGCCCGGCTCAGGTTGGGGGTGTCCGCGGGGGGGTTGGGGGGAATCGGGGGGATTCTGGGGCTGCTGGGGGGATCGGGGCGCTGCCAGGCCGGTTTTGGGGTGAATCGGGGCCGTTTCTGGACTCGCGTCGAGCGCGGCCGAACCGAGCGCGGCATAGGCGGCGGCGGGAAGGGGGCGGGGGGGCAGCGGCGGCGGGAGCGGCCGGGCCGGGGCGGAGGTGTCCGGGGGGGATTTTGGGGGGATTTGCGGGGACTCTGGGACAATTGGGGGGATTTTGGGGCTCCGAGGCCGGTTCTGGGGGGGATTTGGGTGGGTTCTGGGCTCTCATAAGCGGCGCCGAGCCAAGCGCGGCAGAGGCGGCGGGGGAGGGGGGGCGCAGCAGCGGGAGCAGCCGGGCCAGGGTGGAGGCGTCCGGGGGGGGATTTAGGGGGAATTGGGGGGGATTTGGGGATGGTAGCCGAGGCTGGAGGGGTCCTGAGGCGATTTTGGGGGTAGTTGAGGCTTTTTGGGGGGAACTGGGGGGGGGGTTTGGGGCTCCCGGGTGAGGTTTTGGGGGGGTCCGTGAGGGGTCGTGGGCGTCCTGGATGGGATTTGGGGAGATGGGAGGGATTTTGGGGTGAATGTGGGGGATTTGGGGGCCGGCAGGTGAATCTTGGGGGGGAATTGGGCCATTGTGGGGGTCCCGAGTTGCTTTTCCCAATCTTTAGCCCCAAGTTCCCGATATTTCGGCCGTCGGTGCCTGCGCCCGTTCCCCGCCGGCCCCACAAGCCCCACGTCCGAGCCCCACGCGCCCCCGGGACGGCCCCTGCGCCTGCCCCAACATGGAAAAGGGGAGCGCAGAAATAAATAGAGGAAAACATCTTGGATTGTTTCTTTCATTTTCATTTCACTTCTGGAAAGCTGTTTCTGTTTTCCAGGAATCTTCTCCTGTCTGCTCTTCCCAAGAATCTCTCATGGAGAACAAGGTCAAGCTTCTGTCGCAAGATTTGCCACCAGGAAATGATGCCACTGGTGAAGTTTTCATGGTGACTGTTTGTGCTTGCTTAGGGCTAATTTTGGGAGGAAACCTCCAAAAGGGGTCCGCCTAGAAAGCGAATTCAAGCAGCCCCTCCCCCTACTAGTTCAGGAAAAGACTTCCCTTGAGAAAAGTGAAAAAAAACCCCAGTTTATTTCACAAGTGAAGTATTCACAAGCATGAAAAATGAATAATATTAAATAAAGCCTCGGACAGTGCTGAAGAGATGGCAAATTCAGGAAGTCCTTTTTGTGGGTTGTAGTTGGCTGCCTTGGTCTCTTCTAAGTCCCTCTGGTGCTGGAATGCAGCGTCCCCGAGCTCGGGGGGCCACAGGTGTGAGCTGCTGCTGCCGGTGTTTGTCTGGGTTTTCAGTCCAGAGCAGGTGTAAACAGTTCCAAAAAAAAGGAAAGTCACAGTTCCTCCACAGAAAGAGGAACTTCTCTTCCTAAGCTAGCTAAAACCAAATTGCTAGACCTGGGCTGTGAAGGCTCCGGGAAATTTCCAAATCTGGGCACTGGCGGTCCCAGCAAACACCAGAGCTGGATGGTGCTGGTGCCAGAACCTGCAAATTTCCAAACTTTGGCTTTCTGTGCCAGCAAATCGCTGCACTTGGGCTGTGCCAGCACCAGGAAGTTTTCAGATCTGGGCGCTGGCGCTGCCAGCCAACACCAGATGTGGGTGGCGTCATTGCCAGCGACAGAAATCTGCCAGATTTGGGCTCTGCTGGCACCGGGAAATTTCCAAATCTGGGTTCTGGTTACATGAAACACAAGATGTGGGGGCGGTGCCAGAGCCGGTAGCAGGAAGCTGCCACAGGGTTTGGATTTCTGTGCCAGCAAATTGCTGCACTTGGGCTGTGCCAGAATAGGGAAATTTCCAGATCTGGGCACTGGCAGTGCCAGCAAACAGCCCATTTCAGGCTCCAGGAAGGACTGGATCTGGATGCCTTCCTCTTTTCTTTCCTTCTTTCCTTCCTTCTTTCCTGGGGTCCTGCGGCCAGCAAACTCCCGATTGGGCAGTGCTGGCAAGGGGAAATTGCCAGGTTTTAGCTTTCTTTGCCAGCAAATTGCTGGACATGGGTGGTGCTAGAAGAGAGAAATTTCCAGATGTGGGCACTGACAGCGCCAGCGCACACCAGATCTGGGTGAGGGATGAGCTGGCACTGAGAAATTTCCTGATGGTAATTTTCTGTGCCAGCAAATTGCTGGAATTGTGCTGTGCAGGCATCTGAAAAATTCCGGATCTGGGTACTGGTGGTGTCAGCAAACCCGAGATCGGGTTGCTGTAGGTACCAGATCTTTGCTTGGTTTTGACTTTCTTTGCCAGCAAGTTGCTGCACTTGAGCTGTGCCAGAATATGGAAATAACAAGATGTGGAAACTGGCAGTGCCAGCAAACACCACATTTCAGGAAGGATTGGATCTGGACCCGTTCCCTCCCTGCCTCCCTCCCTCCACAAGGTGCCAGAGGGGCTGGACAGCAGCCAGGCAGAAAGGGACGTGGGGACACTGATGGACAGCAGGCTGGACATGAGCCAGCAGTGTGCCCAGGTGGCCAAGGAGGCCAATGGCTCCTGGCCTGGATCAGGAATGGTGTGGCCAGCAGGAGCAGGGCTGGGATTCTTCCCCTGTGCTCAGCACTGCTTGGGCAGCACCTCGAGTGCTGTTTGCAGTTCTGGGCCCCCCAATTTTGGAAGGACATGGAGGGGCTGGAGCGTGTCCAGAGAAGGGCAACAAGGCTGGGGAGGGGTCTGGAGCACAAGTCCTGTGAGGAGCAGCTGAGGGAGCTGGGGTTGTTTATCCTGGAGGAGAGGAGGCTCAGGGGAGACAAGGCAGTGTCAGGGCACAGGGTGGACTTGATGATCTCCATGGCCTGTTCCACCCTTGCTGATTCTGAGATTCTCTGAAACCACCCTTGGAGCAGTTGCACGATGAGCCCTGGGCCTCCTGTTCAGCAGCTCCAGCAGCCCAGGTCCCTCAGCTTCTCCTGCCAGCCCCAAAGCCCATCCTGTCAGTCCTGCAGAGCCTCTGCAGCTCCTCCTCACTGCCCAGAACAGGGAGCCCCAGAGCCAGACACAGCAGCCCAGATGTGCCCCCCTGGCCTGGGGTGCCTCTGGCAAGGGAGCAGCACCAGGCACTGCAGGAGCCTGCAGACAATTGATCTGAAGGCCAAAGCTCCTTAGCTCCTTCTGAAAGAGCAGGAACAGTTCCTCATTCCAGAGTGGTGGAATGCTGGGCACCGCAGCTCCGGGTGAGGACTGGACACAAGTTTGCTCCCACTGAGTGCTGGGATGGGTTCTGCAGGAGCTCTGGGCTCCTGGGCTTGCCAGGCACAATGAGGAGAGAAGGAGCCAAGTGCACTGATGTGGGAAATGGATTTGTAGAAAGTTTTTAGAGCCTAATAGAAGGCCCACACAGTATGAATTTCTATATAAATCTTGGGACAAGAAATGGTAACTTTAAAATGCCATGGAATAGGACAGATATTGTTGAGAGAGAAATGGAGCTAGAAAAATGTTTCAAAAGATGGCCTTGCAAATAAGACTTTGGAAAAACAGAGCTATGAAAGATGCATTGTAGTAGGACCCACAAGGGGTAGTTTTAAATAATTGGTTTTAAGGCATTCACAACATGGCAAGGCAAAAGGCTGATAGACCAAGAATATTGTAATTAGGAAATAGTTGGCTTCTGATTGTGATGGCGTGAATTATGTGTATTGTCTTACCCTTCTCGTGAGACTGAAAATGGAATAAAAGTTTTTAAAGCACCTCTCAGTGTCCCAAATGATCTTCATGCAAGCATGCAGTAAAGAACTGCTCCTGCTATCCCAACGAAGCGTTTGCTTTGGCACTTACACTCTTCCCATTCATCTTTTGATGCAGACACGTCAGGTTTTCTCTCACACCCCTGCAAGGCTGGCAGTCTCTGTTTCCCATTTCCTGTTCTTCCCTAGAGATGGTGCAGTGGCTGCCTTGAAACAAAAAGCCCTGAGATCTGGACAGCTTGAAGGAGCATGAAATGCTAATTAAGTGCTCATATTGGTAACACCCAGGTCTGCACTGCCCAGTGCTCTGGAGCAGCAGCAGCAGGACCATGCATCATTCCTGTTGGTGGATGTTCATGTTTCTGGTGTGCAAGAGCAATGACTTTGAGGAGGGACAAAAATGCCCCTCTTCAGACAGTGGGTGTGCAAGGAGATGTGAAGTTTCACAGCCTTTTCTAGGATATTTCAGAAAGATCTAAGAGAATATTGTGGCATGGAGCAGGTCCCTAAATTTATCTCCAGAGAAATCCCCAAAGGGCACATTGACTCTGCTGCTGATGGCAACCCCATAAGCTCATGGACCAGTTTTCCCTGCAACGTTCCACCCTGCCTGGGCTTTACTAGGCCGGGACTAGACCCAGAGCTAAGCAAACACAGGCAGCCAGGTGACATTGTGTAACATCAGAAGCTGGCAACCATGAGGACTTTCCTGTCAAAAGGTTACAGTTTGCACTGGGCCCAGTAGTGTTTTTCCTTAGGGCAAAGCAAATTGAAATGTGAAGTTTAAAAGCTTCATATTACTATGAAAGGAAACTTCAGAATAATTTCTGGAAGGGCAGCATTGTCAATGACCATGCAGCCCACCAACAGCTGGAGCTGAATCCAGAATTGCTTCTTCCAGCTGGGCAGGAATTCATTCCGCTGGCAAGCACTGGTCCATGGGAACAAATGATCCCCTAGCTCTGGGCTGAATGGCAGCCAGGCTGCAGTGCAGATTTGAGGAGCCCTTGTCACTTGTTATTGGCCTCCCAGGGCACTCATCCTTCTGCAAACAAGGTGCAAACAACACAGCTGCACTGCTGTCCCGGGTAAATATACATACGGGTGACTTTGCCAAAGCAGTGCATCATTTCCCAGTGAAATACATGACCTCTTCTTACCTATGGAATTGTGATTGAAGACACCTGTGAGCCAGATCAGTGGGAGATTGCAAAGGAGAAAAGCTTTGGGATTTGGGCACACTTCCCTTGGTTTCTTTGCTCAGGCCTTTGGTGAGCACAGAACACACCTAGGTAGAAAACCTTTGACTAGACAGGATCTTTTGGATCCATTGTCCCCCACACAGGTCAACAGGTGACTCTGCTGTAATGGCAAGAAACAAAGAGCAGCACAAATAACACAAAGAAAACATGGCCAAAGAGGAAGAGGAGAGGCCCAATGAGGAAAGGATGTGGTGAGACACTGGCACATCGAGTGAGCTGCACTCCCATAATCTCTAGGCTAGCAGGCCCTGGTCTCACATTCTCCTTCTGTTTTTTTCAATTTTGTTTATTTATTTACTTTTTTTCATCATCAAAATAAAATATATAGAATTAAAAATACGTCATCAAAACTTAAAGACAGAATCAAACCACATTAATTCAAAACTACATCTAAAGATCAGAACATATGTACAGCTGTAACTATGAAGCCTAATGCATCAATCCTAATCTGCAAACACTCTTCATACAGGCGGCATCTTCTTCCTGACTTTGGAGGACAGGGAGCTCTTCTGGACGGGAGGCGAGGACTTTGTGGGTGAGGGAACGTCAGAAGTGTCCAGAGAAAACTTCTCGGTAAGACTGTAACCAGCCAGATCTGCAAAATGGAGACACAAAGTTTAACAGAGAGGCAAAGTTTAACAGAGGCCACAATGCAAACCTGAAGCATCTGAAGCTCCATATTTCATGGGACACATTTCCTGGAAATGTCCAAACAGCTGCACAGGGAAACATGCGCCTGCTGGCAGACACTGAGGCAGGCCAGGGCAAACCCTGAGCCACTTGCCCAGAGCTGGCACAGGCCCAGCCTGGCCTCTGGGCTGCCCTGGGACAGCAGGGAGCCCAGAGCCCTGTGCTCCCCAGGAATGGCTCAGCTGCACATGCACCCTCCTGCTCCTCTGCCTGCCCCACAGCTCAGCAGCCCCACAGCTCCAGGGGCACTGGCAGCAGCACAGCTCATTGCAGGGGCACATGCAGGGCACAGCTGTTCCCTGGCAATGTGCACAGCCTCTCTGGGCTGCCACAAGACCCTTCCTGCCAGCAGAGATTGGCCCAGCTCCCTCCTCACCTCTGCGTGAGGCTGAGCCATGATTGCCTTCACCTTATCCTCCATCTGGAGTTGCTTCAGGCCCCCCATGCCATGACTAGGAAGGGCAATGGAGAGAGCAGGGGCAGATGCACACCCTTCCTTAGGATTTTGTCATTTTTGGCACAGCTAAAAAGGCAAATCCAGAGGTGTCCAACTCAGCGCTTCCTCAGCTTTCTGGAGAACATCTCGCCTTCACCAGCCCAGCATTCTGGAGAGGTTTTCCCGCACATGTGGAGGCTTGCTGGCAGCACATTCCTTCAGCTGGGTGCCCATCACCTTGCAGAGGGCAGAGGCCAGCTTGGTGGCCACGGTGCGGACGCTGGCGCTCCGCACAGGCAGCGCCTTGTTCTCCAGGCAGGGCCAGAGCACGGGCAGGGCGTCGCGCTGGGCGACTTCAGGGCTCCTGGCATGAACCCCCTGCACAAGCACTGCCGGGACAGAGACACAGCTCCTTACCCACCAGCCTCCCTGCAACAAGGATCTGCCTCTGCTTCTGCTTCTTGCCAGCCTCTCTGGCCAAGAGCAGCAAAACAGCACCCAGAGCCCCTTGGTCCAGAAAGGGGCAAAGCAGCTGAGCATCCTGGAAACAGAACCACCCACCCCTCAGCACTAATTGCTCCAACCAGAGCCTTGTCCCTGTGGCAGACTTCCTACCTTTACTAAATTATTTCACAATCTCTGCATGAGCAATGAATGAAATGTCCAATTGCCTTTTATTTCCATTAAGAAGTTGTCTAAACCCACACTGAATATTTGGAAATACACCATAAAGAGGAAATTGAGAGATTTCTAATAAAAGGAATTATTCCATTTTTGTAACTTTGATGTCAAGTGTCAAATGTCTAATCTGGCTCTTCCCTGTGCTCAGTGGCACACAGCAAAGGGCAGGGTTAGAACACACCTCAAAACTCCAGCCCACCAGAGATGGCTGCTGCCTGACAGCTGGATGAGAAGCATCAGTGGCCAGCTGGGGTCTTTGGCAGAATGCTTTTGGGGCTTCCAGCAAAGACCTGGTTCAAACCTCAGGGTGTCTTAGATAATTACCCAGACCCCATTGCCTTGGCATTTGGGCATTTTCACATTTTAATGCCACTTCCCCTCCCAATGTTAATGGCATTTTTCTTATAATGTCCACTCAAATAGGGGCACAGAGAAAGAAAAATGCTACACAGGGGACTGAAATGTAACCAAAACATGAGTGTTTTCTCATATTGTCTCTGAAATCTCTCTGCCCATTTTCTGAACTGAACTATATCAAACACAGACAAATATTTACTACCAACAGGCTTCTTGCATGGCAGATTTGGCTGAGAGAACAAAAAACTGAAATGCTCTGGAGACCATTCTTGTTTTCTGATCAGACAAAATGTTATCTAGCAGCCATTTAATATATTGTGGTGGAAGAGACTTCATTTTCTCTATGCTGTTAATCCGTCAGCAGTCATCAAAATTGAAACAGCTCCTGCAAGTACGCAAAACCAATTCTGCTAAGCAGGAAAGGGTTATGGTGCCCATTTTAAACTGGGAATTCATTTGAGTTTAAATGTAATTAAAGACATCGGTGACTACTGAACATGAGGAACAGCTGTCTGTTCCTACTAAATCTCAGAGGGAACATCTGCTTTTTCTAAAGTAGTCCTAATTTATTGTTAATTCCTTTATTTGAAAAAGAGATCAAAAGAACTGCTAAACTAAATTCCCTATTGCTGGAGATCTACTTTATTCAAATGCACTTTAAAAGGCCTTTGACATTCCCAATCACTGAACATGCCTTTTTGAGATTCCTAATGAAGACACAAAGTGTATGAAACCTTGCATTCAAAGATGTTGGCATAATTAGCAGTGCTTTTAGCCCCAGTTAAAGCAAGGCTATCAATCGTCTTCTCTGCTATATATTGAGATTATCCTTTTTCCATTCCTTGGCTCTTGCTGACACAGCAAGCTCCTCTGAGGAATCAATTATCAGCTGCATTTGTAGCATTTTGGGCAGCGCTGACCCAGGCAGACACTGTTTGCACACCCTGAAAGGCTCAGTCCAAGGCCCCTCTGACAGCACAGGCAGGAGCCTCAGCACTCTGCTTCTGTCCCTGTGCCCCAGAGGCTGCCTTGCACTAAACCCGTGCCTCTGGTACCTCTGTTGAGTTCTGGCCTAAGCTGTGACCCCCAGGCCCTGCACGGTTCAGCCTCAAAACTTTCCAAGAGAAAAACAAGAATTCTGTGAGGACAAAACAAACTGATGCCCTGAAACAGCATTGGCCACCATTTCCCCTCAAAGATCACAGATGTCCCTGAGCTCCCCAGAGAGGAGCCAGCTGGGGCATTTTTAGCCCTCCCTTTGCTGGAGGTGGTTCTGAGCTGCCCCAGTGAGAGCTCAGCCCCAGGCCGAGCGCCGCCCCCATCTCAGGTGCTGCCCAGCTCTGCAGCAGCCAGGGAAAACCTGCCAAACCCACCTGCCTTGGCCATGGGGCAGCAGGGACACGCTCAGCACCTCCTGGTTTGGAGGAGCTGCTCTGCTGTCTGCTCACAGGCATTCCCTGTAAATGCTCCCTGGGAAGAGCTCTGGGCTCAGAAGGGGAGGCCAAGCCTGTGATACGCTCGGTGACATCCAGCAGGGCTTGGCCACTCAGGTGATTCCATTGGTAGCTGAACTCTTTCAGCAGGGACACTTCATCTACAAGGGAAACACACGTTCCTGCTCACTTTGCTCAGGTCATAGGAGAAAGAACAGTGGGGAGGGAAAGGGCAGTGCCAACCCCATTTTATAAAATAAAGTACATTTCTGCTGTGTTTTGAATCCTTTTCTTCTTTCCTTCAAGCCTACTTGGCAGGGTTTTAAATTCCAAAAGAAAAGCTCTCCTCTTACATTTGTAAATCCAAAGTTGTTTGCTGTAGCAGGAGCTGTGTTAAAACATTTCACATCAGGGACCTCAGGAGTTCAGTCACATGGAAGCAGTGAAAAGGGTTTGCATCCCAGAGCACAAAGGAAGAGCCCCATACTTGGGTCACAGAAAGGCACTGAGTCAAGACAGTTCCTGAGTTCAGAGAGCAGCTGGGGAGGAGAAAGTGGAAGCTCCCCTTGAAAACCTGCCTCTTCAACACTCCTTTTTTCAGGCATATTCCCCCAGTGCAGCATTCTCAGAGCTGACATAAATCTGTGCGGCAAAGGAGTTTAGAGCAGCCCTTGCCTATGTAGTTAATTGCTGTGGCCATCTTGCCCCATGCAAAACAACACGTGGAACAAGGCATCCTTGACAGCTGGGTTTATACCTGTTTGATATAAAGAAATGAACTTGGGGAATCACAAGTTCCCCTTTGAACATAGAAGACAAAGAAGAAAAGTGGAAAATAGGCAGCTAATGCCTCTAATGTAGAGCCTCCCAGGTGGCTGCCCTGCAGAAGCTCTGATGGGTCAGTGTCCCTTCATGCCAACAGCAAAGCTGTTCATTTGGGAAGTCAGACGGGGCCCAAGCAAACTCCAAACTCCCTTTGCCTCTGAACTGTAGCAGAGCTGCAGCCCAGGACTTGCTCTTCAGACAAGCAGCACAGAGCCAAGGGCTCCTGGGACTGTTGGGAATTGCTGATCCCATTCCAGCCTGTTGGGGATGGTGCATAAGGACTGCACCTGCACAGCCTCTGGTGGGTGTCAGCTGCAGTGTTCCCCAGACAAGAGCAGCTGCCAAGGCACTCAGCGCTCTCTTGTGCAGGAGAGACAGAGACGAAGCTGAGGAGAGTCCCTGCCAGGGCTCAGCCTTACCCAAATGAGCAATGGATTCTCCCAGTGCTTTCACAGCTGCCCCACGAACCCTGGGATCCTTTGAGTTCAGGTTCTTTGTTATTCCCTCCACCAAACCAATGATCACCGGGTTCAGGGCATCTTTCAGGGCCCCTGTGATTTCAGCCAGCACGTCCAGCGCCCTCTGCTTCACTTTCTTGTGGCTGTCAGATATTCTCAGGACAAAATATTCAAAAATCTGTGAAGAGAACAAGCAACGTGAAGGCTGGATTCAAATGTCCTTGTTTGAAGAGTGGATGTAGCAGTCAGCAATGTCAAAGATGAAAGTGATCCTTTCTGTCAGGTCAGCACTCCCTTTCACAATTTCACTGTTTTCCCGTGGGCCGCTCACTGGAATGGTGGTGCAACCTCATGCTGGTTGAAAGATTTTCTTCTGTTTCTAAGAGGTTTGGCTGGGGACTGAATAGTTCCTATGGTATTTTTCTCCATCTATAAATCATTAAATCCATTCCATTTATTAATGCTAAAGAGTGCCTTTGCTTTGAATGGAAGCAGATGTTTACAATTCCTGGTTTTCTATACAGTTGCCTGAAGTACTGAGGGCAGTTATGATTTTGCCAAAACTATGGCTGGAGGAGATCTAAGTTTTCTTTTGTTTGTCTCAGAGGCAGTGCCAGGAGAAGAGCAGGGCTCTGATCATCTCTTCCAGGATCCAGACTATTACAGCGACCTGATGAAGGTCTTCAGGGGTGAGAGAAGTGGACGAGAATCTTGTTTGATGATCAGAAGGCTGGATTTATTGATATATAATATATAATACATTATACCTATACTAAAAAGAATAAAGAGAGACGTTGCAGAGGCTGCTAAGCTAAGAATAGCATAGAAAAGAATGAATAACAAAGTTCTGTGTCCAGCAGAAAGGAAGGACAAACTCTCCTGTAAGTGGTCAGCAAATCCAAACACAGAAGCCAAATCACCGCTGCACCTGTTACATTCCACACCAGCCAATAACAATTGTTTACATTCTTCTTCTGGGGCCTCAGCTTCCCAGAAGATGAACAAATCCCAAAGAAAGGATTTCTATGAAAAAATGTCTGCGACACCAGACCATTTCTCTAGGTAACAGGTGGACTTCTGAAATGTAATGTGCTGTACAGCTCTCATTACAGTAGGTTCAGTCCCTTGATAGCCACATTATCAGGCAGCTTTTCCTGGAAAAAGGGAAAAAGCAGCTACTGGGAGGAGAAGGCAGAGATGAGTCCTTAGCTGTTTTCCTCCTTTTCCAAAGAGAAAAAAAGACCCCAAGAAGGGTGAGCACTGTCTTTACCAAGAGGAATAGGAACAAGGATGGAAATGAGTAGCCAGAGCTGTGCCTGTGTAAGACAAGATGGAGTATATAGAAGTATTCTTTGAAAAAAAACAGCTGGGTTTAAATCAACCCAGCCTGATTCTTCTCTTCCCTATGCAAACCCATTTTTGGTCTAGAGAACAATTGCCATGCTTTCATGGATTCCCTTCACTTCACCCAGCTGGGAGTAGGAGAGAGCAGCAGTTACACCAGCAGAAAATTCTGCCATCATCTGATGAACAGCATCAATAGGCACCTGCCAGACAAATACAGCTGGACTGAAATAACTTGTCCTGAAGCCTGGACCTGAATTACATTTGTCTGGGTGAGAGGGACCAGCGTGTCCCAAAAAGCCAGGACAGAGTGCCAAGACACACTGAATTAACTTTGCTGCTACAGGTTTAGGAAAGGAGCTAAAGGAAAGGAGCAGCGAAGATACCCCACATACTTGGGCAATGTTAGTGGAGATGAGCTGGGGGCTGTTTTTGCACAGGTCTAGGAGAAGTTCCACTCCTTCCATCCGTGCCTGAAACCTCTTGGCTTCCAGGAGATGGTGAAGCTTCTGGAGCAGCTCCGTTTCTTCCACAGCTGGAGGTGACGTGACCTGGGCTTTTGCACGGGGTAGGAGGTGTCCATCAGAGGGAGATTTCACCCTGGGAAATAAAACCAAATGAGGACCTGGTGGTGATAATTATCGTAGCATGGCATCCCCATAGTGGAAATAATTAGCATTGACTCCATCATTCCAGAAGGCTGATCCATCACTTTATTACACTATACTATACTATACTATACTATACTATACTATACTATACTATACCATACTATACTATACTATGCTATGCTATGCTATGCTATACTATACTGAAACTCATCGCCCTCACAGACAGTCTGATACTGAAGCCCCAAAGCAGATAGCCTCCAAGAAATAATGAGTTAAAACATAGAATGTGAGGCATTTGAAGAAGGCATAGTATTAGGAAACACATAGAGCAATTAATCAGCTAAAGCATGAAACACAATGACAGGAAGGAGATAGGGATAGGGGGAACTGATGGGCTAAGCATGTTCAGAGCCAACAATGTCAAACTGACCCTAAGAACTTTGCCAAGCCATAGAGACCAAGCCAAGTACACCGGGAATTGACCAAATTAGGGAAGAGGTTCAAAAGTTTAAAGAGGAAGAGTCATCGGAAAGACCCCGTCTATGATGAAGGCAACAGGAACGACCACCCGAAAATTCCCCAAAAGAGATGTCTCCACCTACGCTCCGCCTACACCACGCCCCATATGAATATGCATGATTATGTATCTGATCTGATGTAATCCTATACCCAAAATTGTATATAAGGCTTGCTTTTGCTATGTGAACTCAGAAATCCACTTCGTGATTTCTCCGACGCGTCGTAATAAAATACCTCCTGCTTATCTGACTTAGGCTGAGTCTCTTAAGCAGTTATTCTCGCCTTTTGGGGCAAAATTCGGCATCAATACAGACAGACCAGATTGGGCAACTGAATCCAAAACACCATCACCAGAGGTCAACTAAGAAATTACCCTTTGGTAAAGAAATCTCCATAACACATTCCACGTGTTCACAACAACAGGTGCAGCAAGTGAAGATAAGAATTGTTTCTCATTCATTTCTCTGATCTTCTCACAGCCTTCCCCAGAAAAATGCCTGGCAAAGTTATGCCTGCTGCTCTCTGTGGAGAGATCTGCAGCCACAGACAATACCTGCAGTTAATTGTGAGCAGAACATCTTGAGCAGCTTTCCTAATTATGTCATTTCAAGCTGGAAACTCATGATGGTCTGAAGAGCAATATGGACTTCATGACAATCATTACAGGAGACAATCTGCAAGTGACATTCTCACCAGTGCTCACTCAGGAAAGCCAAGGATGAGATGCATCTGATCTATCTTCAGATGGCTGCCAGAGCACACAGGTCACTTTGCTTTGTGGAGAAAGAGAGACACTACTGCCAAGTTTAAATGCCTCCTCATATGGGACGTGTGTGTCTTAGAATAAGGGAACTCATCACTCTGGAGAATTGTCTCTGCAACCAGGTATGACAATCTGGAAAAGTAGCTCAGATGCATTCTGAACAGATAAACAGGGCCATATTTGAACGATTCAGAAAATCAGTAACAGAGATAAAAACAGAAGCCAGACATCCCAGAACTACACTCACATTTCATTTGCTTCCCTAGAGACCAGATGCACAGCTTCACAACCCCACCAGGAACAATTCTCCTGATCAACCTGTCTCTTCCATGACCACAGGAAGATGCCAGCTGTGCTACTGAGGCATGTGGTCACTTTCCTGCCACTGCTGAGCAGGACAGAGCTAAATAAATCCCCTCTGCTATCAGAGCAGAACAGGTACAAGCAGCTCTGCAGCTGCCATGAAGAGACAGCAAGGAGCAAATTCCTGTCTTAAATGCTGATTGCAGCACAGGGGGAAATAAACCAAACATGCTGTCCATCAAGCAGATTACATGGAGGACAGGAATATCAAGGCAAAAAGTCCACATTCAGATACCTGTTGACTGAAGTTGTTCAGGAATTGCTTTGCTCCTTACTACTCAAACTTGGCACTGTTTGAGGGTAAGAAAACCCTGATTCAGCCAGACCAAAGCACATGGATGAGAACTGCATCTTTGTGGAATGGCATCTTGCTTCCAAACTGAGATTTCTCATCAAAACACCCATCTGAAAAAGATTCCACTCAGATGAAAGAAAAGCCCCTTTTGAATTTACTTGTCCCAAGTCATGCAGCAGAAACTTGGCTCTCTCCCAGCCTCCACAACACTGCCCTTGCCACTGCACTGGATCGTCTGAGCTGCCACCAATGGGTGTCTGTTTGTCTCTCCATTTTTGTGGAAAACCCTCTAGAGAAGTTGTGTTCAGCACAATGCACAAGTAGACATTTTTTATCCTAGAGCATTTGTAGGGAAAGGAAACAATCTGTGGCATTGGTCATCTCTGCCAGACAGTTTTTCCTGAGGAAGAGGCATGTAAAGCTTGTCATGTGCTTTGTCACATCTGACAAAAGTGCTCAGTACCGTTTGCCAGCAGACAATGTGGCCTGGGGCTCCTCTGAGCCATCGTTCCTCTCCTTCACCGGCTCCTTGACAGATGGGCCTTCAGCCTTCTGGTTTTCCATCCCCGACAAAGACACAGAGAAACCCCATCAATCTTTAGAATATAAAACAGGAAATTCCCTGTTTAAAACACAAGTTAGAACCAGGATCACTGCTACCAAGGCTTAGGGAAACATTTCCTAACTTACAGATGAAACAGACCAGAGATTCAGCGATGCCAACTCTTTGTTTTCAACAGCCCAAGGCAGGTCATGGGTGCTACCAGACTGATAGCAGTCTAAAATCCCAAATTCCTTAGTCTTGAGCAGAAATGGGAATAATGCAAACTGGCAGGCAATGAGTGTTCGTGAAGGAAGCAGCAGAACAAACTGGACTCTTTGGGGGTTGGCCCAGTGTGTTGGAAGTTGCTTTGGTTCAACACTCACTCTCCCTGTGCCTGCACAAAGGCAGGCTCCCTTCTATAATGTCGATAGAAAAAATAAAATCCCTCCCCCCCAAACAAACAAAGGATTTTCCCCTGGATGCTGCTGAATTCACCAAGCTTCTTCCAGCCCCACATGGCTGGACAGCAGGGCAGTATTCCCAAAAGACAGACAGTCATTGTAGTAACTAGGATTGACCTGGACATCTTTTGTAAATTTGGGAATTTTCTTGGCACTACTACTTCCAGTGTCCTTTGCAAAGACTCTGTTATCTTCAGAAGCACAATTCTCACTTAATTGCTTTACAGGGGGCAGAGTAGGGAGAGCATGGTGGGGGTTACTCTTAAATGTAAACCCATTTTCTCCTCTTTCCCTTTCCTCTTTGTGACCAATATTTAAAATATTCAAAACCCCACTTTTCCCTAAAAATATCAGTTCCTTTGTGGTCTGCAGATGAACAGGCTGAGGATTAACAGCTCATTCCCAGGAGCAAAATGATTCAGCAGAAGAGGAATGAGCTAAAGACAGATTGGGTATGTTTGATCTCATATTAGCAGAGGCAATACTTGCACAAAGGAGACATTTCTCCTGCCCAGCACTTACTTTCTTCTTAATTCTTGTCAGAATATCTTCCAGGTCACGGGGGGAAAGAGATTGTTCCAAAAGTGTTGTAAATTGTTGATGATTGAGCAACATCTTCACCATCTCCTGTCCATAATGCCTAAGGAAGGAAGGAAGGAAGGAAGGAAGGAAGGAAGGAAGGAAGGAAGGAAGGAAGTGAAAGAAAAGTGAACAAACACAGGAAGAGTGTTAAAAGAAAAGGCTGATACCTTAAACTCATCAGGTGCAATCCCTGCATAAGAAGGCATTGCCTACTTAGCAAAGAGGGAGATTTACCTCACTTGACACTGCACAGTGCTGTCAGCTGAACACAAGAGGCAAGAGGAGAATGTGGGGCAACAGAAAAATACCATTTCACTCTGAAACTGGGGGTGTGCTTCTGTGGCATCAAAGCATCCCAGAGACCAAGCAAAACACATCTGCTTTGTTGTCAGAGCCTGTTAGCAGTGTCTTGCTGCCATTGCAAAATAATTTGCCTTTCTTTAACTGGCAGGGAAGCCAGGAATAAACACCTCATGCATCCTCTTGATTATTCTATACTATGTGTATGCACAGGGACAGCTAGTTGCTCTGGTGTTCTTGGCAGCTATTCATGGGAATTTCATCACCAAAGGAAGGGGATTTTGGTGGTTTGGGTTGATTTTGCCAGTAGGAAACCACAGTTTTCTTCAAGAAGAAATGTGGACCTCACTAAGCCACAGATAACAGCATTCTAGAAATCTGCAGAACAGGTTTAGAAAGACTGAATATGTTGGCTAAAGACCCCTGAAATATTTCTAGCAAAGTCTGAAGTTAATGGGAAATGGATGTTTGGGATCCTTCAGTGATGGACATTAGCAAACACTTTGGCTTTGTGTTGTGCACCTAAGGCCAAACAAAAGTGTTGGACTGGCTGATCTGAGCTCCTTTGATCTCAGTAAAGAATCCTTCAAGCCACAGGAAAAAGGTGGCAATGCTCCTTTTTGCTGGCCAACCTCAGGTCTCCCAGCACAGCCATTTGCCCAGGCAGCCCAGAGCAGTGGTCACAGTGCCAAGGCTGACAGAGCTCAAGAAGAGTTTGGACAATGCTCTCAAGCACATGGAGTGACTCTTGGGGTCACTGCACATGGCCAGGAGATGGGCTCGATGACCCTGATGGGCCCTTCCAACTCAGCATATTCCATGGTTCTGTGACCCTTATTCACACCGTGAGGTAACTTCATATTCCCTTTAGTTTCCACTCTTGTGTGGTTTCACCTTCACAGCCAGACACAAAGCGGTTTTCCTGTTTTGGGAGGTGAAATGAAGATCATTACTTGTGTCCTTGTGGCAGTCCTGAGCAAGCTTCCCTGCCACGTGTGGCAGCCTCTCAGCCCTGGGGGTGCCTGCGAGCTGGGTGACTCCAATTCTCTCCACCAGAGACAGGAGGAGTTGGGCCGCACACTCGCGCACCGGGGCGGGGCGGCTGCTGGGGAGGAGAGAGCAAACCCTGGGCACAGGGACAAGGAGCAGCGGCAGCGCCGGCCTTGGCCAGAGCTGCTCCCTGCCCTTGCTGGGGGAAGGAGCCCGGGCTCTCCCTGCGCCTTCAGACACCTGCACAAGGCTCTGTCCTCAGCTAAACACAAAGGTAGCATTGCACACTAGGCCTGCCTGCACGGAAGAGGGAGGAATTCAGTCTCCCTGCACTGTCTGATACTCAGTTTCTTTCACAGTATTTACTCGGAGAAAGATTAAAGAAATAGATGACACATGAATAATTTAGAGATTAAGGACAATTGATGCTGACCCATCAGAGGACACCCAGCACACAGAGCTACAGCAGGACTGAGGCTCTTTCCACGCCTTTATCCCCAAATCTGCAGACCTTTGGAAAACAACAAATGCAGGGAAAACACGTGGTGGGCTGTGAAGTTGCAGAATATCCAGCAATGCAGCCTGTTTCTGCTGTGGGGCTTGGCAATGGATCCATCTGAATGTTTTACCCTATTGCAAAGCTGAGGAAAGGGGGGCAGGCAGTTTAGCCAGGCTGTCCTGCTCTAGAGAGTGTCTCTTGGGAACTATCAGGCCCAGCACCAACATTTAAGGCAGCATTTGCTCCAACTGTCCCATGGCTGTCAGCCTGTGAAGGTGCCTTTAAAGTGATTCATCATCTCAAGGCTAACATGAAACATCAGTTTGCATAGAAAGCAGAGCTCTAAGCCAGGACAGTCATACAAGACTCCTTTGGCAGGAGCTGCACCTGCTGTGCAGGCTGTGCCACACCCAGCAGATTGTCCCCCATGTGCTCCACGCCCCTGCAAGGACCCTCCTCATTTCCCAAGTTAGTGGCATCATGAGGAGACATGGTTTTCCCAGGGCCTCTGTGGTTAGCACTGTGAAATACCAAACACTGCTCACAGCTGCAATTGCAATTGCCCCTCTGCCCACAAAAGCACAAGGCTCTATCCTTGGCCTTTGCAGGCACTTTCACTTCCCCATCAGTCACCACATCTAGGAAAATCTGACAGACTGGGAGAACTCCAGGGAGCAGCAGGAAGCTGAGTCAGAGGAGACAAGAGGGGAGAAGTGAGGTTGGTTGGAGAATCAAGTCACTGAGTTCCCAGAAGATGCAGGATACAGGACCCTTCCCTCCCACCATTCCCATTCTCTGTCTCATCCCTTCTCCCTCCCACACACACAAAGGTGAAGAATATCACTAAAAGAAGAAGAACCTACTTGACTCCCATGTCCATGAGAGCAGTCATTGCTCGTGCAGGAGTCACATTCTCCACCAGGATCCCCAGGGTCTGACTGGCTGCTTTCTGAACAAATTCTGGGGAGCTGGACACCATCTGGAGAAGGACCCGAGCAACCTCATCCACCTCAGAGTCCATGTCCTTCTTCAAGGTCTCAAAGAGCTCTCCCAGAGTGACAATGGCAGAGCAGGACACCTTGGAACGGAGGTTGGTCACCTGGGGAAGTCAAGAGGGGAAACATAAGAATCACCTTGAAAAGAAAACCAGTTGCCTTCAACAGAAGTCCCAGGAAATGACAACACATCCCACTGGGTCTAGAGGAACATACAAGTACAGGAAGAGCAGGAGAGCACAAGCACAGAAAGGCACTTACTCTGGCACCACTTTCTGGCCTCAGACCTGCTTACTGCAGGCCTAAAATAAAAATTTCATTAAGTGTTCTATTTAAGCCTTCTTAAATGTCCAGAGCTTTGATTTTAGGCCCTTTTAATAGAAAATTAAAGCAAGAGCTGCTATCAAATCATGAAGGCAAAAATCATAAAGGTAAAAGAGTCAGGTGCTCCTGTACAGAAAAGCAACACCAGCAGTTGAAGCACTCAGCCAGGAAACAGAAAACAAAGGCTCAGGTCTACAGAATAATTTGCAGTGTTGAATCACAGCTTGGGCAGAGATTGGGACTCTGGCAAATAACATCATCAGCGTCTCAGTTTCTGCATTTGCACATTGCATTATAAAGGCATCACACTCAAAGATGAATGTCAGATACCCGACCTGCCAGTAAATACAGCTGCATGTTCCCACAGATCCTACAGATAGATGACAGACATTAGAAATCTCAGGTCTAAAACCAGAAATGAAGGCAGACCCTGAACACACATGGAGATGAACAAGCACATACCTACTCTACACACTGTGTATGAAGTATGGGGGACAGTTCAGAACAATGTTCTCACCTCGCTGGTAACTGCCAAGCAAACCTCACCAAGTCCACAAAGCAGGACCTTGAATGGGACCCAGCCAGGTGTTGGATGGTGAAGAGTCCCTCCTCCTTCAGCTCCCTGAAAGGCTGAAGATTTATTTTTCTCTCCACCAAGGCAGCACCCTCTGAAATGACCAGGCTGGCAGCTCAGTTGAACAATGGGAGGTGCTTTTCAAGGAGTGCTTAATGAAATCATGGAACACGTTGCCCCAGGATGCTGTGGCTGTCAAAAGCATTCACAAACCCAAGAGGCAAAGAGAGGGGTTTCAGAGTGGCCATTTAAGAGGACAGCCTTTCTGAAACCACTGGCACATGAGGCCCCTCTGTCACTGCTTCCTAGGAGCTGTGAGACCGGGCCATGCTGCTGTTTGTTGTCACCTCCCTGTACCTGTCCCTGAAACACAGTGCCACCGGGCTGTTATTGGGGCATTTTCCTTCTTTGCCAGCCCCAGCAGGCATTCAGCAGAGACAGTCTGCACTGCCTCTCTGGAGCTGAGTTTCCACTCTAAGATCTCAGCCTCTCTGTCACCCCCTCCACTCCCCCTCACACATTCCCCAAAAAAGCAGCAGGATGTCTGCTGGGACCACCTCAGCCTGCAGGAAGGCCAAGTGGGTCCTGGCCTCTCCTGACCCACAGCACAGCTTTCTTTCATCCCAGCATGGAAATATAAAAACTGTATTATCACATCACACAGAGGGCCAGGGGCTTTTTATTTTGGCCGCAAGTGTCCACAGAGCATTGGGGAAGAGGAGAAAAAGAGTGTTTTGCAGCAAGCAACCCGGCTACTCAGGCAGGATGGTAGGAAAAGTGTCTGGAAGCTGCTTTTTAGGACTCTGGTTGCTCTCCTGCAGCCTCTGACAGAGCTGATGGGCAGATCCAAGAGCTGTGGAATGTTCCTGGGAAATTTGTCCTTGGATATGTCTACGAATGCTCTCCCAGCCATGAACTGCCATTTGTGTCCTGTCCATATGTTACTGCCTTGACTGCAGAGTGTCTGAGGTGCCTCCTGAGGCTGCTATGGACCTCCTTCACCAAGGAATGCATTGTGATACAACATCCCTTTCTGCTTATGTTTGGGCACTGACAGAGCCTGGACCACTCTGGCTGGAGCTTGGGCTCTGACCAAGCAAGATTGCTGATGAGAGCAGCTCGTGGTCCTCAGCTCTTCCCTCCTGCTGGGACAGACAGACATGGCCATGGGGACAGAATGGAGCTGCCCCATCTGCCAGGGCACTAAGAAGGATGTGAATTTTTCTCTGCCCTGTCACCACCAGTTCTGCTTGGGCTGCATCCTGCAGTGGGCAAAGAGAAATCCAGCGTGCCCACTCTGCAGAAGAATGATAGAAGCTGTCAGGTTTTCTGAGTAGAATGAACAGGACTTCATACAATGTGCCATCAGCTCCCCCGAACAATTGCTAGAGTCCAGCAGGGAGAGAGCCTGGCCACCTTGCTGAAAGCAGCCCCCAGACCCTGTGATGGCTGCTCCATCTTCCCCACAGGGAACACTGTCCCCAGCTGAGCAGGGGCTGCAGGACCAGAGCCTGTGCATGGCCTCCTGCCCAAGGTGTGGGCCGAATTTTTCAAATAACAATGTCATCTGCTGGACCAAAGGTGGCCCTGGCTGCAGCAGAAGCTGGAGGGAATATGCCAGCACCAGAGATGGCTGGTTAAGGAGTTCATAGAGCAGCATCCTGCATGCCCTCTGTGCCTTTGGTCAAGTTGCCAAAATCTTGGTGCCAGTGCTGCAGCTTCTCCTCTGGAGCAGTCTGAATTGCTGCTAGCACAGTCCAGGGTAAAGAGGCAAAAAGGACCTTTGCATAATCTCCACAGATGTTTTATTCAGCTGTGCAGGGAGATGTTCAGGTGCCAGCACCCACACACAGAGGGTCTCACTTTGTCTCCACAGGGGCCTGGGGGCTGACCCTGATCTCGGGGCAGTACAAAGATAAGGGGGGCAATCAGGGAATAGGGAAGGTGTGGCTCAGGAACACAGGAACAGACATAGGAACAGGGGAAAGAGCCAATGGGGTCTAACAGCTTTTTGAGGGAAGCTTCTGGTGTCTCCCTAGACCAGGCAATGCCCCCCCAGGGTCTCCACAATTCCCCATATATTATATTATTAGGAAAGCTTCTCTGAAGGATCAACTGAATCAACACAAACTGACAAAAACAATCAAAAGCACTCATAAGACAATTGTTCAAAATGCAAACAATTCTGAGTTCCTAATGTGCCCACAGATTTCTTGGGTGTCTTAGATCTGGCAGGAGGGATGCAGGGTTTTCTTAGCACAGTTTATCAGGAAGCTGAGTCACACATACTGAACCTCTGGTCCATGGCCTCCTCAGTGCCATGGTGCAGCAAGGAGGCCCAGAGGCTGCTGTGCTCTGGGCCTGTCAGGGATGAACACAGCGGCTCTGTGGCCAGTGCCAGCTCCAGCTCCAGCAGCTCACAAGAGGAGACTCCTTCCAGAAGCTCTGCTGGCTCCAGTGTGGCAGACCAGCAGAGCCCACTGGAAGCCCCCCTCCATTGCAGCCACCCCCAGCTGCGCCCATCATCGCTGCAGAGCAGGAGCTGCCCCAGAGGAGCCGCAGCAGGAGCTCGTGGCAGTGGCAGGTCCCTGTGCCCAGGGCAGAGCCACAGAACCTCTGCTCCTGCCTGGGACAGGGGCTGCTCACCCTGGTGTCCCACCGAGACCAGGGATCCTGGGCCCCAAACTCTGCCCAGCCCTGCAAAAGGCCACCCCGCCAGCAGTGCCAGCAAGGCTCCTGCAGCCATTCAGCCAAATCAGAGGAAACAAATGTCTCTGTAGCTGACACAGTCTCTGCACACAGCTTCCTCCCCCTTCTCCTGGTGCCTTTCCCTGACTCCAGCAAGAGCTGCAGGAAATGCTGTGTGAGCCATGATGATGGAAGAGCTACTGATAAAAACACTGGGGTGATGCTTTCAGAGGAGTCATGAATGGAAGATTGACCAACCTTCCAGCCAATGGTATGCCAAAAGTTTCCATTCTTTAACTAATTGGCTGCAATAAATTAGTAAAAAGAAAGATACGGAAACAAATTAAATCTCCCACAGCTGCTGGCTTTCCTCAGGCTCCATGGTCTATGTATTGCTAGACTCACTTCATTTAGGCAGAATATTAACTGCCCTGACTTGTTGGAGACTGACCACAAGATCTCATCTGTGGTGGGCAGTCACTAAAATTAGCTCAGCAGAGGCATCTTCAGCTGTCCAAGTGCAGCAGAAATACAGATTCTCTGCTTCATGGCTGTGTGGCAGCAGCTGCTGGTGTGGATTTGTCAGCATTGCTTCGTGGATTACCCCTGGGAAGGAATTGTGTGCACAGGCACAGTGTGATGGCTTCAATCTCCTCTAATTACTCCAATCGGATGATGGCCAGAACTTTCAGGCAAAAAGCATCATGACAGAAAAATTTACAATATTCTCCAAACTACTCCTGTGGTTTTGATTTTCTTACTGATTGGGTTCAGTGTCTGGCCTAAAGAAATCAGTCCAGAAAGAACAGGCAAAGCTCAGCTTGCAAGTTAGAGTGCAAGTCTTTAATCTGCCGTTTTTGCAGCATCTACAAACTGCTTTTCAACATATTTGCAAAAAAATCTCTTAGTTTTTGCTATACCTATACAGAACCTGACTCTCTCCTCGTTTTATTTTGATTTGAGATCCAAGCATGATTTTTTTCCTGGACAGGGAAGTAAGAACCAGCTGCAGATACAGACTACAAGTGTGAATCTGTACTGCAGGAACTGAGCTGTAGCTTGGAATTAAAGGCAAGAAGGGATGCCATGGTAAATGTGAACATTTAGTGCTGGCATAGGAGCCTTCTGCAATGCTCCACCAACCCATGGTTCACATTGCTACAAACTCTCTTTCTGATGTTACAAAGAGTGTTGAAGACCTGGCTGTAAGTAAAAAAAATAGGCAGAATGATAATTTTCGTTAATATGGCAGACAATGACTATCTAATAATTCAGAGCTCATAGAACTGAGTGTTCAGATTTCCACTTAGTATGTGCTGGCAGTTTTAATTTGAAATCAACAGGTTTATCCAAATCAAGTTATCCATAGGAATTAATTTGCTCTATGATCTATCTAAAAATGCCTCATTGTCTGATAAGTTTAGTAGAAATTTGCAAAGTCAACAGTCAACAGATTTTCATTTCTTGTTTAGTGGCTGTTCTGCAGGGAACCTTTAACTGACTAATCAGTTTGGATGCAATTAAAATGCCAGAACATTTTATCTAGCCATTTTGGTATTAGAACAAAACCATATGACTGCACAGCCTTTTAAAAAAATATTTTCAAATAAATTTTCAAATCAACAGTCTGAGTAGGACTCAGAATAAAAACTCTACCAAACTTCAACTCCATTGGAAGATTCCCTTGTCATCCTGTGAATCAACTCTACATTTAGAAGATTAAAAGTCCCCATTATGGTGGTTTTGGTATGGTTAGGAATTGGGGAAGGGTCTTCTTCCTTCTCAGCTCCATGCTGCAGTGCCTTTGGGATGTGGCCTGCTGGCCGTTGTTTGTGCAGCCCTGGTGTTTCTGCATGAGGCAGAAAGTGCAATTGCATTTCCAGCCCAGAGCCCATGAGGAGAGGGGTGTGCAGGGCTGTGCCAGACCCAGGCCAGCAGCTGTGCCCCAGAGGGTTTTGGTTCCTGCCCAGGGCAGCTGGTGCATCTCTGCCGTGAGTGCCTCCCCTTCCAGGTGCCCATGGACAGCAGGTGCAGGGTTCTGCAAGGGGCACGGAACAGGGTGGGGGTGTCGGCTGGCAACAGAGTGCAGCGGAGAGCAAACAGCCCAGGATGGTCCTGCAGTGTGTGACAGAGAACTCCTGACACAGCTGGTGGCTGAGCCAGTGAGGGAAGGCACTGCTGGGCCTGCTGTTTGTGAGGAGAGAAGGGCTGCTGGGTGACAGGAGGGCTGGAGGCGGCCTTGGGCTCAGGGATCACAAAATGCTTGTGTTTGATTCCCAGAGAAGGAACGAGAGATATTGGGGAAGTGTTGACGTGCAACAAATTGTGAATTTGTTAAGCTTTAACAGGCAGTGCTTAGTCGTACCTTCCCTCACAGCAGTGGTTAATGTGTGCAAGTGGATGTCAGCCTTGAGAATAAAGACAGTGGGCCCACTGAGGAGGTAGCTGCAATGCATTCAAGGAGAAGAAGGCTCTTAACCATGGAAGGAGAATTTGAGGAACAGGATATTCACCACATGACTACCAGAGACCCTCAAGAGACCCCTACTCTAAATGTCAGTAATTTTGGGGAAGTGATTTAAACATGTCAAATACTTTGTTAGATGTTTAGCCTGTGAGTTTGAGCAAAGTAATGAATAAAAGTGATGAAAGTAATGTCTTACTTCCATGGATACTAACACATGGGTGTGCATGTTTCAGGGAAGTGATTCCCACGCACCCAGCACTGAAATAAAGTAATGCCTCTTTTCTCACACTGAGCTGGCAGGGTGGATTGGGCCCTGCTTGGTAGCTTTCATTTTGGTCATTTCTATTGAAGCATAAAGAATGGTTGAAATGAAATCTTTTCCAGCTGTTTCCCTCTGGTTTACCAGTTTGAGGGTTAAAATTGTGTGCTGCAGGTGTGCTGGGTGTGTGCAGAGCAGTGCAGCCCCAGACACCCCTTGGCTTGCCCACAGGTTGTCATGCCTTGCTGCCAGGTGTGCCCAGCTGTGGCAGGAGAAGGAGCCCGCAGCGCAGTGGGCACCGTGCCCTGCCCAGCCGGGGCTCTCTGGCACAGAGCAGCAGCAGCGCCAGCGCCGTTCAACCCGCTCCTGCCTTGGCTTCCCCTGGCACACAGAAGCCTCTGGAAATCAGCACCGCCAGCGGCGTTCCCAGCTGGGAGCAGCTGCTGCTGGCGGGCAGATGCTGCCAGTTCGACTGCTGCCAAAGGGGAAGAGAGGCAGAGATGTACCCGCACCGGAGCCCTGGGCATGTCCAATAAAGGTGCAAATATGTGGGGAGATTTGTTAGGAAGCATTTCAGCTGTGATGCCAACAGTGGCTTCTCTCCTGGTTCTGTGTGTTCTGGACAAGTAATGCAATGGTTGGCTCTGACAATTAAGAAGCAGATGTTATGTGGATGTTCAAATGAGTAGTGATTATATTGTAATATATCCTCCCATAGTCCTCTTTCCTGTCCCCCTTGTAACAGCCTGGGTAGTCAGGGCATTTGGGGAGAGCTGGCTTGTGACCAGCAGGCAGGGTGTAACAACACCTGACCTCCAGTCGGGATGCAGGAAAGTAATCTCCACCAATGGACAGCAGAGAAAGAGTTGACTGACAAAACTTTTGGAGGTGATAAGGGTATAAAAGGCAGAGCATCCTTTTTGTAAATGGCTGCTAGTCACAGAGACTCCCATTGCCATAATTTTTCTTATTCAGTCCTTTGTTAAGGTTTACTAAACCTTTAAAATTTTAAAAGTGAGAGCCATTTCTCACATATGCAATGCTGTGGCCCATTGTCTTGGTCTGGTTTCCTTTGCTTGGGTCCCATCTGAGTGCTCAGTTGGGGTACAGGCTGTAGGTGTTTGAGGCACTCCTGGAGTTCCTCTTGGATCCTCTGAACAACAGGGTTTGGCCTATGAGGGGAATTTTTGCTGCTTTGTGACAGATGAGAATTTCCCAGGCTCTTTTGTGTTTTCTGTAGGGAAGTTTGGTTATTGCTTTGCATAAACTCACAGACCAACACAGAGCTGTCCCTTTGTGATGTCAGGGCATGGTTGCCCCGTTGTCATAGTGGCATCAGAAGGTTGCCTTGGTGCACGGAAGGCCTGAGTGTCAGAGCAGCCCAAGGCCTGCTGAGAGCAGGAGTCCCCTCCTGGTCCGAGTGTTTGTCAGTGGGAAGCTGCTCACTGACAAGAGGCTTGTTCTTTTAGTGTTGGGGCAAACTTGCACAACACTAATAGCATGATTCACCACCTTGCCAAAGCAGCTTTTGCTGCTTATGGCGTTTCCTTTTCTATTTATTATATAACACACTTTGCACGTAAGTAGAGGTTTCCCTTCTGCTTTGTTAGGGTGTAAAGTAACCTGGCTTTTGTATGTCTTCCTGCTCTTTCTTGGGGGCTGAGTTTCTGATTTTGAAACAGAAAGAGCATTGGGATGCCCCTGCCTTGGTAAAGCTCCCGTCATGATGTTCAGCTAAAAGGGGGTGTCTGTAGCCACAGGGGCAGCATTTGCAGGGGAACCTGCAGGGCTTCTGTTCCCACCACGGGAGAGTCTGTGGCAGCAGAGTCTGTAATTTCCTCAGTTTGCTGGGACAAGCAAGACACCTTTGAAAATGCAGACTGGCAGAGCTTCTTGGAATGCCTTTTAAAATCTCTGCAGTTGTTCCCAGAATTCAGGGAAAGCTTCTTTCTTTTTAAATTTTGTCATGAAAGGATTTAACTGTCTAACTGATCCTTTACCAAGTGCTTAACTAGTGATTCTCTTTGCAAGGAAATGCAAACTCTAAAGCAGTGAGTGTCTGCCACAGCTCAGGGGGATTTTGGGGAAGCATTTCTGGGCAAGCATTTCCAGCAAATTAAAGAGAATTAGTGCATGCAACTGATTAAAAAAAAACAAAAAAACAAAAAAACAAAAACCAACACAAAAACAACAAAAAAAAGACCTGAAGGAGTGGATTTAAAAAGCTGTTTTATGTGTTTTCTAGAACAGGAGCATTGAGTGTTAAAGAACAATTTGGATTTTCTTGGTCATGTTTGTATTCATTTACTGGCTAAACAGGTTGAAGTGTTGAACAGGTTGAAGGCAAAAGCAAGAATACTGTCCTGATCCCTTGCTGGCTGTGTGAATGAAATGTACCTCCTGGAGGGATGTTACAAAATGGGAAATCTTCTCTGTTTGGGTTGACTTTTCTGTTGGATTCAGCAGCCCAGGCAGTTTTCTCACACCATCTGGTTCATTTTCCCTGCCCACTACAGGTCACCTGAAGTGTGTATTCAGCAGTGCTGAAGATCCTGAGGTGAGTGAGAAAGGAACATTTCATGTTCCTGGTGTTTAAGAATTGTAGAGGAAGATGTGAGCTTGGCCAGTAGCAGTAGACTGAAGAGGGCCAGCTAGGAAGGCCGAAAGAAAAACCATATTCATGCCTGAAACAAAAGTAACAAAGGCAGCGATAGATATTTTTAAATTTCCTTCTCAGAGTTTGAAGAACTAAAAACCTAGTTTTGAAAAGAGAACGATGCTTGCAGACAGCAGATAGGGAAAATTTAATTAAGAGCAATTTCCTGTACAGTTGAATTAGATAATTTTAATTTAAACAGAGTGACTTAGAATCCTATTCCTATCAAACTTTATGATATCCACTTGGAACATGAGGTGGTAGCACAGGAAGGCCATCTTGCAATGGTGCCTCTGTATCTGAAGTGCAATGGGCACCTTTGTGGCTGGGGAGCTGCGTGGCCCAAAGGACGCAGGGCTGGCGGCCGTGAGCAGCTGGAGATGAGGCAGCGTGGGGCCAGGGGGCCAAGAAGGCCAAGGGCACGGTGGCTGTGCCAGCAGCAGTGGGGCAGCAGGAGCAGGGCAGGGAGCGTGGCCCTGTGCTGGGCAGCGCTGCGGCCACAGCTGGAGTGCTGTGTGCAGCTGTGGGCCCTGGGAAGCAGAAAGTCATGGAGGGGCTGCAGCGTGGGCACAGAGGGACAGGGGAGCTGGGCAGGGGGTGCAGCACAAGGCCAGGGAGGAGGGGCTGAGGGAGCTTTAGCCTGGACAATGGGGGCTCATGAGGGACCTTCAGGCAGACTTCCATAGATCCCTGCCTTGGATCCATAGAGCCAATGCTCAGCACGAGGGCTGTTTCCCTGCCAAACATCCCTTCACTGCATCCAAGTGCTTTAGACACTGGTGTGGGTAACACTTTCACATTTTGTTTGTTGATTTGTTTGTTTGCTAGAAGGAGAAGCCTTGTGCAATTTCTCCTTCTCCAGGGAGCTTTTTCTCAATCTTTCCTGGCAGCCATGGCAGAAACTTTCAGGTTAATGGATCCCGTGTCTTTTGGCTGCCCAGGGAATCAGTGTGTGTTGTGTTTGGGAACTGAGTAGGAAATCAATGCCCTTGCATTCCAGCTGGTGCTCAGAGATTAGAGGAGCTGGGAGGGGCTGGGCTGCATTTCTGATTCCAGCCACTTCAGCACCATCAGTGTGGCCGAGTCCAAGCGAAGAACTTGCCCGAGCACAGATGCACAAAGAGAGCCGTTCCCAGTGCAATGCTCTGGGTCTGATTGCATTCCATAAGGACCTACATGCTCCAGATTCCCCAAGAGTGTGGGTTACTGAAGCAACAGGAGAGCAAGTTCAGGATGGCTGCTGGTTGGGGCACTGCTGCCGAGTGCTGATGTGTGTAGTGACAGAAAGGACAGTAAAGGGAGATTTCAGTAATAAGATCTGTCTATCTATCTATCTATCTATCTATCTATCTATCTATCTATCTATCTATCTATATATCTATCTAGCTAGCTAGCTAGCTAGCTAACTAACTAACTAACTAACTAACTAACTAACTAATTATGTAGCATTTACATAATTGAATCTTCCTGGCTCTGGTCCAAGGCAATTGGAGGTGCAAAGGTGACCTAAACCATCCCTTTCTGGAGAGGATTACAGACATGTTCCCTTGACCGATTCTGAGTAGGCAGAGATGTTTCCCCCTCCAGAGATGGTGATTTTTCCCCTCAGTGCTGTTTTCCTCCTCCAGCCTCTTGTGCCCTGAAGTCTCCAGTTAATTTTTTAAACTTCTGCCTCTCCTAGAGAGGTGGAACAATTCCATGTTTAGGTGGTCTTTGGTGACTCTGGTCATTTATGCCATGCCATACATGACACATGGTTTCCTTCACTGGCATCCCCAGGGCTGTGTAAGTGCATTCGTTAATGGGGCCTTATGAGAAACTCTGTTACTGCTGGTCAGAATTCTCCGTTGACAAAAGAGGGAGAAGAAACACCTTGGTCCTCCTCCATATACTGAGGTGGCCATAGAGGTTCTCTGACTTCCATCAGAGATCTTTGCATGCATCCTTATCTCCTGAATGACCCGGTTTTCTAACAAGAGTGTGGATGTCAGGAAGGAGGAATGCTGGTGCAGGCCTGAAGAGAAGGTGAACTCCAGAAGTGTCTCTCACAAGGAGTGAGCTCACCCAGGAAGCCCCTGCAGAGCCAGGATGGAGCTGTGGGACAGGGCAGGGAGTCAGTCACTACTGAAAGACAAACAGGACATGGCAGAAGCAGAGGGAGGCCCTCACCAGACCCTTGAGAAATGCCACCCCTTCCCTGTCAGCTGCCTGAGAGGCTGCTGGAGCTTCAGTCCCAGATGGCCCCTGATTGTAGGGCCAGGGTCACTTTGGAATCTGTGCCTCCCCTCGGGCAGAGAACGACCCAGGAGAGCAGCAGCACAGTGCTTTGGGAACGTGTGAGCCCAGCAGTCTGTGAGTCTTGGCCCACAAAGGGCGTATGGGAAGTTGAAACCCATCTTCTCTTGCTTTCTGTGCAGGTGCTTCTAGAGAAAGAGCAGGAGCACACGGCCTCATCTGAGCTGCCATGCCAGACTCAGGGAGAGCTGTTCCTTGCCCGAGAGCAGGAAGAGCAGCTCAGGCAGCAGGTGGAAGAGCCACAGGAGAATGGCCAGGTAAGCCTGACTGGCCAGGGCACAGAGGGAAGGGCAGGGAGAGGGGCATAAACCAGACTCTTGGCACTGAGGAGGCCAGGAGTCCCACAGGCAATGGAGGCACAGAGCCTTGCAATCTGCAGAGATCAGCCCTGGGACAGGAGGTTTGCAGGGGAGGCGGATGTGGGGAGGGAAGCAGAAAGAAGGGGCTGAATAAATGTGATTTGGAGGCTGCAAGAGGAAAAAAGCTGAGCCTGATGGCAGCTCTCAGTCCCTTGCTCTGCTTTTGTGTGTACAGAACATCAAGGCAGAGCCACAAGCAGAGCTGCCCGAAGCTCAGGGTGACATCATTGCAGTGAAGAGAAAGAACAAGGAAGACATGGGAAGAATTCAAGAGGAGAATCTCCATCAGCAGAGGGGCGATCAACAAAACCAGGTGAGTGAAAGAGTGGCAGCCACTCCACTCATGAAATATCCTCTCTTTTGTTTGTTAGAGAACATGAAGGAACAGCTGGATGCAGAGCTTCAGACAGCTCACAGTATGATCAAGGCAAGGCATAAGCGGCTGGAGGAAGAAATGAAAATCATCAGAGAGAAACTTAATCGCTTCCGTCAGTCTCTGCAAAACCAAGTGAGTGAAAGAGGGATGCAGCCACTGCAGTCACCAATCTGGTGGTTTCTGCCCTTCTTGCCTTTCCAGTGCAGAGCAGCAGGGAGTGGGGCCATGCCTCTGAGTGCCATGCTGCTGTGGTGTGTGTATCACAGTCACTCTGAAGGACATTTCCTGGTGTGCTGAATCTCAACTTCTGCCCTGGACAGTGAAACTTGTCCTTTGGCCTTTTGGCCAGCAGTCATCCAAATTGATTCCTGCTGGCCAGTTCCTGCTCTCCTTTTTTCTTGAGGTGTTTTTACAGTGGAACTTGGTGACCCAGATGGAGGATTGAAACAAGCTGTTGTATCCCCTGTCAATCTGTTCTTTGCCTTTCCTCACAGTCGATGACTCCTGGCCGACAGGGACAAGCTGTAGTGTCTGACTGCTTTGTTCTGTTTGACTTGAGGTGCAAGTGTTGACATCTCACCGGGCAGCCTGCGAAGACTTGCAGGGAATGTGTGGCAATGAAGGACCCCAAGTTAGGAGTGAGGCACAGGAACAGTGCCCACCAGAAATGCTCCAGGTCCAGCACATCATGGGCTCTGAACCTGCTGCTGCAGCAGCATCACCTCGAGGAAGCCCTTCTGTGAAACCTGGGAACTCAGGCTCGGGCACATCCCGGGAACAGGAGATTGAGGAGGAGTACCTGGAGCTGCTGGGTATGTCTGGGGTGTTTCTTATCTGAGGGACAGTGTGTTGTGTGCAGGTGTCAGCAGAGCTGTACCAAATGCTCCTCCTGAGCTCGGTGTCACAGGGCCATTTAGGACTCCCCAGAGGCAGTGCTGTGCTCCGAGGCAGCGAGAGAGCTCTGGGTGTTCCTGCTGCCTCTGAGGGCACCTGGGACTGGCTTGGGTTTGCCTGAGCTTCCCTCTCTGCTAAAGGCTGAAGCAGGGATTGTTCTTGGATCAGCAGAAGGCTGTGACCTTGCAAATGATCTAGGCAAGTCCTGTGTGCTAGTGGCCAAACTGAACAGAATTTTTAGCTTCCTAAATTCTCCTTAGACTCCTGACTTCCAACCAGTCATCACAGCAAACAAACTTCACAGAAATAGACTGACTTTGGAGTTTTGTCTTTTTGGTTGGGGATTTTTTTTTTGGGGGGGTGGGGTAGGATTGCTTTTCTGTTGTTCATTTTTGGTGGGGGTTTTTTGTTGTGTTTTTCTCCATCCTGAAGGAGCCCTTCTACCCCACGTTTTACTGATGTCATTTTTATGACTGTTCCTGTTACCACTACTACATCTGCAGTTTATTTTCATGAGAATGCTATATTTTTGTCAAGAAGAGAATGCTATCTTTTTGTCAATAAGAACTACTTTGAAAGAACATCAGGTTACAAGACAAATAGAGAGCACAAGGTGTTTTCCATGTGCCCCCAAAGAAAAAACAGAGACTTTGATAACAAACTTTATTTAATCTTCTAGTTTTATGCTTATCAAGATGTGTCCAGGAGACACATCCAAGTGGCGTGGTCAGATAAAACTGTACTGCAGGCATTTCTCAGGAGAGAGCCTCCAGCCCAGCCATGGTATATCCCTCAGATCCATGGCACTTTTCCATACCTGATTCCCACTCTTTCCCATGACTCTTAGAATCCTACCCATTGGCCCAGGCCCTGCTCAGATCAGTCTCTAGGAAAACACATCAAGCCCTTTGTGATTCTGCAGCACAACCCAATGAATCTGCTTCTTGCCCGTAACAGCTGCCAGTGCTGTGCTCTCAGATAAGAGACCTGGTGGGGCTGAGACCAGAGCCCAGTGCATTCTGTGTCTGCCATCACCTGTTGGGACAAAAAGGGCACTGATCTGTGCCTGGGTGTGGCTGATCTCAAAGCCCATCCTGTTGTGTCCTGAATGGGGGCAACAGCTT
This sequence comes from Ammospiza caudacuta, assembly GCF_027887145.1. Lineage (NCBI taxonomy): Eukaryota > Metazoa > Chordata > Aves > Passeriformes > Passerellidae > Ammospiza > Ammospiza caudacuta. Next base: position 5,184,880 of record NC_080602.1, read on the forward strand.
GTCCGGGGCTCAGGCTCACTCTGGCTTCTTCCCATCAGTGCCTGTCAGTGCTCATGCTTGGGCTTTGCCAGCCTTGTTGTGGTCGCTGCCCTGTCCCTGAGGGCTGGAGGGACTGCAGAGGCTGGAGCCTTCCTTAGCTGGGAGAGGGGCAGCTTTGAGCTCAGCCTGCTCACAAACAGGTCAGGGTCCTGATGCTGAAAGCCCCATCAGGATCGGTTACAGCTGGAGCGGCTCTGGTTTACAAATGGGAAGGCATTCCTTTGGCAAACTGCTGGAAGGTGGGGTAGATGTCCTCCTCTCCTGGGATTGTATGTCCCTGTGCTTTGTTTCCTGTCAAGAGAACTCTTCAAAGGACTGTACAAATCAGTCTCTGTGCTGGCCACCTGTGCTGCAGGGCTGTCTGCCTGGTTGTGGTTGTTGTTACCCAGCCGACCACAAAGGGCTCAGTGTTCCAGGCGCTGGGGCTGCCTTTTGTATCTCCTGGAAGCTGGGATCTCTGCTTTAAAGTCAGCATCTTGCATTTTGTTTCCCTCAGGGAGAATGGTGAACACCACTGAAAATCCCCTGATGAAATACACGTATCTGAATTATATTGGCAGCGGGTGAGTCCAACAGCAGTTACTCCTGTACAACCATGGGCCAGGTGTTTTTGGGGTGGAATGTCTATCCAGCGTGAAGTCAGGCCAGCTGCAAAGATGATCACACACTGGGGATAGATTGTCCCATCTCTCAATGCTGCTCAGAATTTGTGAGTGGGCTCAGAAGGCATTGTCAGAGATGCCTTGCTACCGAGGTCTTGCCTGCATCAAGGAACAGGACCTGGAAGGTCTCCTTGTCTCTCAAGTGTGGGACAGCTCTGTGTTAATTTCTTTAGTATTTTGTGTATGTCTCAAAATCATACTGGCACACTAATGAAAAGAGAAGAAACTTGCTAGCCTGAAAGAGCAACCTATGCCCTATCAAAGCTGTGAGATAACAGTTCCCAGGAACAATTCTTTCCCCTGGTTTGAAGAGGGAAACACTCTGTGGTCAGGATAGGAACCACACTGTTTAGACAGTGAAACCCAAGAGGAAAGACTAACCTCCCTTTAGAAATTGAACCCCAGTGCTTCAGGAACAGGCCCAGTGCCCATGCACTTGAGAGGAAAATGCATCATCTGCCTTCTGGCAGAGCCCTCCTGCATCCTGCAGGTTTTGACACTTCCAGCAGAGATCTCCTGTGTGGGCTGGCTTTCACTGCAAGATCTAAACAGCTTCTCCTTTCTCTGCTTCTGTTTTGTTTCTAGGACTTTTGGAGATGTTTACAGAGCACTCGACAGTGCCACAGGAGGAGAGGTAAATGTCAACAGCCCCTGCAGGCTCTGCTGCACTCGAGGGCTTTCCCCTCTGGTGTGAGCTGTGGCTGGAGCTTTGGACAGAGCTGTGCTGAAAAGGCACAAGAAGCACAGACTGGTGCCAGCCCACAGAACACATTTGGGACTTTGTCCTCCTCAGCTGCCAGAAGGAAGGCACGGAGGGCAGCGGTTCCTTTCAGAGAAGGACGCGCTCACTCGCTCTCCATTGCTAAAACAAAGGTGGTGCCTGCGAGCACCTCACTGCTCTTTGGGGCTGCAGCTTCAGAGTCCTGAATTCTCATTTCTGGCTGCCAGCAAATCCATCTGAAAGTTACTGGTAGTTCCTTAGCCACCTGCAGTGCTGCACTTGGGAACTGCACGTAGGGAGAGATCTGCAAGGCGTCCCTGAAAGCCCTAAGCCCTGCCCATATCACAAGATGTACCCACAGAGTATTAAGGCATGGATTCCTTCTTCTGAGTCCCAAACAAAGCAGCAGAGAGTGCGGTCAGAGGTTTGTGGGTGATAACTGAGACACCGCTGTTACCAAGTGGTCAAGGAAAAATGTCAGTGGCCCCACGTGCCCTGTAACTGGCTCCCAAGGGAGCAGAGAAATGGGCTGTTGGAATGTCAGTTCCTGATTACTGCAGTGCCTAATCACAAGGCAGTTTGGCACAGCTCAGCTGTGTCATTGCAAAATCACTCGCTCCACGTGCCTTGTGGTCTCGTGCCACCAACCTCTCAAGTTACTGATTTTCAATGTCATTTTAGGTGGCAATAAAAAAAATAAATCTTCAAGGAGTGAGGAGGAAGGAGCTAACCTTTAATGAAATACTGATCATGAAGAGGTATAGGAGTCCCAATGTTGTGAATTATTTAGACAGGTGAGAGGTCATGGTCTTATCCCATGGATGTGTGTTTACATAAAGCAAACATGAGAGGTTCAAAACCCACTTTGGTCAGTGGCAGCAAGTAAAGCTATTAATTTTTATTTATTCATATTTCTCTACTCATCTCCAATGGATGAGAAGAGAGTGCATCTTGTCTGCATGAGTCTTCCCTGGCACACCTAGTTTGATAATTACTCCAAAATTATTCAAAACCTGGATCAGCTGTATCTTCCTAACTCAATAGCCTCAAAGTTCATTGCCTCCACATTTATTTGGGATTGATTTTTTAAAGTTTCTTAAGTGCAGATGAACCATCCTAAAGTGGATTTCCCTTGGATTGCTGCCCCTCTTTGCCATTGCTATGCATGCCAGGAAGACTAGGTGCTTATTTCCAGAAACACCATGCCTTACATGTTTTTTATCTGGGCTGTTTCTAACTGCACTTTTCATTTGCTGCCCATCTAAGACATCTCCTTTTTCACAGATGTGTCTTTCTCTTTGAGACTGCTCAGATTGCAAATAATGCACAGCCAAGAGGGAATGTCTATTCCTTTGATTCTGTCCTTGTCACAAAGGCATCTGGAAATAAGAAACCTGGAAGCAAAAAATCAATGTAGCCATGCATGTTCATCTCTGCCTGCTTGTTTCCTTCTTTCAGCTACCTTCTGGGCGAGGAACTCTTGCTGGTTATAGAGTACATGGATGGAGGTGTCCTGAGCGACATCGTCAGCCAGACCTGCCTGTCTGAAGATGAGATGGCAGCCATCAGTCGGGAGGTCAGCAATCCCAGCTGTGTTTCCAAGGGCTTGGGCAGGATTGTCTGGGAAACAGGGGCTCAGAACAGGAGAGGTTTCCTGTGCCGAGCTTTGTTTCTGTGTTACTGGTATGCTATGGGCAAGTAAAAGCATCTCAAGTGAAAGGCCTGCCAGTGCCCCTGCACTCCCTGTACTCAGTGCCAGTACTCTTATCTCCTGCTGTTTTATTCTCGCTCTGTCTCTTGTATTTGTATTTGCTGTTCTCCACCTTGCCTCTCTAAATGTTTGCCTGGAGTCTGTCTTCACTGCATTCCTTGCCTGTAAAAGCAAAGGTGCTGGTGGCAGGATTTGAAACAAACAGCAAAGAAAGAAAAGAGAGACTCGTTTCTCTCAGTGCTCACCTAAAAAGGATAGGAGTGCAGCCAGAATGCTCTTTGCATCTGAGCACATGCACTGCAGCAGGAGTCATCCTGGCTGGTTGGCAGGGGACAGCCTACAACAGCAGGTGCTGTTGCTCTTTCAAAAGCTGACGTGCCTTTCCTAAGAAAGGTCCTGCTCTGCAAGTGTTGGAGCAGCAAGCTCTTCCTCTCAGCGGCCATTACTGTTCTGCCATTACTCCCCATTCCCCTGGAGAGGGAATCTTTTAGATTCTTTGTTTCCTTTCTTGTGTGATGAAATCACATCACTCATTTTTGCCCTTCTGTTTCTGTTTTCTCGCTCAGTGCCTGCAAGGACTGGATTTTCTTCATGCAAACGATGTGATCCATCGAGACGTGAAGAGTGACAACATCCTTCTCAGAACCGACGGTTCTGTCAAACTGGGTCAGTATATTCTTGGTCAGGTGCAGCGTTCCAGGGATGTGGGTGTGGGGCTGCTTGGCGTGACTGCCAGCTCCCCAAAAATGGTGCTGGTGGCAGTGCAGGGACCCCTGCTGCGAGCTGAGGGCACAGTTGCAACGTGCACAGAGGTAGAAGGAGCCACAAGCAGTCAAGAGTGGCCTTGCTCTGTGTGGGTCCCTTCCAGAGGGAAGGAGTTACAAGTCTAAAGTTTCCAAAGAACAAAAGCCACTGCTAGAGGCAGTGTAAAACATGGGGGGATTTTTAAGTCTCCAATGCCAGGAGATTCAACAGAGCAATTTCAAACTTCTGCTGGGGAATTCTTTTGCTTGCTTTCCTAACTGCACAGAATTCAGATAAAACCAGTATTTTGTTTTCTCCTCAGCTGATTTTGGCCTCGCTACTCAGCTCACCCCTGAGCAGAGCAGACGGTGCTCGGTAACCGGGACTCCTTGGTGGATGGCGCCTGAAGTGGTGACAGGTCAACCATATGGCCCCAAAGTGGACATATGGTCTTTTGGAATTGTGGGAATTGAAATGATAGAACAAGAACCTCCTTACTTGGGCGAAAGTTCTGGCACGGTAAGGAGCAAATACTCACTGATCCCACTGTCTTTCTCACCTGTCTCATGTCCTGTGTGCCACTGGACAAAATCCCATTGCCTTCTGCTGGAACTACTTCCACCAAGGTCCCCTCCTACAAATGTCCCTGCAACACATCAGCATCTGCTGTACTTTTGGTTGCATCAGTGGGGGAACTCAAGCCTTACCACATGCAAACAAACTCCAAACAAACTCCATTCTCACTCAACACTTTCCTTTGGGTTAGTGGTTCCAGTTCTTTTGTCTGTGTAGATGGCCTTAATAACAGGAAAAAAGCATCTTAAAAGTGTTGTTATCTTTCCAGAAATGAAGGAAGGATACCCAAACCCAACAAAGTTTCTAAAACCGTGGTCTTTAGAGAGGAACCTAACCCTGTGTGCAGTTTCTTCTCACTGGGAAACATGGGCATGAGGGTGTAATGCACAGAGTCTCTTCTGCTTCTTGTGCAGTGCTGCTGAAACACTCAGTGACCGTGTTTCTCTCCTAGCCCAAGCAACATTCTGCACGTCACCAAGCCAGAGCCTGGTGATGTGGAGAGCCTGCCAAAACCTCCTGTTTGTTTCCTGGCACTTTCTGGGATGGGCCTACCATTAATGCATTGACTTGAGCAGCCAAATGACTAGAGGGTGTCCATAGGGATGGAACCTCTCCTTCTTCTGACCTAGACAATTTTTCTTTTGCTGCAAAAATGGGAAGCTGAAATTTTCAGACTGCTGAGAGACAGAGCTGCAAGTGGCTCCTGTGTGCCCAAGCAGGCATTTTCATCCCAATACATTTGTGCAGGCATCTTAATGTGTCTGTGTTGAAGAGGAGATTGTAAATGTTTGTTTCCCTACCTGGCTATTAACTGATGGATTTCCTTTCTTTTCTTCCAATTCCCATTGTTTTCAAGAACAGCACAAAAAGCTTGATGAGTTTTGTTCTAGGGCACGTGCGCTTAAAGGACCAACAAGCACTGCAGAGATGCCTTTCTTGTACTAACCCTTGAAATTAGTATAGCAAAGTCCCTCTTCCAAAAACCATCTCAAGCTGGCATGAATCCTCAGAGAAGCAAATGTCCTTTTGCTGATGTAGTTCCCACTAACTAGGTCAGGCAATGAAATCAGCTGCCAAGGCAAGATCTGCAGGATGGTGGAAAAGCTGTGGCTGCATCGGGGTTTGGGTTTTTGGTTGGTAAAGGAAAGTCATCTCTGGGTCTGTGCCAGGGCAGAAACTGCCACTGAAGAACAGAGGTTAAACAAAGGGATGTGGGAGAGCCTTAGAGATGTGAAAGCAGGAGGTGGAGCCTGGTGTCTCCTTTCTCTCCAGGCTACATACCTGATAGCCACAGTAGGGACTCCACAGCTGCGGCAGCCCAAGCTCCTCTCGGCTTTGCTGCGTGACTTCCTGAGCTGCTGCCTGCAGACAGACGAGGAGCAGCGCTGGTCTGCCAAGGAGCTCCTGCAGGTAAAATGTGAAGGGGCTGCTGGTGAAACAGGCTCTGAGGGATGGGCTCCTCCTCCACTCAAGCCCAAGGCAGCAGATGAGCCCCCTTCCTCCTCACCTCCACTCTTGCTGCTCTTCAAATGAAAATGGTGAGGAATCCTAGACTGGGCTGGGCTGGCAGGGCCCTGTAAATGTCCTCTGGTGCAAATGTCCTGCAATGAGCAGGGACATCTTTAAAGAGATCAGGTTGCTCAGAGCCCTTTGCCACCGGAGCCGGAATGGTTGCAGGGATGGGGCTCCTACAAGCTCTTGGGGCAAGCTGTGCCAGGGTGGCACCATGCTCCGAGTAAACAAGTTCTTCCTTAGACCTACTCTGATTAGATGCCCTTAGTGTTTAAAAATATTTGTCCATATCCTATTGTAACTGGCCCTGTTAAAAAAGATGTTCCCCACTTTCTTCAAAGCCACTCTGAAGTCTTGGAAAGTGGCAATAAAGTCTCCCTGGGGCCTGTCCTTCACAAAACTGAATAACTCCAGCTCCCTCTGCATTTCCTGTGAGGAGAGGTGCTCTGTCCTCTGACTGTGTCTGTTGCCCTCTTTTGTGATTTGGTGGAGTGTTCAGTTTTATCTAATGGCAAAAGAATTGAAGTAGAGCAATGCAGGGTACAGAGACATGAAATGGTGGTGGAGGAACCCAAGGAAGCCAGTCCCAGCCTAGGGGTCAGAGATTTGGCTGTGGGCAGGAGGGGCTGTGGGGGGCTCACTGTGAGCCTCTGAGGGGCCCTGGTTGGTGCCCCCCAGCCCACCCTCAGAGGTTTCTGCCACGCAAACAGGGACAGCTGGGAGGGACTTGTCCCAGCCCCATCTGCTGCCTGGCACGCTCAAGCAGACGGGAACTGTGCCAGGGTTACTGCCAGGTTGTGTGGCAGAGAGGGAACTGCAGGGCCCAGTGCCACTGGGCTGGCCCTGCTGGGAAGGAAGGTGCCATCCAGCACACGAGGGGCAGGGCATGGAAAGGCAGACACTGCTTTCTGTCCCTGTGGGAATCAGCACAGTGCCTGTCTTTCAAAGGCAGGGACCTATGTGAGTCATTGGAGTTTCCTGAAAGGAGGAAAACCCAGGGACAGAAAGCACCATTTCTAGAGCACTGGCAGGGCAAAAATCCCAGCATGATGAAGACATCACAATAAACAGATGAGTGGGATTCTGGGCCAGGTTTGCCTGTGATGGCAAGGTCTTGCACATTGGGGATGACTGGGGAGCAGGTGGTCCCATTGCTCCTCTTTCTGGGTCTTTCCAGGAACTTGATGTATCCTGATTGAGTCCCTGACGCAATGAGCTTGGAAAGTAATGGTTCACTGTTCTTTGTTGTATTTTTTTTTTCCGGTTGACAGCATCCATTTGTAACTTCAGCCAAGCCACCATTCATCCTGGCACAAGTCATCAACTCAGTGAAGAAGATGAATAACCCTAACCCTAAACTCTAAACCTAAAACCTAACCCTAACCTTAAATGCTAACCCAAACCCTAACCCTATCCCTATCTCTATCCCTTACCCTTTCCCTAACCCCAACCCTAAGCCTAAGCCAAAGCCTAAACCTAAACCCAAACCTGAACCTAAGTCTAAGCCTAAACCTAACCCTAAACCTAAGCCTAAGCCTAAGCCTAAGCCTAACCCTAACCCTAACCCTAGGAGACGAGAACATAGCAATCATGTCAAGATGTTATCTCTGTTACCAATTTAGAGTAGGATTGTAGAGTAGGGTTGCTAAAGAGATTTGTCGCATAGAATTATAGATTAGAGTTGTAATTAATAAAGTTTCTGAAACATCAGCTCACTTGGAAGATTCTCCTCCTTCTGACCCCTTCAGAAAATTCAACATTTCCTTCTGAATTACCAATTGTTTTTTATTGGTACTAAGTCACACATATGGCTTTTTTTGTATGGTTTCATAAGCGAGGAGGGCTCTTCTTCATTCATCCTCTCCAGAGCACACTGCCTTTGGAATATGACCCACTGGCTGGTTATGGCACAGCTGTGGTATTTCTAGTTGAGGCAGACAGGGCAATGGCATTTGAAGGCAACACCAAAGGAAGAATGAGGCAGCCCAAACATCTTGTGCAGATGCAGGCCTTCAGCTGTGACTGGAGAGCAATGGGGTTCCTGCCACTTGGATTTGTATCCCTAAATGCAATAATCTCTTTGGCTGGAGGAGAGCCTTGCTCAAGTGAGACAGCAGAAAGATCAGAGAGGGTGCTCGGGAAGGTCTCCTGTGGCGCAGAGCTGTCAGCGCCTGTGAGGTGAGAGCGGGCCCGGCCTTGCCCGGGCTGGAGCCCCAGCAGAGCCCCGGCAGAGGCCGGAGCAGCCTGAGCCCCGGCAGAGGCAGGCTGGAAGGAGGCCCTTGGAGCTGCAAGGGGCAGCAGCCGGGCCCTGGGTGCCTCTTGCTGGGAGCGGGCGAATCCTCCGCTCTCAGAGCCCAGGTGGCAGCTGGCTGCTGCCGAGGGGAAGCGCAGCCGTGCTGGGCACAGCCCGGCCTGGAGGCCATGGCCGTCTGGAGTGTGCCCAGGAGCAGAGAAAGGCCAAGGGCAGCCGCGGGCCGCTGGGCTGGCTGAGGATTCCTCCTCTTCTGCCGGCTGCCCTGCAACTCCTGGCAAAGGCCAGCAGTGTGTGCAGCACTCTGGGCACCGGGGCAGGGAGCCGGGCTGCTCGGCAGGCTGGAGCACAGGGCAGCTCCTTCAGGCCCGGCACTTGTGCCAGGGAAGCGAGGCCAGCGTGAGGCAGGGACAGCTTGGCAGGGCCCATCTGCAGGAGCCAGCGCCTCACGCAGCTCTGGGAGGAAGCGCCTGCAACCCTGCAGTTCTGCACTGAGCCAGAGCAAAGGTGTGAGATGCAGCGTGTTTGGCAGAAATTCAGGCCCACCAGGCAGCCTGCTTTGTGCTCTGTGGTGCACAGCAAGCGCTGTGCAATGCAGCTCTGAGCTGCTGGGAGAGAGGCAGTCGGGGATGTGCCTGAGGTGAGTGAAGGGGTTAGCTGAAAATGGAATTAGGATAATTGAAAAGTGAGCATGAGTCGAGGGGCCAGCTGGGAATAGAATTGGGATAGTAGAAGACTGCATGTTTTAGTTAAGATTTTCAAATGAGGTAAGAAGCTAAGTTAGTAATACAGCTAGCAGAAATCACGCCCCTTAGTTAAAGAGTACCAAATATATTAGGAGCATAAAGTTAGGAGTGACAGGAATAGAGGAAGCAATTGTGAAGAAGCAGAGACAATAGAAATAAGAATAATTGAACAGTTAGGAGAGGCTTGGACCATGAGCAGCAGGTCCAAAGGTCTTGCCAGCTGGCCATGGGAGAAGAGTTCACTATGAGGAAGACGGCTTTATTCCTCCCATACAACCACTCCCTCATATCAAAATCCCACCCACCCAGTTAAGGGAATACAATTGAGCAGCTGTAATAGATATTCAGTTGATAAAAATGCAAAGCCGGCAGGTAATAATTATGTATTATGGGCCCTTAGAAACCTAATGTGAAACCTTTTCTGTAGAAATAGAGCAGGAGTCTGCAACTCCTTGCACGTGTCTTTGGAAACTAGTTCACATGTGTCCAGGGCTGCAATAAATACCCTTCTTTTCTACTATAATTAGTTGAAGAGTCATCTGTTCGTGATTACAGGGTTATGCTGGAGTAGTGAACTGCTTTGCAAGGGAGCAGAAGAGTTTCAGCAGGCAATTTTTGGAAGAGATGGAAGGCTCTTGTGACTGAAGGGAAAGCCATTTGGAATGGAGTAATGATCCCAAAGTACATACAATTGTATCTTTGTGTCTGAATTTAAATCAGAATGATTATCGATAGCTTCATGCAATTTGTCTACAAATTTATCAAAGTCTTCATTCTTTCTTTGACGAATCTGTGCAAAAGACATGGTGTGTAACTTATCTGGAAGTGCAAGGATAGCATTATATGCTGCTTGGCTCATCTGTAAGACTTGATCAATGCTCCTAGCCTGGGCAGCAGCCCAGGGCCCTTTGCCAAGTAACTGTTGTGCTGTTAAACCATACAGAGGATCACCCTGCACTCTAGGTCTTGCTGCTTCTTGAGCACACTTTTCCTCCCAGCTTTTATGAAACATCACCTGCTGATAGGGTGGCATTCTAAGTCTTATTAGGGTATGCACATCAGCTGGAATAAATGTGTTAGATGGAAAAAATATACTGCAGAAGTGACTGTGCAAGTTTGCATTTTCAACCAAATTGTGAAATTGCAGCTCTCAACTTTTCTAAAATCTTCCAGTTGAAAGGTTCTCAAACTCTACTTGCAGCATTAGTTACTACAGAAAAAGCTTCTACATCATTGGAGAGAAAAGTCCCTTCTACACTACCTTCTGCAATAACTTTTTTCTACTTTTGTTTCTCTTTTGTGGAGATAAAGCTCGGCCTCCAATTCCTCAGAAAGCATTAGGGGGACTGTGCTATTTTGGGAAATTGACACTGTTTGCCCCTAGCATTCATCAGATGCTTGACATCAGGCACAAATTCCAACGTCCAAAACGTAGTGTGCATCTATTAGGCTCAGACTGCAAGGATAATGTAGAATTGTGGAATTGCCCTTCGGTTAAATTGGCATCACTTTTTACACCAACATTAGCTTCATCAAAGGCCCTTACATAATTCAAATGATTGGCTTGTTAGACAGGAAAACAAATTAACATTACATCTGCAATACTGAAGGAACTCACCACTGATGTAGGCAGCATACACCACACTGTGTTACAGGATAGGGCTGCTATAGATTTTTTGTTGCTAGCACAAGGAGATGAGCGTGAAGATTTTGAAGGGATGTGTTGCATGAATCTTTTTGACCACTCTGAATCTATTGACAAGAAACTGTCATTGCTTAAGGAGAATATGAAAAAGCTGACAGTTGTTTAGAATTCTTTTGATGAGTGGCTAAAATCCTGGGGAATAACAGGCTGGCTCAAGGACTTAGTATGCTTTGCCATTATGTATTACTGCCTGTATTATGTATTCTTGGCTATGTAATTAATAAATAATTCTAGGTATTATTGTCTTTGTATTCTTTTTTCAATTCTGCTTATAGTGCCTTGCTTACTATGCTGTCTGCAAAAAGTAATTGACCATGCTATTAAATCAGTCTGGCTTGTGCAAAAACAAAAGCAGGGAACTGTTGAAGATATTTTACAGGTTGAGAAGTTTTGGTAAGACAATGGCCATATTCAGCCAATGCACTGAAGCCAGACTGCTTGTAATAATGGACAATGAACACATTCACAAAGAATGAATTATGGACATATTCAGAAATGGGCTCGGTATATCCTTGAAAAAGGTACAAGAAGAGTCATCAGGACTCAGCAAGTTTGTCAGCAAGCTTGGGAAAGTGAGCCATGGGTGGGCCAGACAACCACAGTAAAACACATGAAAAATTAAGTGATCCAATCAGCATTCTATTTTAGACACGTGAACAGCTTGGATTAAGCAATCATGTATTAGCTAGAGACGCAAGGACAATAGAGATTTATTATAAATAGAGTCATTTAAAGAATAATAAATTTAACTTCACTGGATCATATTGGCCATGGTGTGATGTCCATAAACTTCCGCACTCCGCACTTAAGAGTGTGTTGGTGTTGCCCAGGAAATGTACACATCTGGGGAAGTGCCCTTGGAAGAGAGGGGCTTGATTCCTAAGGAAACTGCTTCTCCAGGAGCCCCCAGTGAGACAGATGCAAGTGTCTCCATTTGACTCCCTGTGTTTCCTTCAGTCCTTGAGGCCCCTTGGACTTGGCAGAGGGGCAGGCCAAGGATGTGAAGACAAGCTTTGGCATCTTCCTGGGCCTGTAGAGACCAAGCCAGGCACCTGCGGCAGGGTTTGTTGCCCACCTTTGAGCACAGGTCTGAGACAGATCCTGTTTGTCCAGCCGAGTGCCCCAAAGCTCTCTTGGGGAGCTGTGAATTCAAAGGCCTTGATGCACACATTCATGCCACCTCCCCTCTCTGGTGTGTTTTAACTCTTGGCAAGATGCGTTTGCCTCGTGCTTGCTGGAGGCTGCTCTGCTCCAGAGCCAGCACCGAGCTTGTCTGTCCTGGGCTGGTACCGTGGAGAGTCCTTCCCCGAGCACTGGGCTGGGCTTGGAGTGTCCTGGGCTGTCTTAGACACTTGGGGCAATGGATTTCTTCCAATCAGAGGCACTATGGGTGGGGTGGGGGTAGCCCCAGAGCACTTGGCAGCGTGTGCAAGGGCCCTTGCTGACACGGCACAGCACGGTTACCATGGAATGGAATGGAACAGGACCCTTTGTGACACGTGGTGACATGGGTGCTGGTGGTGACGAGGCAATGCCACTGTGCTTTGGGCATGCAACAGGACAGGAGGTGACAGAGCGGTGCTGTGAGGTGTCCCCGCACAGCCGGCTTGTTGGTTGCTGACCCGGAGCTTTTCCAAGGCATTCCTCCTGTGGCTGGCCTCACGGCCAGACCTCGGGATTCGGTGTCTCGGAGCTTTTCCGAGGCATCTTCCATCCCTGCGGCCAGTGCCCTCGTGGCCAGGCCCGGGGACTTGGTGACCACTGTCGTTCACGAGGAGTCTCCTGTCCTTGTGGCAGGAGCCCTTCGAGAACAGAGTGCAGGACTTGCTATCCTGTAGCCTTCCTGAGGCTTCCCTGTTGCAGGTGCCTGCAAGGCACGACTGCAGCGCTCGCTCACTTGGGCCGTTGCCAAGGCATCTGTCTCGAAGGTGCCCTCGAGTTCAGACAGCGAGATGGCAGGCAGACTGCCCAGCCTGTTCAAGGGGCTTCGAGGGAAGAAAAAAATGGCCCTGCAGCTGCCCCAGCGCAGCATCCTGCAGAGCCACAGCAGTTGCAGCCACTGCAGGACGGTGAGTGGTGGAGCTGGGCCGCAGGGCAGGTGCCTGCAGCCGGTCTGGCCCCATCCCATCCCATCCCATCCCATCCCATCCCATCCCATCCCATCCCGTCCCGTCCCGTCCCGTCCCGTCCCGTCCCGTCCCATCCCATCCCATCCCATCCCATCCCATCCCATCCCATCCCATCCCTGCGGACGTCCCTATGGACAGGATGGCACAGGGGCCGGGGCTGACCCCCAATGGCTGTGCTCCATCCCCCTGGGCTCCCGGGGGCCTGTCCCTGCCTGGGGAGCGCAGGGCTGGGCTGTGCTCTCCGGCCTCTCCCGCAGCCCCTCAGCTCTGGCTGCGCTCGCTCTTTGCCAGATGCAGCCAAGGACCACACTCATGAGCAGGAGCCCACTCGTGGCCATTTCCACCGAGCAGCGCAGGTAACTGCAGCCGTCCCCCCTGGGCAGGGCCTGCTGGCACTGCTTGGCCGAGCCCTGCGCTTGGAGCAGGCCATGGAACGTCCCTCTCTTCCAGCCCTTACTTCTGCTGCATACACTGTGGAGGCTCCTGCGCCTTGGCCGCACAAAGACCGGCGGCACTGGCACCAAGGGCACAGCCCAGCCCGACTCCAGGCCCGGCCACCTGCGGGCAGAGCCTGCTGCCAGTTCAGCGTCCTCGGAGCTCGCAGCAGCCTCTGAGCAGGACACAGCCCAGGGCAGGGCGGAGGCTGACATGGCCCTGACTGAGGGCACGGCCACTACCCACACCCAGGCTCAGGGCAGGCTATACACTCAGGCCATGCCCACCCTGACCAGGACTCCTGCACCCACTCTGGAGGTTTTCCAGAAGGGTGCTGCTTCTCCACAGCAGGTAAGCAGCCTGGGGCCAGGGCTGAAGGCCTCCCAGGATCACGTAGCCCCTCAATCTACGTTCGCTGGACCCCCTTAGCCTTTGAGGCCATCACAGTGGGGTGGGAAGGCAAGCACTTCTTGGGGGAAGCTGGGCAAGTTACTCCCTTGGACAGCACTCCAAGTCTTCCCCAATGCTGCCTCCTCCAGGTGCTAGCCATGGTCAGGGATATTCTCCACAGACTGGCATCCTGTGTCACCGTGGACGCCGGGCTGCAAATGGAGATTCTGAGCCTGATGGAGGAACACCCTGCTCAAGTGGTGATGAGCCTCTTGCGCTGTGCCCCAAAGTGTGACAGGTACGGAGCACAACTGCCTTGAGGGCTTGATGCTCACTGGCCTGTAGGGTCCCTCACCCTGTACAGCCTGTCCAGCGGGCTCTGCCAGACAGGCGGAGAGCTGCGGGAGCCTCGGGTCCCTCTGTTTCCTGAGCCTCTGACATGCTCCCTCCCTGCCCCTCAGGGCACCGGGGCTCTGTCCCCCGGCCCCATGCAGCTGCATGGGGCACGGTGCTGACGCACAGCTCTGCTCCCACAGAGCCGCCGCGCTGATGTGGAGAGCCATGGGCACATCTGGAGTGGCCGCCCAGGAGGTGCTTCCAGCACTGCTCTCTGCCATGGAGGAGCAGCCACCCTACGGCAGCTTCTCCTGCGGGGACAAGGCTGTCTTTGCCCTGGCTGTGAGTTTCTGGAGCTGGCCTTTGCTCGTCCTCCCGGTCGCTTCTCCAGCAGCTCTCCCTGCTCTCCCCCGCCTGCAGCTCCCTGCCTGGGCTGAAAGCTGGCGTAGAGGCAGGCTCAGAGAGAGCAGGCCGCGTGCTCCCCCTGCGTCTCCCCTTGGGCCCTGCCTCATGGACACCCTGGCACTGAGCGCTGCCTCAGGCTGCTTTGTCTCTTGCAGGCAACTCTGGTGCTGTGGAGGATTGCCCCCATGTGCGAGTGGCACTGTGCCATTCTGTTTCATTGTCCCCAACTGTTTGTGGCTCTGTTCTTGCAAATTGTCACCACCACAGAACAGATGCCAGGGGACGTTGAAACCTGGAGATTCTGGAGAGCGTGCCAGGAGGAGCACGGCCTTCCCTGCCACCCCCACAGGTGCCAGTCACCCTGTCCTTCCCACACCCTCATGGCCAGGACCAGCACTCCCAGAGTGACCTGGCCTTGGCTTGGCACACAGGTTTGCAGCGCAGACCATGAAGGCTCTGCTCTCCCACCTGGGCTTTGACAATAAGCTGGTGGCTCTGGAGCACAAGCGTGTCTGGGAGAAGCTGCTCTGTGCCGACACCCAGCACTATGCAGCGGCTCTGCTGGCCAGGTGAGATCCCTTACTCCTGCCACCACCGCCAGCATTTGTGCCCCGTGTCCAGATTGCCCCACACAGTCCCCAGGGCTGTAAGTGAGAAGGCCTTGTCAGCGAGGGAGGGCCGAGCAGACTGGAAAAGGCTGGGAGAGGAGGATGCCCAGCAGCAGCCACCTCCCAAGGGGTCCATGTGCCCTTGCAGAGTGCTGGGGAAAGATCAGACCTATGTGAGTCATTGCTGGGAGAGGTTTGCCCACCCTGGGAGGGCTCAGGGCCTTGGTGCCTTTTTCCCCTGGCAGGGAGATGCGCCATGGCTTGAGCCCCTTGTGTCCCTTCATGGCCTCGCACCTGCTCAGCCTGCTCATGGGGAAGCAGCCCTGCTGGCATCTGCCTGCCCTGGCCTTCTTTGTGGAGGTGAGCCTGATGGCCAGCGCTGCCTGGCTGAGCTGCCTCCCAGCTCTCGGGCCTCTTGTAGCTGCAGCCGCCTGGGACGCTGCCCACGTCTGTGCTGCTGCCTTGGCCCGGCCCTGTGCAGCTCCAGGCTCCTGCCAGCCGGGTCCCTGTCACTGCCCTCCTGTGCCTTTCAGCTCCTGGAGTGCCTGGACCTGAGCAAACACGGTCCCAGTGCCCTGCTGGTGGTATCCAGGCTCCTGCCGAGCCAGTGCAGGCACAGGCTGCGCCTGGCACTCAGAGGCCTTGTGGTGCTCAGCAAGGAGCCCTCGCTGGTGAGAACGGGGCAGTGGCTGAAGCCACGCTGGCAGTGTGGGGCTGGGCAACGCAGACCTCTGGGCTTGGCTGGGCTTTGGCAGCAGAGGCAGCTGCTCCCAGCTCTCCTGCCTCCTGCTTCAGCTGCCCCAGTGCCCCAAGCAGCTGTTGGTGCTGCAGCCATTCACGGCTTCACAGCACAGCCTGGTCTTGCACACAGGGAGGAGGAATACGCGGCCTGTATCAACACCTGGTGCAGCAGCTGGCAGATCCAGATGCAGAGGTGGTCCGGATGAGCCTCTGTGTGCTCACACATATGTTCCGGGACAAAGACCTCCTGCTACCCAGCGTCACCGCCCTGAAGCTGGCTGAGTCCCTCCTGCCACACTTTGAGAATGTAAGGCTCTGTGCCCCCAGCCAAAGGCACTGGACATTGCCTGGAAACTTTGTGCTCTGTGCAGTTCTGAGCCTTTGCCCCAATGGGCCCAAAGCAGTTGTTGCTTAGGACTTTTCCTTTCCTTCCAGGACAACAGCCATGTGCAGCTGCTCTCCATTCAGCTCTTTTGCAAGGTGATGGAGCTGGTAGTGGAAGAGGGGGAAGAGCTTCTCACAACAATCGTGAACCAGAGCCTGCTCCCTCTGTTCTTGCGCTGGCACGATGAGAACCTGCAGGTGGCCGAGGTGAGGTTTTATGGACGCTGCCTCATCCCTGGCAGGGGGCTCAGCTGCCTCCTGCCCTGGCGTCTGGCGGGCTCCAGCCTCCCCTGGCTGTGGTGCAGGGACACAGGTCCCGTGCCCTGGGCTCTGGTGTCACCTGCAGCTCTCTGCCGCTCTCCAGGCCTCTTTCCAAGCCCTGCTTTGTGCGGCACGCTTCCTGAGGAGGAGGGACCTCGAGGAGTTGTTGACGAAGGTGCGGCAGATTAAGTTCGCTGAGAGCCTGGTAAGGACAGCCCGGGAGCCCGAGCCCTGCTCCCAGTGCTCGGTGCGGGGGCCTGGCGGCTGTGGCCCTGCCCAGCGCCGCAGCCAGGCCCGCCAGCCTGCGCCCTCCACGCTGCTCCCTGCCCTGGGCCGTGCGGGCCGACTCGGGAGGTGCTGGGCTCAGGGAGTGCCCTGCCGAGGGGCAGAGCCCGCGCCGAGCCTTCTGTGTCGGTGCTCCCCGCAGCTGCTGCAGGACGAGAGCCCACAGAGGACCCTGCGAGAGGCTGCCACCAGGTTCATGGGTGAGCCCCGAGCCTGGCGCCCCTCCCTGCCCCCGGCCTGGCTGCTGCCCCATCTGTAGCGGGAGCTGAGCCCGGGCCACTGCAGCCGGCTGGCATGGCCCTGGCAGGAGGCTTTCCTTGGATTTCCTCAATCTGGCCTCTGACCTTGGCACTGTTCTTCTCTCTTCCAGCTCTTCAAGCCCTGAAGGAAGATGAGAGTCCATCGTGCATGAGCAAACTGCTTCAGATGATCTTTGAAAGAAGATGGATCAGATGTACCAGCGTTCATCAGCGATTTCCAGTGCCCATTGAAGATGCGACCCCCCTGCAGAGCAGGATGGACCAGCTGGAGCTCCAGGCACAGCTCTGGCTGCTCACAGCTGAGCCTGTGGGAAGCTCCAGGAGCTCCTGCCATCTCTCTCCCTGTTGGCAATTCCCTCCCTGCAGTCCTCAGGCCCTGCCCATCCCCTTTTCTGCTTCCCAGCTCACCCCTTTGCTTTGCTTTCCCTTAATAAACTGTTTGGGTTTTTCACTTTACCCGCATCTCCGTGCAGCTGAAGCAACACAAAACCTGAGCCCGGAGACATGCACGGCCCTGCTGCCGTTCTCCTCTGCGCTGCATTCTGGGCATGGACAGAGAGGAACAAGGGCAGCTCAGGCTGCAAAGGTCCCTGTCCTGCTGCTCCAGCTGCACAGCAGCATGGAGTTAAAGGTTGTGCTGAGCATGCTGAAGGCGATAAGGAGCCTGGCTTTTAGAAGAGCCAGCTTGAGTTTGCTGTGAACCCAGCTGTGCGGGATTCCATGGCAAGCATCCACTGAGGGCAAAGGAGCTTGCATTGGCGGAAGGTTTCACAAAGAGCTTCCTGAAAGCACAGCAATGCTCCATCCGTACACAGGGACAGGAAGAAGGCAGAACCAGAGACCACCGTGGCCTAGCAGTGAGCTTTGGGTGTGCCTGAAAGCAAATGGAGCAGCAGCAGCAGCGCAGTGGCTGGGACTCAGGGGCGCCACCATCCCAGCGGCCTGAGCGCCGTCAGGCAGTGCCTGCACGCTGGGCGTGCTTCTGGCAGCTCTGGTCTTCCCACAAGCAAGGAACCACAGCCCCTGCCTCAGAGCCAGTCAGAAACCCAACCAAGCGAGACCAGAGGCAGGGGACCCTTCCCATCTCTCTGAGGCATGGCTGCAAAACAGCCGCAGCTGTGTCTTCCTGCCCCTCTGTTTGGGCTGTGCTGAGCCCAGAGTCAGCCAGCTTGTGCTCTGCTGTGCCAAGAGCATTCTGGGCAGGTAGGAGAAGGGCTGCCTGCACAGTGGGGAAGGGGCTCACGAGAGCCTCCTGTGGGAACAGGGCTCCGCTCCCTGCCTGTGAACAGCCTGGTTTTGCTTCCATGAGAGAAAGCAGGAGCTCAGGCACGTGAAGAGACAGCGGGCAGCTCTTGTTTATAGGGGGCCTGGGGCTGTGTGCACCAAGGGACACATGGAAACAGGCTCGGGAGAAGGAAGATGAGCTCCAGCTGGAGTGCCTGTGTGCGGGGCACGGAGGTTCAGGGATATCACACCATGACCAACATGATCCAGTGAAGCCAAATTTATTATCCCTAAAAAGACTATATTTTTAAAAAATCTCTACTGTCCACATGTCTCTAGCTAATACATGATTGGTTAATCCTAGCTGTTCACACGTCTAAATTAGAATGCTGATTGGATCACCTAATTTTTCACATGTCTTGCTGTGGTTGTCTGGCCCACCCATGGCTCACTTTTTTCTTACTTTCCCAAGCTCGCTGACAAACCTCCTGAGTCTTAACAACTCTTCTTCTTTTATCGCTTTCAAGAATATACCAAGCCCATTTCTGAATATGTCCATTATTCATTGTTTGTGAACGTGACCATTGTTCATTAGTACAAGCAGGCTGGATTGTGCATCGGCTGAATATGGCCATTGTCTAGCAAGAACTCCTCAATCTGCAAAAAACTCTCAACAGTCCCCCATGCCCAGTCTGATGCTGCACATGGAGCCACTGCCCACAAGTGCCTGGCTGCGTCCGTCTGGCCAATGGCTCGTGTCCACAGCAGCCCACTCTGCCAAGGCAGGGCTCTGAGGGTGCAGGTCAGCCTGTCAAGTAGGACCATGACATAGTGGGTGCACGGTGGGACTGTGGGAACGGCCTGAGCACAGCAAGGGCTGCAAATGCCCAAGGCCAGGGGCTTCTCCATGCAGCTTCCAGTGGGCTCAGCTGCTGAAGGGCTGCTGGGTGTGGCCCTTTGTGACACAGGGCCCTTGATGATGCAGGACATGGTGGTGCCCAGAGACCATTGTGACATCAGAGAGCCCCACCATGACTGAGGGTGTATATAAGGGGCGCAGAGCCCTGGGGTGCCCAGTCCCATGAGAGCTACTCTTGTAGAAGGAAGCAGCTCCTGGGATCTGTCCGTGCTACAGGAGCTCCAAGATGGAAGAGAGCAAGACAAAGCTCAACTCCTTCCAGTCACCCAGCCCCCTGCCCAGCTGGGGGCAAGACCAGGCTCTCAGCAGGCACTTGGTGGGGGCAGTGGATGCCTCAGCCTGGCCACGGTCAGACACTGAGGAGGAGGAGGAAGAGAAGAAACTTGACAGAGATAACAAGTGGGGAGATGTTGGGGCCCGAGAGCTTGGCCTGAGGGAAGAGGTGACAAGCTGTGAATTCTCCCAGTCAATGCCAGCAATGGCAGCCAAGGAAGTGTCCCCACGCAGAGCAAGGAGTGCCCATGAGTTGCAGCAGTGGAAGGCGGCTGTGAGGGTGCTGTGGGGAGATGGGGCACAGCAACAGCCCTACCAGGGGCAGCAAAGGGCAACAGTCCAGGAGCTGCCCCCAATGGAAGAGGAGGTGACTGAGCCAAAGCTGAGCCAGCGAGGGGAAGGAAGTGTGAACAGCCGGGAGAAGCAGGCACATTCTCCTGCCCCCAGGGAGGAGGTGCCATCAGCAGGGACACAGAGCCCAGTGCCTGCTCCAGACAGCCCCAGCTGCCTGGACAGCCTCTCACCCAGCCCACTGGGAGCCCAACCTCCCAGGGAGCAGCTGGAAGAGGCAGAGCAGGGCTCAGTGCTGGCAGAGAAGGAGAGTGAGGAGGGCACCTCAGCTGGCAATGATGAAGACTAGGAATCCTACACCCAGACTGAGCTGTGCCAAGAGTGCCAAGGTGAGGCAGAGCCAGAGCTGTCCCAAGGAGAGTTCAGCAGCTCCCAAGACCTCTCCAGCTGGGAAGACTGCAGTGAACCAGAGCTCAGAGAATTCTGAGATGATTCCATGGAGGAAGACAGCAGCAGCACAGACCTGCCACAGGACTGCTGTGAAGGTAACAGCATCTTCAGCTTCGCGCCCACTCCCTTGCTGTGGGAGGAGGAGGACAGTGACTGAATGAAGTCAGCATCCACGAGCTGTCTGAAGGGGAAGGCAGGGTCCAAAGGCTGGCAGATCTTGCGGCAGATGGGCTGCCACTACCCTTCCCTCAGGAGGTCTGGGTTGAGGGGCAGTCAGCAGAGTCCCTGCGTGCCTCGCTTCCCTCCCTGTGCAGGGGGGCTGTGGCTCCGTGGGCCAGCAGGGGCCTGAGGCAGGGCCACAGAGCCCAGGGCCTGCCCCGCAGAGCCCTGGCGGCGCTTTAGCTGGCCAGCTGGGAGCGCAGGCCCGCAGGCAGCAGCGGCTGCCCCGAGCAAACGGCCCGGCCGCCTCAGGCGGGCGCTGAGGGCACTGCGGGCGCTGCTCTGCTGGCCCTGCCTGGCGCGGCAGCTGCAGGAGCAGCGATCATGGCCCTGCCCAGCCCGGGCCGGCCGATGGTGGCTGCTCCCTGCGCAGGGCCCCAGGGAGCCGCACGGGCGGCCTCGGCCTGGACATGGCCCTGCAGCCTCAGCTGCCCCAGCCAGCCTGGAGCATCTCCCCAGCACCCACAGTCACTGCTGGGGCCAGCCCCAAACAGCACGCGTGGGACACGATTGGTGCCAGAGCGCTCAGCAGGAAATCCCAGAGTCATCGAGGTGGGAAGAGACCCTGACGCTCACCCAGTGCCACCGGCACCCTGGCAGCACCATCATCACTGCAAAACCACGTCCCCAAGGGCCACCTGGAAGCAAGGGACTGTTGGGACACTGTGGGGCCCCATGGAACCCAGGGAACATGGAACAGCTCTGGCTGGCTTGGCCTCCCAGGGGCCACCTGACAGCTCTGGCTGATCTTGGGAAGTCAAGGGCTGCCTCTCATCAGCTCCTGGAGCACTGAGGCTCCATGCTTTCCTTGCTATGGAAAAGAACTATCTCACTTTTCAGATGCCCATTGCCAAAATTGGTACTCTGCCTAAACTATTTCCTCTATGCAAGGGTATCTTGCAAAACAAAACCTGCCAGCCCTGGCTGGCCTTGGCCTCTGGTGGTCATCTCTCATCTGCCCCTGAAACAGAGGGGCTCTGTTCCTTCATTCCTATGGAAAAGAAACAGCCTTCTTGTCCAGGGACCACGGCCAAAATTAGAATTTGGCCTCCCAAATTCTGTATATCCAAGGATTGCTCCCAGACAAAAGTAACCAGGACAGACAGGTCCGGCTGTCTCTTGTGATTTTCTTAGACTATGAGCTGAATGTTTTGATTTGGAAACACCTTGGAGAGGGCTCAGAGGTGTCCCAAGGAGGGGTTTGGAGGCCTTGGGCACATGAGCACAGTATAGGGACAATGGAGCTCTGTGCTCAGTGGGTTGGAGACTGAGGACAGTGGAGCAGAGCCATGAGAGTGTTTAAAGAGCAGCTTCAGGGATGGTGGATCCTTTTGATATAATGGAAAACAGCCAGAGAGAGGAAGTATTAATGCTAAGGGCAGCTGGGGAGGCCCAGACTGGTACCAGGAGAAAGGAATTTCCCTGGCAGGGCAGGGCTGTGGTGCAGCACGGCCCCCAGCAGGAGCCTGGAGCAGCCCCAGGCTCTGTGTGGGCAGGCAGGGGCAGGCAGGAGGCAGAGCTGTCAGCAAAGGAAGGGCCCAGCCGGGTGGGGCAGCCGGGGGATGCCGACAGCCTGCAGGGACAGAGGCGCAGGGCAGGGACACCGTGGGACAGCCTGGGCTGCACAGGGCACAGGGATGGGCAGCAGCTGCAAGACAGCCCTGCCAGAGCCAACATGGGCAGCACTTTGGCCATGGCTGCTGGGCCTGGGCCTGAGGCCACGAGGGGACAAGTGACCCTTGCAGGCCTGGGGCCTCATTGCCTCCTCGTCCCTGCTCAGCAGCCTGGCAGGGGCCGCCCCATGCTCCTGCCCTTGGCATTGCACATCCTCACATGCCAGTGCCCATCCCGGGAAGAGCCCTGAGCAAGGAGGGAGGGACAGCATCTGCCTGGCCAGGGGCTGGGGCTCAGGCCTTGGCCCTTGGCATTCCTGAAACACATCCCCACCATTTCCCTCATCCAACCCCTGGCACTCAGAGCAGCTGAGGAATGGAGTCACATCCAGGGGTGTCCCCAGGGCTCAGGATTTTGGCCAGGTCAGTTCAATCTCTTTATTGCTGATCTGAACAAGGCCATCAAGGGCACCCTCAGTCAGTTCCCAGGTGAGCCCAAGCTGGGTGGGAGTGTGGCTGTGCTGGAGGGTGGGAAGCTCTCCTGGGGAGGGATCTGGCCAGGCTGGAGCCATCCATGGGCCCAGGACAGCTGGATGAGGATCACCAAGGCCAAGGGCTGGGTCCTGCCCTGGGCTCACAACCACCCCAAATCCCTGGCTGTGCCCTGCCCCTGATCCCCCAGCCTGTCCTGTTTCCTTCGTCCCTGCATTACCAGGGACTTTCTGGGACAAGAGAGCTCTGCTCTGGGGATGGAGGGAGGTCCAAGTGCCACCACTGGAGTGGGAAGCACAACTCATCAGGTTTGTGTCGTTTGGGGGTCAGGAACTGGTGAGACTCAGAGGCACAAAAAGTTTCTCTTCATGGCCAACAGACCACAATTGAACAGGACACAATTTAATAACAATCATGCTCTTCCCTGATCCATGTGCAATGTCCCAGCAGCGTCTGATGAGTGCATGATCCACAGGTGATTTCCATACTAAAATTAATTTTAGACAAACATGGTTCTGTGATAGATACAAACAGAATTAAGTTCTTGTATCAGGATGTCCATCCTGGAGTGGGGGCAAAACAGCTCAAACAATTCCTGATTTGCAAAGCTGTCAGTGGTGGATAGAGAGGGGAGGTCAGGCTGCTCTTGGTGTTAAGGAAATGCTGAAACCAGCCTGACTCATTTCATCTCCTCATGCCCTGCCTGATCTCCCCTCTTTCCCCTCCCACTCATTGGCTTTTGTCTCCCACCAGGCTCCCCGGTGAAGAGCGTGGCTCTGTGTTCTCCATCCCCTCCTCACTGGCACTGCCAGGCTGGCATGAGGAGCCCCTCAGCCTTCCCTGCTCCAGGCTGGACAAGCCCAACTCAGCCTCTGCTCACAGCCCAAGGGCTCCAGCCCCACCTTGGAGGCCCTTCCCAGACCCTGCTCCAGCTGCCAGACATCTTTCCTGCCCTGGGGAACCCAAACCTGGCCACAGTGACCTGGATAATCCCCGTCCTTGATGTCCTGGTCACACAGCCCTGGCCCCTTTTCCCCTGTCAGGCTCTGGAGTGGATCCTGTGGAACATCCTTTGGTGGAGGCTGTGGCTCCAGGTGGGCCGGGGGGATCCTGGGGGACAGGGACCACGCTGGGCATGGACAGCATTGGACTTGTTGGGAGAAACTGTGAGGGGGAGCTGGGGCAGAGTGACCAACCCAGTGACCTGACACAGCCCTGCTGGGATGTCACACAGCCCCTCTGTGATGTCACAGCCCATTCTCTAATGTCACACAGCTGGTCTCTGATGTCACAGCCAACTCTGTGATGTCAGAATCTGCTCTGTGATTTCAGACCCCTGCCCTGTGATGTCACAGCTGGCTCTGTAATGTCACATAGGATGCCTGTGATGTCATCGCTTCTCAATGACCTCACATAACCCACTCTGTGATGTCATAGCCCACTCTGTGACCTCATATTAGCAGATGATAAATTGTCTCCACCAGCTGAGCTGACACCTGGAGTTTGTTCTCCAAAGCCCCAGGCCTGTGGAAACCACACAATGCCCATTGTGTGAGAAGGGGAACTAGAAGTTCAGCAGCCTCAGTGTCCTGCCAGCTCAGCCAGGCCCATGGGAACATTGGGGTCCACAAGCACCAGGGACCACCAGAGAGACCCCCAGGACAGAAGAACACATGGGTTAAGGGGAGGGAAAATATGTTAATGATTTTGGGTAAATAATTACCACATGTGTTAAAAAAAATAGAAAATTACCATATTTGCAGATGACACCACGCTGGGTGTGAATGTTGATCTGCTGCAGGGTACGAGAGCTCTGCAGAGGGCCCTGGACAGGCTGGATCCAGGGCCCAAATCCAACAAGGTGAGGTTTAACAAGTCCAAGTGCCGGTCCTGCACTTTGGCCACAACAACCCCTGCAGCGCTACAGGCTGGGGACAGAGTGTCTGGAGAGCAGCCAGGCAGAGAGGGACCATCAGGGACTGATGGACAGCAGGCTGGACATGAGCCAGCAGAGTGCCCAGGTGGCCAAGATGGCCAGTGGCTCCTGGCCTGGATCAGGAATGGTGTGGCCAGCAGGAGCAGGGCAGGGATTCTTCCCCTGTGCTCGGCACTGCTTGGACAGCGCCTCGAGTGCTGTGTCCAAGTCTGGGCCTCTCAATTTAGGAAGGACATGGAGGGGCTGGAGTGTGTCCAGAGAAGGGCA
The DNA here is from genome assembly GCF_027887145.1 of Ammospiza caudacuta. NCBI lineage: Eukaryota > Metazoa > Chordata > Aves > Passeriformes > Passerellidae > Ammospiza > Ammospiza caudacuta. The sequence continues at coordinate 5,209,465 of NC_080602.1, forward strand.
GCAAGGCTGGTGATGGAGCTGGAACACAAGAGCTGTAAATAGCAGCTGAGGGAGCTGGGGTTGTTTATCCTGGAGAAGAGGAGGCCCACGGGAGACAAGGTAGTGTCAGGGCACAGGTTGGACTTTATGATCTCCATGGTCTCTTCCACCCTTGCTGATTCTGAGATTCTCTAAAGCCACCCTTGGAGCAGTTGCAGGAGGAGCCCTGGGCCTCCTGTTCAGAAGCTCCAGCAGCCCAGGTCCCTCAGCTTCTCCTGCCAGCCCCAAAGCCCATCCTGTCAGTCCTGCAGAGCCTCTGCAGCTCCTCCTCACTGCCCAGAACAGGGAGCCCCAGAGCCAGACACAGCAGCCCAGATGTGCCCCCCTGGCCTGGGGTGCCTCTGGCAAGGGAACAGCACCAGGCACTGCAGGAGCCTGCAGACAATTCCTGCAGCACTTGCAGGATGATCCTGCTGCCCAAGGGACGTTCCCATGGGGCCAAGTCAGGAACTGCAATGGGGAGTGGGGCCAGAGAGGAAAGGGCAAGCAGGGATGGGCTGTTTGCAGGGGAGGGAACAGGGGTGGGCAATGGGAAGACATTTGTATCAGGAAGAGGAAAGAAAGCAAAGGTGAAGCCAAGGAAATGCTCAGGGCAGTTTGAGGGTGGCTGCCAGGCAGCCCTGGCTCTGAGCAACAGCGTCTGCAGTGGGACAGGAAACTCCCAGCTGATGGGAACAAACTTTCTGGCTAAATGCAGAGGCCAGGACAAAGCTGAGTGGTTTCCCTGGTGTCCCCCAGCCCTTGCTGGCCCCAGGGGCTGACGGCATTTGTGCTCCCTCAGGTTGATGTCCCCACAGCAACAGCATGGGGGTGCTCCCCCTGCTGTGTGCAATGCAAACAGGGGCTGCTGAGCCAGTGCTGCCGTGTCTGTGCGTGCAAGGATGGGGCACCTGTGTGAGCTGGGGGAGAGGCCAGGGCTGCAGAGGGGGGATGTTGTTGGCAGCTCCATCAGGACGCTCTGGGACGCTGCCCTGGGCTGTCCAGCACCTTGGGGATGGATCAGCCCCTGCTCTGCTGCTCCTTTTTTTTTTTGCTCCTTTTTTTTTTTTTTTTTTTTTTTTTTTTTAATGGCGGACAAGACAGTGTCCCTGCGCTGAGCTGTGCTGCGAGACTGTGCTGCGGGACTGTGCCGCGGAACTGTGCCGTGGAGCTGTGTTGCTGCGGAGCTGTGTTGCCGCGGAGCCGGGCCTCAGAGCCGGGCCTCGGAGCTGGGCCGCAGAGTTGTGCTGCGGAGCTGAGCCGCGGAGCCGAGACGCGGAGCCGGGCCTCGGAGCTGGGCCGCGGAGTTGTGCTGCAGAGCTGTGCCGTGGAGCCGGGCCTGAGAGCTGGGCCGCGGAGCTGTGCCGCAGAACTAGGCCGCGGAGCTAGGCCGTGTAGCTGTGCCGTGGGGGTGTGCCGCGGAGTTGTGCTGCGGAGGTGAGCTTCGGAGCTGTACCACGGAGTCGTGTCGTGGAGCTGTTCTGTGGAGCTGTGCCTTGCTCCCTTCCCTGCATTCTGCATCCCTTGAAGAGTCTGTGTTACTACCTTAGCAGCTCTGTGGTGCCAACTTGCTGCTGGAGAATTCCTGGAACTCTGAAACCCTGGATTTTTAAATCCTTAATTTCCAAATCTCTGTATTTTTAAACCCCTAGACTCCTATAATCTCAGATTTTAGAATCCTTGGATTCCTAAACTCTCGGATTTCCTGAATCCCCGGATTCCTGAACCTCCGGATTTTGAATCCCCTGCCGTCTGGTTGTCTCTGGGGTGTTTGTTAACAATGGTTTCTACAAGATCAAAAGCTGTGGCTGGTATAAGTGATCAAGTTGGGCCCTCCAAAAACGATGTGAGTGTACAGACCCACCCCTGCCCAGAATGTTTGAGTTTATTGGTGGCATCAGGGAGTGCTGTGGAGGAGAATTGTTTACGCTGCGAACAAGTGAATGACCTCCTTTTAATGGTGGCTGAGCTTAGGGAGGAAGTAGAAAGATTAAGGAGTATTAGGGAAAGTGAAAGGGAAATAGATTGGTGGAGTTCAGCCCTACCATCTTTAAAGGAGGTTACTAATCAAGAGACTGAGGATTTATATGCCTCCCACTCTCAGACGCTAGAAGGGCACTTGGTGGATGAAGAGGAATGGGAATGGGTCCCTGTGAGGGGTAAAAATGGAAAAATCTGCCCCCCTCCATCATCCAGCCAAGTACCACTACAGAACAGGTACGAGATATTGGATCCAGAGATACAACTAGATGGTTTAGGAGAGAATTGTCTACCTAGTGAACCTCCTAATTATGTTTCACCTGCAACACGAGTTATTACCTCTAGTACCAAAAAGAAAAGAAGGGTAATCGTCGTAGGTGATTCCCTCCTGAAAGGAACTGAAGGTCCTATATGTCGACCAGACCCATCCCACAGGGAAGTCTGTTGCCTCCCTGGGGCCCGGGTACAAAATATTACTGAGAGACTTCCTGAACTGATTCAGCCCTCTGATTATTATCCACTGCTGATAATTCAGGCTGGCAGTGATGAGATCGAGAAGAGGAGCATTAAGGTAATCAGGAAGGACTTCAGGGTACTGGGTCAGGTAATTGACAAGGCAGGAGCACAGGTAGTGATGTGCTCAGTCCCTTTGGTGGCGGAAGATAAAGATGGAAGAAATAGGAAAATTCGTATCATTAACAAGTGGCTTAAGGGTTGGTGTCATCGACATAATTTTGGATTTTATGACCATGGCGAAACTTTTACAGCATCTTCTCTGCTGGAATCAGATGGGGTACACCTCTCCGTTAAGGGCAAAAGGATTTTAGCTCATGAACTGGCAGACCTCATTGAGCGAGCTTTAAACTAAGCTTGAAGGGGGAAGGGGAACCAGCTGAGCTAACTGGAAGCAGCCCCAAGAATTGTAAACGTAAGATAGGGGTGAACTCAGTTGCCCAGATGAAGTGCATGTATACAAATGCACGCAGTTTGGGCAATAAACAAGAAGAGCTGGAGGCCATGGTAAAACTGCAAAGTTATGATGTAGTTGCCATCACGGAAACGTGGTGGGATGACTCATATAACTGGAGTAATACATTGGCTGGATACAGACTCTTCAGAAGAGATAGAAAAGGAAGAAGAGGAGGTGGCGTAGCTCTTTATGTTAAGCAAACCTTCGATGCCATTGAAATTGAAACAAAGGAAGAAGGGGTCGAATGTTTATGGATAAGAATCAAGGGGAAGGCCAACTACGCCGACATCATATTGGGAGTCTGTTATCGTCCACCTGATCAAGAAGAAGAAGTAGACGATTTATTCTATAAGCAGTTGTGCAACGTTTCAAGAGCATCAACCCTTGTTCTTGTTGGTGACTTTAATCTACCAGATATCTGCTGGGAATTTAACACAGCAGTAAAGAGGCAATCAAGAAAATTCTTAGAAACTATGGAAGATAACTTTTTGTTACAGCTGGTAGATCAACCCACCAGGGAAGGGACTACATTAGACTTGTTATTTACAAACAGGGATGGGCTGGTGGGGGATGTGATGGTTGGAGGTCGTTTAGGGCAGAGCGATCATGAAATAATAGAGTTTTCAATACTTGGCGATATTAGGAGGAGCACGAGTAAAACTCGTACATTGGACTTCCGGAGGGTGGACTTTGGCCTGTTTAAGAGATTAATTCAGAGTGTCCCTTGGGAAGCCGCCCTTAAAAATAAAGGAGTTCAGGAAGGGTGGGCTTACTTCAAGGCAGAGATCTTGAAGGCGCAGGAACAAACCATTCCTGTATCCCGAAAGATCAGTCAACGGGCCAAACGTCCAGCCTGGCTGGGTAAGGAGATCTTGGAAGAGCTTAGGAATAAAAAGAGGACGTATCAGAGTTGGAAAAAGGGTCAGGTCTCCAAGGATGTATTCAAGAGGGCTGCTAGAGTTTGCAGGAAAAAAATTAGGGAGGCCAAAGCCCAGTTTGAACTCAGGATAGCGACTGCTGTTAAGGATAACAAAAAATGTTTTTATAAATATATTAATAGTAGGAAAAAAGGTAAGACCAGCCTTTGTTCCTTAATGGACACAGGTGGTAATTTAGTATTTACAGACGAGGAGAAGGCAGAAGTGTTCAATGCCTATTTTACCTCGGTTTTTAATGAGAAGATAACTTGCCCTCAAGACTCCCGTCCGTCTGGACTGGTAGGTGGTTTTAGGGAACAGAATGGTCCCCACATTATCCAGGAAGAGGCAGTTATAGAACTATTGAAATGCTTGGATATTCACAAATCAATGGGACCAGACGGGATCCACCCCAGGGTGATGAGAGAGTTGGCGAGTGAGATTGCAAAGCCACTCTCTATCATTTACCAACAGTCGTGGATTACTGGTGAGATTCCGGATGACTGGAAGCTGGCCAATGTGATACCTATTCACAAAAAGGGTGCAAAGGAAGATCCTGGCAATTATAGACCAGTCAGTCTGACATCTATACCTGGCAAAATAATGGAACAGTTCATATTACGTGCCATCATGCAAGACTTGCAGGATGGCCAGGGTATCAGACCTAGCCAGCACGGATTTAGGAGGGGTAGATCATGTCTAACTAACCTGATCACTTTTTATGATCAGGTAACCCGGCTAGTGGATGCAGGGAAGGCTGTAGATGTTGTTTTTCTGGATTTCAGAAAGGCCTTCGACACTGTTTCCCATAGCATACTCCTACACAAGCTAGCTGGCCGTGGTCTGGATAGGAATACCCTTTGCTGGGTTCAAAACTGGCTGGATGGCCGGGCCCAAAGAGTGCTGGTGAATGGTGTCACATCTAGCTGGCGACCAGTCACCAGTGGTGTCCCTCAGGGTTCTGTGTTGGGACCAGTTTTGTTCAATATTTTTATTGACGATATGGATGAGGGCTTAGAGTCTTTTATTAGTAGTTTCGCTGATGATACCAAATTGGGTATGAGTGTAGATCAACTAGAGGGGTGTAGGGCTCTGCAGAGAGACTTGGAACGGCTGGACAAATGGACAGAATCAAATGGGATGAACTTCAATAAGTCCAAGTGCCGAGTATTGCACTTCGGCCATAATAATCCCCTGTACCGATACAAGCTGGGGATGGAGTGGCTGGATAGTGCCCAGGTGGAAAGGGACCTGGGGGTGCTGGTTGACAGTCGATTGAATATGAGCCAGCAATGTGCCCAGGTAACCAAGAGGGCCAATGCCATCCTGGCCAGTATCAGGAACGGTATGGCCAGCAGGAACAGAGAGGTCATTCTTCCCCTGTACTCGGCACTGGTGAGGCCTCACTTGGAGTACTGTATCCAGTTCTGGGCCCCTCACTTTAAGAGGGACGTTGAGTTACTTGAGCGTGTCCAGAGGAGAGCAACGAAACTAATAAGGGGCTTGGAACACAAGCCATATGAAGAGCGACTGAGGGAGCTGGGGTTGTTCAGCCTGGAGAAAAGGAGACTAAGGGGTGACCTCATCACTCTCTACAACTTCCTGAAGGGTGGCTGTAGTGAGCTGGGGGTCGGCCTCTTTCTCCGGGCGACAACGGATAGAACAAGAGGACACAGTCTCAAGTTGCGTCAAGCTAGATGTAAGTTAGAAGTAAGAAGGAAATACTTCACAGAAAGAGTGGTCAGAAACTGGAATCATTTACCCAGTGAGGTGGTAGAGGCATCATCCCTTGAAGAATTTAAAAAAAGACTGGATGTGGCACTTGCTGCCATGATCTAGCTGAACAGTTAGAACATCGGCTGGACTAGATGATCTTATAGGTCTCTTCCAGTCTTGAAAATTCTGTGATTCTGTGATTCCTTCCCGTCTGCCCCAGGGCCCTTGCAGAGCCCCAGCTGTTGCTGCCCTTGGCTGCCATGGCAACCCTGGGACAAAGCGGTGCCAGGGCTGTTCCAGGTACAATTGCAGTGACACTCGTTGGTGCCACCAGGTGCCATGGCACGGCCACAGGGACCCGTTCCTTGGTTTGGTGCAATGGCAACCAATGCCCGGACCCGTTGTGATGGTTGGTGGCCATGGAAAGCTGCCCTGGCCTCTGGCTCAGGGCTGGTGTCAGTGCCCAGAGCCAGAGGGGATCCCTTGCTGGGGGCTGTGCCATGGCCACCTGCCCTGTGCCGCGCTGGCCGCTCTGGCACCAGGAACCAGCAGCCACCGGCACTGCCAGGGCCAAAGGCCAGGTCAGCCAGACAGAAAGGGGCAGGGCTGGGCACTGTTTCCATGGCAACCGGCACTGGGGGGACACCTGGGTCACCTGGCCTGGCAGTTGCCATGGAAACCCCCGGCAGGGACTGAGGGCACAGCCCCTGGCACTGAGACACTGCTGGGCCGGGTGCTGAGCACAGCGCTGAGCACGCAGAGATGGTTTTGTTCTTGCTGAGCTGCAGCACAGCCAAGGCCTGTCCTGCCCCTCGTCCAGCCACGCTGGGGAGGGGCTGGGGCTGCGGGGGAGCTGGGCAGGGGACACAGCCAGGACAGGGGACCCCAACTGACCCCCGGCATAGCCCAGAGCAGAGCACATCATGCTCAGGGTATGAAGGGGGGAACAGGGAGGAAGGGGGGAATTTTGGAGGGAGGGCTTTTGCCTTCTCAGGGAACACTTAGGCAAGAGAGGGCCCTGTTTCACCAGTGGGCAGGGTCACTGCCAAAGACACAGACAACAACTTAAGGAATTGTGTCATTTATATCATACACAGCTGCAAAGATTTACAAAAGGATAAGCTCAGCAAAGCACATCATCATTAGGAAAGAATTACAAAAGAAGCTCAGCAATCCATCATAACTCATTATTACATTTTGATGACCAATCCCTTGGTGAAACACTAGAGGTGTTTTTGGCAGGCAAAGATTCTGGCTGACTATCAAGGTACACCTTACAGACATCAGTAGTACTTTAGTGACACCATTCTTCATTCTTTTTTCTCAATCTCATTCCAATTAGGAACAAGAATTCTGTTGTGCATGGAGCTGGCATCTTTTTAATTCCAGAATAATGCCCCCAGGCCCTTTGCTGTTCAGCTTTCCCATGCTGTCTGTGGCTAACAAGGCTTGGGGGGCCCTTTCCCCTCTGGCTGGAAGGGGCCGGGTCCCAGTCCCTGAGGGGCACCCAGGCTCCTGGATGGAATTCCTGTGCAAGTCCCTCAGTGTCACAGCAGCTTTCCCATGGAGCCCCGTGGATCAGAGCATGTTCCAAAGGGGCCCTTGGGGCAAACAGGGAGATCTGGTCTGGCAGGATGTGTAAAACCATATCCTGGCAGATCTACTTGTTCTCACACAGAATCCTTGGCTGCAGGGACACATTCCCATTGTTCCTGCCCAGGGTTCAGGACGCAGAGTTGTCTTTCCCAGGAGCTGCTCCTTCAGCTGCCTCGGGAGGGCCTTTTGGCCTCGGGACCCACACTCTGGCTCCATTATTAGGGCTGCTGCCCCCAAACCCTTTATCTGCACAAATGGTGGTGACTGGAGGTGGATCTCCTGTTTTCACAATCGTTCTTAAAATTGCAAAATCAGTAATTGTGCTACCCTGTCATGGGGTTGAACAATCCAATCTTGTTTGTTATTGTTTACAGAATTACTGTAATTTCTCCTTGATATTCTGCATCATTTCCTCCTGCCATGACAGGAACACTTTGCAAGGCCAAGCTCCAAGGGAGCAGTTACCAAATCAAAGTGTCCTGAAGGAATCTGAATTCCTGTTTCAGGATTGATAGCTCTCATTGGCTTTGAATTTTTCCTAATGAATTCCAATGCATGAAGGCCCAGCTCTGCAGCCTCTGGGCTGGCCCTGCCAGGGGCCATCACAGCCAGAACAATTTCCCAGGCACCCCAAGTCTCACTGCCCATGGTTGGATTTGCAAATTGGGGGCAGCCGTGCACAGCCAGGGGGTTTCCATTTCCCCAGTGGGCCATTGTGAAGGACATGGAGCACATCTGGGAGATGGGTTCTCCATGGGCAAAGGTTCCCATCTCCTCATTTTTCCAACTGCTCTTTTAACAACCCCTTCACCCATGCAACCAATCCTGCAGCTTGTGCATAATCTGGTACATGAAAAACCCTGCAGGCAAAATCACTGTATTTTTCACAGGAACAGACAAAGCACTCTGCATCACAGTATCAGCAAACCCTGCAAAAATAGCCAATTTCCTCCCTTCCTCCTTTTTTCATTGTATACAATCTCCCAAAGTTGACCACTGACATTAGGGTCCTGGCCAATCCTGTTCTGTAGAGTATTTAGTGTTACATCCCTGAGCAGCCAAAGATACCAAATTAGTATTGTCAGCACTATTTCACATTATTATATAATTTTATACATAGATAGTGATATAGAAATATAGATAGATACAGACATAAATAAATATATATAAATAGATATATTGAAGTCTTATTATACTATAAATACATATATAATTATTATGTATATAGATATTTCACTTGCACAAATGCATCTGAGCTCAAGACTAAAACCTTCTTCTCTTGCTCCATGTGGGAGCATTCCAACCATAATTGTTCCTTCTGAAGGTGCTGTTTCCTATGTACTCTTTCCTTTTCCATATGCAATTATTGGATGCATTTGAAGCCATCCAGGGGTGCAGCTTCTTTTACCCGACTGCCCCACTACTCCCACAGGGCTCCAACCTCAGCCCACTCCAGAGCCAGGGAACTCCAGGGAAGGGCTTCCCAGCTGGGTATTTCTGATGGGACTGATTCCTCACATTGACACTGAACAAGTGACATTTTGTTGGCATCTGGCCAGACTGTGCCAGTTTTGTTTTACCAGTGGCCAAAGTCAGCACCAAAGACACAGACTCCAACTGAAGGAATCAGTGTCATTTCCTGCAGCTCAGAGCAGCAAAGAATCACAAAAGGAGCAGCTCAGCAATGCACCCAACCATCCCCACCAAAGATTGCCTGCAGTGATTAACAAAGATCCAGCAGCATTTACCCTCAGCCTTTACCATCCCCCAGACCCACACAGCAGCTGGGGAAGCTGTCACAGCCAAGGGCTGCAGAGCCACTCCTGGGCACTGGGAATTCCTGCAGGTGCCTCCAGCCCCAGGTGAGGCTCCAACCCCGCTGGGAGAGGGCCCAGCTCTGACAGTGCTGAATGAACAAACTGACAGCACTGCTAGTGTGGCAACATCTGCTTTCATCCTCCTCTTGGGTCCCTCCCAAAGCCTGGCCAGGGCTCAAGGAGGAACCAAGGGAGCTGACTTTGACCATACAGCCCCAAACAAGGCCAGATGTCAGATTTCATGGCCTTGTCTGGCTTCTAAATACACAAAGGTCAATACATGTTTCACTAGTGAGTGGCTACATCTATCACAGGGCTAATGACCATGCATATTTCATCAGGGAGCAGATACAAAGAGAACCTTTGCTTGGAAGGTTCATCCAGAGGCCACCTTTGGCTCAGGGCCTGCTGTCCAGGCCTCACTCAGGGCTGGTGTCCAGGCCTTGGCACTTCAGGGACGTGGTTTAGTGCTGGGCTTGGCACTGCTGGGTGACCGGCTGCACTGGGTGAGCTCAGAGGGCTTTTCCAACAGAAAGGATTCTGTGATTCCATGATTATATCCACTGCATTCAGCTGGGGCTATTTTAGCAGCATTCCTTTGCTCCAAAAGTTCCCTCTTGCCCAGCTCCTGTGGCCTGAGGCTTCAGCTCCTTCAGCTCCTGGTGCTGAGCTGCTCATGCTGAACGAGACGGCTCAGAGAGAAGAACACAGTCCATGCAATTCCTTCTGGGACACGGAGAGGGGAGGCTGTGCAAACAGGAGCTTGTTTGCTGTGGCCTCCTCTCTGCCCTTCACACCTTTCAGCGCTTTGAACCAGCCAAGAGCTTTCTCCAAGAGTGCAATGGAGCAGCTGTTCCTGCTCCCAGGCCTGGCTCTCTCCAGTCTCTGCCCTTGCCTGCTTCTGTCCCTCTTGCTGTGCCCTCTGTTCCCCCAGGGCTCGCTGGCTGCTGCCCAGGACTGTGGCACTGGCACAGATCCAGTGCTCCAGAGCCTCCTTTCTGTGCCCTTGCAGCTGCCTGGGCACAGCAGCCTTTTCCATCTGGAAGCTCCCCATGCACAGGGAGTGCCCAGCTCCGTTCCTTGCACAGCCTCCAGGAGCCCAGGGCTGCCATCTCCAGTCCCTGCTGGCACTGGGGGCTCCCAGGTGCCTCAGGCTGCTGTGACACCGCTGCACACGGGAGGGAAGAGGGGCAGGGGCTGTGCTCAAAGTCAGCTCCATGTGCTGCTGCTGCTGCTGCTGTGGGGTCATTTGTGCAGCCCTGTCTGCCCAGAGTCAGGGATCAGATGCTGCCAGTCTCTTCCAGCCCTGGCTGCTCAGAGTTTGGGCCTTGGAGCCCCAGGTGGCCAAAGGCAGCTGCTGCTGGTCCCTCTGTGTGCCCGTGTTCAGCAGTGCTGCTCCATCAGTCTGTGCCCAGCAACGGGGAAAAGCCTCAGCCCTGCAGGGCCAGGAGCTGCTGGGCTCTGCCTGAGCAGCTCAGCCAGCAGGAAGGGAGCTGCTCCACATGGGAACCAGGAGCAAAGGACATTCCTTTTGTAGGACATGTTTTCGATTTAGAGGGAAAAAAAAGGAAAAAGGAAAAAAATAGGTAAATTGTAAAAGATAAGAATAAAATCCAAGTGTTAGTGAAAAAACATAACACAATGTTAGTGAAAAAACCAAAACATAAATGCAAAGATACATTCTTTGCATTAAGAGGTAAATGATCTTTTTCAGAAGAGAACTCAGTTCTTTACATTGTAAATGTGCTGATGGCATGGATCCATCTTACTGACCTCAGCAGCCTCTTAAAAGATTTTGGGCTTTTTTCCCAACACTGGTATTTGAAATTGTGCTCGAAGCAAGAGGAAATTGCTTTGTGCCCTTCCAGCTCCAAGCAGGACTGGGAATGGAAACTCTGTCAAAGCCCAAATCCTTTAGAAGATGACCTTCCTTCTCACCCTGCGAATGAGCTGCACATTCCCTTTGAAACTGCCAGGAGTTTCTTAGAGTCACAAAGTCCCACTTACGGCTTTTTGCTCTGGTTTGGAAGTGCAGAAGGGCAATTCTCCATCCACCAGCTCCAGACTGCACTGCCTCAGGAGCACGGCCCACTCGCCAGCTTTGGCCCACTCGTGGCACTGCTAGAGGAGGAACAAAGTGCAATTGCACAATTCCAGCCAATAAAGAAGGAAGAATGGGACAGACAAAACACCCTGTGCAGATCCAGGCGTTCAGCTGGGACTGTGGAGAGTTTGGGTCCTTGCCAATTGGATGTGTGTCCCCAGCTGCAATCTCTGGGCCTGCAGCAGAGTCTCACTCACCTGCCAAAGCAGAAAGCTCAGGCGCTGTGCTCACAACGGGCTTGTCTGATGCAGAGCTGTCAGAGCAATGTGAAGGCAGAGCCAGCCCAGCTGGGCCCAGGGCTGAGCCCAGCTGAGCCCTGGCAGAGCCCAGAGCAGCCTCAGCAGCTGCAGAGCCCGGCTGCAAGGAGAGAAAGCAGAAACCGCCCGTCAGCTGAGGGCTCCTGTGCCCTTGTGCCAAGGCCTGCGGTGCCCAGGCCATGCTGGCTGTGCCCAGAGCTGTGCCCAGAGCTGCCCATCCCTGCTGCCTTTGGCACAGAGCAGGAGGGCAGCACATGTGCCCAGCCTGCAGCCAGCCACGGCACATCCAGCCCTCAGCAGCTGCCCAGAGCAGGATGCTCCTGTGCTCGCTGCCAGCTCCCAAAAGCTCTGATACCACCCTGCCAAGCACACAGGGACCCACCTCACGCCAGCCACGGCTGCAAGAAAAGCTGCTCCCAAACGATGTCCTCAGCCTTCTTCAAGGGCACGGCCCATCCACGCCACAGCTGCTCCCAAGCACTTCCCCATCCACACTGGACCACCTCGAATGCTTCCTCTGGAATAACAAAAAACACATTATTGAAAAGAGTTTAGAGACAAAAAGGGAAAAAAAGAAAAACGGTAAAAACTCTTATCTCTGTCAGGCCCTTGAGGAAGGCCCAACCCCTACATGGTAGGGAAAAACCCAGCCATGGCTGTGAGAAACCCACACTTTCTCTCTTCCCCCCTGCACTGCCCCCCAAAATCACGGTGACCCCAAAGCAAACAAGGGCAGTGGAGCAGCCCAGCCCTTCCTTGCCTGCACAGCAAAGCAGCTGTGCACAGGTTCTGGAGTCCCACCTCTGCTCCCACCATGGGCTTTGTTTGTGTCGGGCTGGCTGCCCCAGCCCCAGCCCGGGGCACGGTGGGTGCTGGGGCTGTTGGCAGGGCCAGGAGCCCACTCCCATTTCGTACCCACCCCAGCCCATCCTCCCAGCCCTGCCAAAAGCAGCTGGGCAGCCACTGAAGAATGAGTTGCATCTGCCCCAGCAAAGGGGGAGCCTTTGGTTCCCCGCCATGCTGGGCAATGCCCAAATCTGGCAGAATTTCCCTGGGTGGGGACTCACCTGCAAATTCCCTGTGGAGTTTGGCTTTGAAGAAGGTGCCAGAATCAAAGTCCATCACCTTCAGCCTCCCGTGGCCAGGCTGAGAAGAGCTTGTCATTACTGATGTCACCCTCGCTGTCTCCAGCAGCAGCAGCAGCAGCATCATCCCCACCCGGTACAGCTTCTCCAGGGGCTCCTTCTCCTTCCCTGGGGGCAGACCAGGCTCTCAGGGCTCTGCCCAGGGCCCCAGCTGTCAGGGAACCAGGACAAGCAAAACCAGCTGGGATGGCGGCCACCAGTGCTGGGCAGAGCAGCTCAGCTCCAGCACAAGGGCTGCGTGTTCCCATCCCATGACCCCGGTGCTGTGACACAGGCAGCACAAAAAACTCTGGGTTCCTTTGCTTCTGACTGCCAAGGCACATGTGGAGTAGGAACTTACCAGGGCTCTGGATCAAAGTGTGCCTGTGGCTCTCTCCCTTCTTCTATGGCAGAGGAATATCCCACATCCAAGGATCACAGAACAGGTCTTCCAGTGTGGGTCTGTCCAAGGAGTTCACGGATAAACACCACCTGATCAGGTCTTTGCACTCTGGGGAGAAAAAGCAGAAACTGAAGGTCAGCCAGAGAAGGCTCCTGTCTGCTTTGCCCCACTATTCCCATGCCCAGGCCATGCTGGATGTGCTCAGAGCTGGGCCTAAACTTTCCCATCAATTCCCTGTTTTGGAGGAGAGCAGGACATGTGCCACCTCCTCAGCAGCTGCCAGAGCGGGATGCCCACGAGCCTGCTGCTGGCTCCCAGCACTGGCATTCCCCCCGTGCCCAGACAAGAGGATCCACCTTGAGAGAGCCGTTGTGGCAGCGGGAGCTGGCCCCAGCTGAGGTTCTGGCCCCTCCTGAAAGGGTGCTCCCCGCAGACCATCTGGTGCAGCAGGATGCCCAGGGACCAGACCGTTGCTGCCTCGCCATGGTACCAGCCAAAGTCGTTCCATTCCGGGGGGCTGTACGACAGTGTTCCTATGGAATACAGATGGAGTTCATCAGGGGGATGCTGCTTCTCCCAGAGCCTGGCCCCAGCATCCCTGCACCTGCGGGGGCTGCATCAGGGGCACACAGGGTGACCACTGCCCTCTCGCCAGCACCTGGGACTTGTGCACAAAGTTAGGGTTGGAAAAGAAGCCTCTGGTGCTGGAAGAGGGCAGCCCTGGCTAGGCTCAACCATGACATGCAAAGGAAAAACCCACTCTATGCTGGGGAAAAAACCTGCCCATATCCTCCCTGCCTGCATTGCCCCAAAAATATTATGAAGCCAAGGCAAACAGGGCGAGTGGAGCAGTCCAAGCCCTTCCTCTCATCTGCACACCAAAGTGGCTGGGGCACAGGTTCCGCCCTCCCTCTCTGCTACCCCCACCCACGGGGGGTTTGGTCGGGCTGGCTGCCCCAGCCAAGCCCCAGTCCTGGGCAGAGTGGCTGGCAAAGGCTGCCAGCAGGGCTGGAAGATGGCTGCCCACCCAGCCCTGCTCTAAATCAACTCAGCTGAAGATTCAGTGCCCTGACTGGCAGCAAAAGGGAGAATCCCCGCTGCCACAGCCAGCTTGGGCTGGGAGATGTTGGGCCATGAGATGTCAGCAGCGGGAGCACAGCCCTGTGTAGGCTCACCTGCAAAGTGAGTGTAGACTGTGTCCTGCAGGTAGGTGCCACAGCCAAAGTCAATCAGTTTGGCCTGCCCGGTGTCCAGGTCAACCAGGATGTTCTCTGGCTTGATGTCCCTGTGCAGGACCCTGCAGCTGGTGCAGTGCCGCACGGCCTCCAGCACCTGGCGGAACAGCTCCCGCGCCTCCTCCTCGGGCAGGAACCGCCGTGCCCGAATGAAACGCTGCAGGTCCTGACACTGCTCTGGCCGCTCCAGCACCATCACGATGCAGTTGGGGAGCTCGAGCCACTCCAGCAGCTGGACCACACCGGGGAAGCCAGTAGACACCTTGGTCAGCAGCACAACCTCCAGGGGTGCGCTGGTGCCGTCGGGCTGTGGAAGGAGCACGACGCCGTCAGTGGGGCCGATGCCGTGCCGGGCCTGGGGAAGCCCTCAGCCAGCCCGGGATGCTCTGCGCCCTGCGCTGGCCCCACGCCCGCTCTCCCTCGGGGCGTCCTGGCGGCTCCCACCGTGCCGGGCCCCGGCTCATCCCCGGCCGGCAGCCCCGGCTGCTGGCCCCGCTCACTCACCAGCTCGCCCCAGTGCCGGACGCGGTTCCGTGGCACCCTTTTGATGGCCACCTGCAAGCCAAGGGCAGCAGCGGGGTGAGCTCGCTGCCCGTACTGCGAGCCCCATCCTCCGCTCTCCGCCCTCCTCCTCCTGCATCCCCTCCTCCTCCTGCGCCCGCCGCCGGCCCCGCCGCTCACCGGGGCGCCGTCCGAGAGCCGCGTGGCCGCGAAGACGCTGCCGAAGCCGCCGCGCCCCAGCAGCGATCCCAGCCGGTACCGCTCCTGCAGGGCCTCCTGCGCCGTCCCTGCGGGCGGGACGCGGCTGTCAGCGCTCGGCCCGGGTCCAGCAACGGCCCCCGAGCGCCCCTCACCCGCCCCGGGCCGGCCATGCCCGGGCGTTCGCTCCCAGGAACGCGGCACGGGAGGCTCGGGGCCGGCGGCCGCGCTGCCGAGCGGCGGAGCTCGGGCCGGGGAAGCCGCAGTGGAGGCGGCGGGAGCGGCCGCGCCGCGTGTGCGCTCCGCGGGCCCCGGGAGAAGCCGGGGCCGGGGCCGGCGCCGGGGCTGTGGCCGGGGCCGGGGCCGAGGTCGGGTCGGGGGCCGGGCTCGGGCCAGGCGGAGCCGAAGGGCGGCGATGCCGCCCCAGCCCCAGGCACTGATGCCCGCCCAGCAGCGCCACCGCCAGTACACCCAGAGCCGGGCGGAGGCGAGACCGTGGCGGGACGGCCGGGGCCGGGCACGGGGCAGCCCCGCCCGGGGCCGGGGGCGGGCCGGGGGCATGGCCCGGCCCTGCAGGGGGGAGGGAGGAGGGGAGAGGAGAGGGACGCCGGACAAGGGACCCCGAGAGAAGGGTGCCCGACAGCGGGAAAGGGAGAGAAAGAGAAAGAAGAAGAGAAAGAAAAAGAGAAATAGAAAGAGTGCTTAAAACTATCTGTTTGCTGCTGCTGCTGCTGCCGCTGCTGCTGCCGCCGCTGCCGCCGCTGCCGCCGCTGCAACTGAAGCACCGGGGCCGTTCGTCCCCGTGTCCGTTCCCCGCTCGCCCCACGAGCCCCACGTTCGAGCCCCGCGCGCCCCGGGGACAGCCCCTCTGTCTGCCCAAACACGGGAACTTTGCAGCCTTGAGCCCGGATGCAGAGCCCTGACTCCTGCACACTGGCACAGCGATCCCCTCGCTCGCTGCTGTGCATTGTCCTTGCTGAGGGGCAAACACTGTCGGGCCACCTTCCCTTGGGGTAGGATTCCTACCTGAGCCCAGCACTGCACTTACATCTCCAGTGTTGCTTTGCAGTAAAAACAGGGGAAGGAAAACTGTGTGTGGCTCATGGTATTTTAGTGTCTAAAAATCACTACGTCATCGATCTTAGAGATGAGATGCATCTGGAATTACTGGGATGCAACATGAAAAAGGGGAGCATAGAAATAGATAAGGGAAAACATCTTAGATTGTTTCTTTCATTTTCATTTTACTTCTGGAAAGCTGTTTCAGTTTTCCAGGAATCTCCTCCTGTCTGCTCTCCCCAAGAACCTCTCATGGAGAACGAGGTCAAGTTTCTGTTGCAAGATTTTCCATCAGGGAATTATGCCACATGTGAAGTTTTCATTGTGACTGTTCTGGTTTAGGGCAAATTTTGGGAGGAAATCTCCAAAAGGGGTCCATCTAGAAAGCAAGTTCAAGCGTCCCCTCCCCGACTAGTTCAGGAAAAGACTTCCCTTGAGAAAAGTTAAAAACCCCAGTTTGTTTAACAAGTAAAGTATTCACAAGCATGAAAAATGAATAATATTAAATAAAACCTCGGACAGTGCTGAAGAGATGGCAAATTCAGAAGGTCCTTTTTGTGGGTTGTAGTTGGCTCCCTCGGTCTCTTCTAAGTCCCTCTGGTGCTGGAATGCAGCGTCCCAGAGCTCGGGGGGCCACAGGTGTGAGCTGCTGCTGCCGGTGTTTTTCTGGGTTTTCAGTCCAGAGCAGGTGTAAACAGTTCCAAGAAAAAAGAAAGTCACAGTCCAAGGAACTTCCCTGCCCCAGCTAGCTAAAAAACAATTGCTAGACATGGGCTGTGAAGGCATCAGGAAGTTTCCAAGTCTGAGCACTGGTGGTCTCAGCTAACACCAGAGCTGGATGGTGCTGGAGCCAGAACCTGCAGATTTCCAAATTTTGGCTTTCTGTGCCAGCAAATCGCTGGACTTGGGCTGTGCCAGCACTAGGAAGTTTTCAGATCTGGGCACTGGCGTTGCCAGCAAACACCAGATCTAGGTGATGTCGTTGCCAGTGATAGAAATCTGCTGGATTTGTGCTCTGCTGGCACTGAGAAATTTCCAAATCTGGGTTCTGGTTACATGAAACGCAAGATGTGGGTGGTGCCAGAGCCAGTAAGAGGAAGCTGCCACAGGTTTTGGATTTCTGTGCCAGCAAATTGCTGCACTTGGGCTGTGCCAGAATAGGGAAATTTCCAGATCTGGGCACTGGCAGTGGCAGCAAACAGCCCATTTCAGGCTCCAGGCTCCAGGCAGGACTGTATCTGGATGCCTTCCTCTTTGTCTTCCTTCTTTCCTTCCTTCTTTCTTGGGATCCTGCGGCCAGCAAACTCCAGATTGTGCAGTGCTGGCAAGGGGAAATTGACAGGTTTTAGCTTACTTTGCCAACAAATTCTGGACACGGGTGGTGCCAGAAGAGGGAAATTGCCAGATGTGGGCACTGGCAGTGCCAGCGCACACCAGATCTGGGTAGGGAATGTGCCAGCACCAGGAAATTGCCAAATGCTAACTTTCAGTGCCAGCATATTGCTGGAATTATGCTGTGCAGGAACCTGAAAAATTCTGGATCTGGGCACTTGTGGTGTCAGCAAACACAAGACTGGGTTGCTGTAGGTACCAGGTATTTGCAAGGTTTTGGCTTTCTTTGCCAGAAATCACTAGACTTGGGCTGTGCTGGCACCGGGCAATTCCCGCATCTGGGCACTGGTGGTGCCAGCAAACACCGGATCTTGGCATTGCCAATGACAGTAGCAGGGAATTGCCACATTTTGGCTTTCTTGACCAGAAAATTGCTGGACTTGGCTCTGCCAGAACAGGGAAATATCCAGATGTGAGCACTGGCAGTGGCAGCAAACACCAGGTCTGGGCACCTGTATTGGCATCAGGAAATTGCCGGATTTTGGCTTTCTGTGCCAGCAAATTGCTGGACTTGGGCTGTGCCAGGACAGGGAAATTTCAAGATCGGGGCGCTTGTGCAGCAAACACCAGATCTGGGTGGTGCTGGTGGCAGCACCGGGAAGCTGCTGGGTTCTGGCTTTCTTTGCCAGAAAATTGCTGCATTTAGGTTTTGCTGGCACTGAGAAATTTCCAGATGCTAATTTTCTATGCCAGCAAACTGCTGGAATTAGGCTGTGCAAGCATCTGAAACATTCCTGATCTGGGTACTGGTGGTGTCAGCAAACCCGAGATCGGGTTGCTGTAGGTACCAGGTCTTTGCTTGGTTTTGGAATTCTTTGCCAGCAAGTTGCTGGACTTGGGCTGTACCAGAATAGGGAAATATCAAGATCTGGGAACTGGCAGTGCCAGCAAACACCACATTTCAGGAAGGACTGGATCTGGACCCGTTCCCTCCCTGCCTCCCTCCTTTAGCAAGGTGCCAGAGGGGCTGGACAGCAGCCAGGCAGAAAGGGACGTGGGGACACTGATGGACAGCAGGCTGGACATGAGCCAGCAGTGTGCCCAGGTGGCCAAGGAGGCCAATGGCTCCTGGCCTGGCTCAGGAATGGTGTGGCCAGCAGGAGCAGGGCAGAGATTCTTCCCCTGTGCTCAGCACTGCTTGGGCAGCACCTTGAGTGCTGTGTCCACTTCTGGGCCCCCAATTTAGGACATGGAGGGGCTGGAGCGTGTCCAGAGAAGGGTAGCAAGGCTGGGGAGGGGTGTGGAGCACAAGTCCTGTGAGGAGCAGCTGAGGGAGCTGGGGTTGTTTATCCTGGAGAAGAGGAGGCTCAGGGGAGACAAGGCGGTTTCAGGGCACAGGCTGGACTTGATGATCTCCAAGATCTTTTCCAACCTTGCTAATTCTGGGATTCTCTGGAACTACCCTTGGACCAGTTGCAGGAGGAGCTCTAGGCCTCCTCTTCAGAAGCTCCAGCAGCCCAGGACCCTCAGCTTCTCCTGCCAGCCCCAAAGCCCATCCTGTCAGTCCTGCAGAGCCTCTGCAGCTCCTCCTCACTGCCCAGAACAGGGAGCCCCAGAGCCAGACACAGCAGCCCAGATGTGCCCCCCTGGCCTGGGGTGCCGCTGGCAAGGGAGCAGCACCAGGCACTGCAGGAGCCTGCAGACAATTGATCTGAAGGCCAAAGCTCCTTAGCTCCTTCTGAAAGAGCAGGAACAGTTTCTCATTCCAGAGTGGTGGAATGCTGGGCACCGCAGCTCCGGGTGAGGACTGGACACAAGTTTGCTCCCACTGAGTGCTGGGATGGGTTCTGCAGGAGCTCTGGGCTCCTGTGCTTGCCAGGCACAATGAGGAGAGAAGGAGCCAAGTCCACTGATGTGGGAAATGGATTTGTAGAAAGTTTTTAGAGCCTAATAGAAGGCCCACAAAGTATGAATCTGTATATAAATCTTGAGACAAGAAATGCTAACTTAAAAATTTCCATGGAATAGGACAGATATTGTTGAGAGAGAAATGCAGCTGGAAAAAAGTTTCAAAAGATGGCCTTGCAAATAAGATTTTGGAAAAACAGAGCTATGAAAGATGCATTGTAGTGGGACCCACAAAGAGTAGTTTTAAATAATTGGCTTTAAGGCATCTACAACATGGCATGGCAAAAGGCTGATAGACCAAGAAACGCTTATAATGTAAAATATTTAGGAAGTAGTTGGCTTCTGATTGTGATGGCGTGAATGATAACATCTGTATTGTCTCACCCTTCTCATGAGACTGAAAATGGAATAGAAGTTTTTAAAACACCTCTCAGTTGCCCCATCTCTAGGTCAAGAAAAGAGTATTATCCAACACACTGACACACCTTTTCCTCAAGCATAGCCCAGCCTGGACCAAACACACTGAAAGGTTTCCCCTGTGGCCCATGTCTCGAAACATCAGGTCTGCTGTTTGACAACTCAGGTTGGTTTGGTGTCAAGGAGTTCCCTCAGAAATACTGGGTTTGTCTTCCTCTGTGCCTTCCCCTCAGCAGCCTTGGGGATGCTCCTGTGTGAAGCCATCTGTCTCACACAGTTTGAGACAACTTCAAACAGGATACTGTGCAATAAGTCGTCTCCTCTAAAGTGTTCCTGCAATCCCTTTCCAGCAATGGGAAATTATTACTGATAGATGAAAGTGGAAAACCCCCAACAGTTTATTATCAAACAGAATCCCCCATGACACGCGTTCCAAGAAGGCGCCGGGGTCTCTCTCGGAAGAACAGGAGCTGTCACGGAGCAGTTCCAGCAGCTGATGGAAGCTCGGGGACTCATCCGGTGTCGGCTTTCTCCCACGGCAGAGCTCCATGGGGCGGGCAGGGCAGTGAAGCAGCTGGGCTGGAGCCCCTCGCTGCCTTGTCTCCCCGGCGTGGCTCAGCCCACAGACTCTCGGGCTGGGAGCGGGGCCGCTCCGCTCCTGCCGGCACCGTGTCCCTGGGCTTGGACAAACAGTTTCCTGCCAGGAGAGCCCTGCACACTGCTCCACAGATCTTTCATACAGGCCCAAACCAACACCAAACACTCTGTCTGCAGCAGCTTTGCACAAAGGGCTGCAGCAATCCGGGACAGCTGCAAGTGAGTGTCGGAAGGCTCTTGTCTTGTTCCTGTCAGCAGAATGCTTGATGATCTGATGCAGTTTTATTCAGATGTAACATGAGAGCGGAGGTTTTTTGTTAAAATATTTCATGATGAGTAACAAGCCTTGGGTGCATGAGGTACAGGACTGACATGCCAAAGCATGAGCGTATCCTCCAAAGCGGCCAGTCTAATTGTCCATTTTATTACTCTTGTAATTACTTCACACTAATGAGGAAAACCAAGCTCTGCTTGGAGGCAAAACAGGCATGGGATACACTATGGTCCCTCGCAGGCTCAGCAGGGCTGGCAGTGACAAAGCAGGCCGTCTGCTTCATTGTGAACCACTACAGAGCTACATCCCAATCTGGTTTATGTAGCGTGGTATTATTAAGAGCTCCTTTTCTGCATGAGACACAAAAAGGAGATTCCAAATGATCTTCATGCAAGCATGCAGTAAAGAACTGCTTCTGCTATCCTAACAAAGCATTTGCTTTGGCAATTACACTCTTCCCATTCATCTTTTGATGCAGACACGTCAGGTTTTCTCTCACACCCCTGCAAGGCTGGCAGTCTCTGTTTCCCATTTCCTGTTCTTCTCTAGAGATGGTGCAGTGGCTGCTTTGAAACAAAAAGCCCTGAGATCTGGACAGCGTGAAGGAGCATGAAATGCTAATTAAGTGCTCATATTGGTAACACCCAGGTCTGCACTGCCCAGTGCTCTGCAGCAGCAGCAGCAGGACCATGCATCATTCCTGTTGGTTGATGTTCATGTTTCTGGTGTGCAAGAGCAATGACTTTGAGGAGGGACAAAAATGCCCCTCTTCAAACAGTGGGTGTGCAAGGAGATGTGAAGTTTCACAGCCTTTTCTAGGATATTTCAGAAAGATCTAAGAGAATATTGTGGCATGGGGTAGGTCCCTAATTTTGTCTCCAGAGAAGTCCCCAAAGGGCACATTGACTCTGCTGCTGATGGCAACCCCATAAGCTCATGGACCAGTTTTCCCTGCAACGTTCCACCCTGCCTGGGCTTTGCTAGGCCGGGACTAGACCCAGAGCCAAGCAAACACAGGCAGCCAGGTGACATTGTGTAACATCAGAAGCTGGCAACCATGAGGACTTTCCTGTCAAAAGGTTACAGCTTGCACTGGGCCCAGAAGTGTTTTACCCTAATGCAAAGCAAATTGAAATGTGAAGTTTAAAAGCTTCAAATGACTATGAAAGGAAACTGCAGAATAATTTCTGGAAGGGCAGCATTGTCAATGATCATGCTGCCCACCAAGAGCTGGAGCTGAATCCAGAATTGCTTCTTCCAGCTGGGCAGGAATTCATTCCACTGGCAAGCACTGATCCACGGGAACAAATGATCCCCTAGCTCTGGGCTGAATGGCAGCCAGGCTGCAGTGCAGATTTGAGGAGCCCTTGTCACTTGTTATTGGCCTCCCAGGGCACTCATCCTTCTGCAAACAAGGTGCAAACAACACAGCTGCACTGCTGTCCCGGATAAATATACATATGGGTGACTTTGCCAAAGCAGTGCATCATTTCCCAGTGAAATACATGACCTCTTCTTACCTATGGAATTGTGATTGAAGACACCTGTGAGCCAGATCTGTGGGAGATTGCAAAGGAGAAAAGCTTTGGGATTTGGGCACACTTCTCTTGGTTTCTTTGCTCAGGCCTTTGGTGAGCACAGAACACACCTAGGTAGAAAACCTTTGATTATACAGGATCTTTTGGATCCATTGTCCCTCAAACAGGTCAACAGGTGACTGTTGTAATGCTAAGTAACAAAGAGCAGCACAAATGACACAAAGATAACATGGCCAAAGTGGAAGAGGAGAGGCCCAATGAGGAAAGGATGTGGTGAGACACTGGCACACTGAGTGAGCTGCACTCCCATAATCTCTACGCCAGAAGGTCCTGGTCTCACATTCTCCTCTTGGTTTTTTCGATTTTGTTTATTTATTTACTTTTTTTTCATCATCAAAATGAAATATATAGAATTAAAGACATGTCATCAAAACTTAAAGACAGAATCAAAACACATTAATTCAAAACTACATCTAAAGATCAGAACATATGTACATCTATAACTATGAAGCCTAACGCATCAATCCTTTTCTTCAAGCACTCTCCATACAGGCGGCAGCTTCTTCCTGAGCTTGGAGGATAGAGAGCTCTTCTGGATGAGAGACAAGGACTTTGTGGGTGAGAGAACATCGGAAGTGTCCCGAGACAACTTCTCGGTAAGACTGTAACCAGCCAGATCTGCAAAATGGAGACACAAAGTTTAACAGAGGCCACAATGCAAACCTAAAGCATCTGAAGCTCTGTATTTCATGGGACACATTTCCTGGAGATGTGTAAACAGCTGCACAGGGAAACATGCTCCTGCTGGCAGACACTGAGGCAGGCCAGGGCAAACCCTGAGCCACTTGCCCAGAGCTGGCACAGGCCCAGCCTGGCCTCTGGGCTGCCCTGGGACAGCAGGGAGCCCAGAGCCCTGTGCTCCCCAGGAATGGCTCAGCTGCACAGGCACCCTCCTGCTCCTCTGCCTGCCCCACAGCTCAGCAGCCCCACAGCTCCAGGGGCACTGGCAGCAGCACAGCTCATTGCAGGGGCACATGCAGGGCACAGCTGTTCCCTGGCAATGTGCACAGCCTCTCTGGGCTGCCACAAGACCCTTCCTGCCAGCAGAGATTGGCCCAGCTCCCCCCTCACCTCTGTGTGAGGCTGAGCCATGATTGCCTTCACCTTGTCCTCCATCTGGAGCTGCTTCAGGCCCCCATGCCATGACTAGGAAGGGCAATGGAGAGAGTGGGGCAGATGCACACCCTTCCTTAGGATTTTGTCATTTTTGGCACAGCTCAAAAGGCAAATCCAGAGGTTTCCAACTCAGCGCTTCCTCAGCCTTCTGGAGAACATCTCGCCTTCACCAGCCCAGCATTTTGGAGAGGTTTTCCCGCACATGTGGAGGCTTGCTGGCAGCACATTCCTTCAGCTGGGTGCCCATCACCTTGCAGAGGGCAGAGGCCAGCTTGGTGGCCACGGTGCGGACGCTGGCGCTCCGCACAGGCAGCGCCTTGTTCTCCAGGCAGGGCCAGAGCACGGGCAGGGCGTCGCGCTGGGCGACTTCAGGGCTCCTGGCATGAACCCCCTGCACAAGCACTGCCGGGACAGAGACACAGCTCCTTACCCACCAGCCTCACTGCAACAAGGATCTGCCTCTGCTTCTGCTTCTTGCCAGCCTCTCTGGCCAAGAGCAGCAAAACAGCACCCAGAGCCCCTTGGTCCAGAAAGGGGCAAAGCAGCTGAGCATCCTGGAAACAGAACCACCAACCCCTCAGCACTAACTGCTCCAACCAGAGCCTTGTCCCTGCGGCAGACTTCCTACCTTTACTAAATTAGTACACAATCTCTGCATAAACAATGAATGAAATGTCCAATTGCCTTTGATTTCCATTAAGAAGTTGTCTAAACCCACACTGAAGATTTGGAAATGCACCATAGAGAGGAAATGGAGAGATTTCTAATAAAAGGGATGATTCCATTTTTGTAGCTTTGATGTCAAGTGCCAAATGTCTAATCTGGCTCTTCCCTGTGCTCAGTGGCACACAGCAAAGGGCAGGGTTAGAACACACCTCAAAACTCCAGCCCACCAGAGATGGCTGCTGCCTGACAGCTGGATGAGAAGCATCAGTGACCAGCTGGGGTCTTTGGCAGAATGCTTTTGGGGCTTCCAACAAAGAGCTGTTTCAAACCTCAGGGTGTCTTAGATAATTACTCAGACCCCATTGCCTTGGCATTTGGGCATCTCCACATTTTAATGCCACTTCCCCTCTCAATCTTAATGGCATTTTTTCTTATGATGTCCACTTGAATAAGGGCATAGAGAAAGAAAAATGCTACACAGGGGACTCAAATATAACCAAAACACGAGTGTTTTCTCATATTGTCTCTGAAATATCTCTGCTCATTTTCTGAACTGAACTATATCAAACACAGACAAAAAGTTACTACCAACAGGCTTCTTGCATGGCAGATTTGGCTGAGAGATCAAAACCTGAAATGCTTTGGAGACCATTCTTGTTTTCTGATCAGACAAAATGTTATCTACCAGCCATTTAATATTCTGTGGTGGAAGAGACTTAATTTTCTCTATGCTGTTAATCCACCAGCAGTCAGCAACAATGAAAGAGCTCCTACAAGTACCCAAAACCAATTCTGCTTAGCAGGAAAGGGTTATGGAACCCATTTTAAAATGGGAATTCATTTGAGTTTAAATGCAATTAAAGACATTGGTGACTACTGAACAGGAGGAGCACCTGTCTGTTCCTACTATATTGCAGAGAGAGCATCTGCTCTTTCTAAAGTACTCCAAATTTATGGTTAAATCGTTTTTTTGAAAAAGATGACCTCTTTTTCAAAGAACAGCTAAACTAAATTCCCTGTTGCTGGAGATGTACTTTATTCAAATGCTCTTTAAAGGGCCTTTGACATTCCCAATCACTGAACATGCCCTTTTGAGATTCCTAATGAAGACACAAAGTGTATTAAACCTTGCATTCAAAGATGTTGGCATAATTAGCAGTGGATTTAGCCCCAGTTGAAGCAAGGCTATCAATCATCTTCTCTGCTATATATTGAGATTATCCTTTTTCCATTCCTTGGCTCTGGCTGACACAGCAAGCTCCTCTGAGGAATCAATTATCAGCTGCATTTGTAGCATTTTGGACAGCGCTGACACAGGCAGACACTGTTTGCACACCCTGAAAGGCTCAGTCCAAGGCCCCTCTGACAGTACAGGCAGGGAGCCTCAGCACTCTGCTTCTGTCCCTGTGCCCCAGAGGCTGCCTTGCACTAAACCCGTGCCTCTGGTACCTCTGTTGAGTTCTGGCCTAAAGCTGTGACCCCCAGGCCCTGCACGGTTCAGCCTCAAAACTTTCCAAGAGAAAAACAAGAATTCTGTGAGGACAAAACAAACTGATGCCCTGAAACAGCATTGGCCACCATTTCCCCTCAAAGATCACAGATGCCCCTGAGCTCCCCAGAGAGGAGCCAGCTGGGGCATTTTCAGCCCTCCCTTTGCTGGAGGTGGTTCTGAGATGCCCCAGTGAGAGCTCAGCCCCAGGCCGAGCGCCGCCCCCATCTCAGGTGCTGCCCAGCTCTGCAGCAGCCAGGGAAAACCTGCCAAACCCACCTGCCTTGGCCATGGGGCAGCAGGGACACGCTCAGCACCTCCTGGTTTGGAGGAGCTGCTCTGCTGTCTGCTCACAGGCATTCCCTGTAAATGCTCCCTGGGAAGAGCTCTGGGCTCAGAAGGGGAGGCCAAGCCTGTGATACGCTCGGTGACATCCAGCAGGGCTTGGCCACTCAGGTGATTCCATTGGTAGCTGAATTCTTTCAGCAGGGACACTTTATCTACAAGGGAAACACACGTTTCTGCTCACTTTTCTTAGGTCATAGGAGAAAGGGCAGGGCCAACACCATTTTATAAAATAAAGTACATTTCTGCTGTGTTTTGAATCCTTTTCTTCTTTCCTTCCAGCCTACTTGGCAGGGTTTTAAATTCCAAAATAAAAGCTCTCCTTTTGTCGGTTTCTCGGCTGTTTTATGGCCTGGAAAGGCTCGGGGATGGTCTTGGGCATCCCACGCTCCAAAGGATGAAAAGAGGCTTCAGGTTTTTTCTCGGTCTTCAGTGTTTATTAGTTGTTTATCTAAAAGATTTTCTCTCGGCCCGACAGAGGTCTGCACAGCAAGTCAGCCATGAGCACACTGAGAGCCCCCGGGGCAGTCACCTATCTTTATACTCAAAATTATGTATACAATATTTATCAATTTTCCCCAATACCTTCTACCCTTATTAACCGGTGCACTTTTAGTAATAACCAATCCCAAAGTGCCAACATCACCACAGAAGATGGAGGCTAAGAAGAAGAAGAAGAAGAACAGGACACGCCCCAATTCCTCCATCTTACTTCTTTAGACCCCCTGTACAGAAATCCTAAACCCCGTGTTTCACACTCTAATTAACTTATCCCTTCACCATTTACCCCAGTGAAATCCTCCCATCCTCATACAGGTGTCGTCTCCCGTGTAGGATCAAAGTCCAGCCTCCAGACACTTCTGGCAACATTCCAGGACTCCCGAGCCCCCCAAGGGTGGTCTCGGTCACTCTGCACATGAGTCCTGAGGTGCTGAGATCCCACATCCTTTCACATTTGTAAATCCAAAGTTGTTTGCTGTAGCTGGAGCTGTGTTAAAACATTTCACATCAGGGACCTCATGAGTTCAGTCACATGGAAGCAGCGAAAAGGTTTTGCATCCCAGAGCACAAAGGAAGAGCCCCATACTTGGGACACAGAAAGGCACTGAGTCAGGCAGTTCCTGAGTTCACAGAGCAGCTGGGGAGGAGAAAGTGGAAGCTCCCCTTGAAGACCTGCCTCTTCAACACTCCTTTTTTCAGGCATATTTCCCCACTGCAGCATTCTCAGAGCTGACATAAATGTGTGTGGCAAAGGAATTTAGAGCAGCCCTTGCCTATGTAGTTAATTGCTGTGGCCATCTTGCCCCACGCAAAATAACATGTGGAACAAGGCATCCTTGAAAGCTGGGTTTATACCTGTTTGTTCTAAAGAAATGAACTTGGTGAATCACAAGTTCCCCTTTGAACATAGAAGACAAAGAAGAAAAGTGGAAAATAGGCAGCTAATGCCTCTAATGTAGAGCCTCCCAGGTGGCTGCCCTGCAGAAGCTCTGATGGGTCAGTGTCCCTTCATGCCAACAGCAAAGCTGTTCATTTCGGAAGTCAGATGGGGCCCAAGCAAACTCCAAACCCCCTTTGCCTCTGAACTGTAGCAGAGCTGCAGTCCAGGACTTGCTCTTCAGACAAGCAGCACAGAGCCAAGGGCTCCTGGGACTGTTGGGAAATGCTGATCCCATTCCAGCCTGTTGGGGATGGTGCATAAGGACTGCACCTGCACAGCCTCTGGTGGGTGTCAGCTGCAGTGTTCCCCAGACAAGAGCAGCTGTCGAGGCACTCAGCGCTCTCTTGTGCAGGAGAGACAGAGACGAAGCTGAGGAGAGTCCCTGCCAGGGCTCAGCCTTACCCAAATGAGCAATGGATTCTCCCAGTGCTTTCACAGCTGCCCCACGAACCCTGGGATCCTTTGAGTTCAGGTTCTTTGTTATTCCTTCCACCAAACCAATGATCAGCGGGTTCAAGGCATCTCTCAGGGCTCCTGTGATTTCAGCCAGCACGTCCAGCACCCTCTGCTTCACTTTCTTGTGGCTGTCAGATATTCTCAGGACAAAACAATCAAAAATCTGTGAAGAGAACAAGCAATGTGAAAGCTGGATTCAAATGCCCCTGTTTGAAGAGTGGCTGTAGCAGTCAGCAATGTCAAAGATGAAAGTGATCCTTTCTGTCAGGGCAGCACTCGCTTGCACAATTTCACTGTTTTCCTGTGGGCCACTCAATGGAATGGTGGCGCAGCCTCATGCTGGTTGAAAGATTTTCTTCTGTTTTTAGGAGGTTTGGCTGGGGACTGAATGGTTGCTATGGTATTTCTCTCCATCTATAAATCATTAAATCAATTCCATTTATTAATGCTAAAGAGTACCTTTGCTTTGAATGGAAGCAGATGTTTACAATGCCTGGTTTTCTATACAGTTGCCTCAAGTACTGAGGGCAATTATGATTTTGCCAAAACTATGGCTGGAGGAGATCTAAGTTTTCTTTGTTTGTCTCAGAGCCAGTGTCTGGAGAAGAGCAGGGCCCTGATCAACTCTTCCAGGATCCAGA
This sequence comes from Ammospiza caudacuta, assembly GCF_027887145.1. Lineage (NCBI taxonomy): Eukaryota > Metazoa > Chordata > Aves > Passeriformes > Passerellidae > Ammospiza > Ammospiza caudacuta. The sequence continues at coordinate 5,237,640 of NC_080602.1, forward strand.
CCATTTCTCTAAGTAACAGGTGGACTTCTGAAATGTAATGTGCTGTACAGCTCTCATTAGAGCAGGTTCAGTCCCTTGACAGCCTCATTATCAGGCACCTTTCCCTGGAGAAAGGGAAAAAGCAGCTACTGGGAGGAGAAGGCAGAGATGAGTCCTTAGCTGTTTTCCTCCTTTTCCAAAGAGAAAAAAAGACTCCCAAGAAGGGTGAGCACTGTCTTTACCAAGAGGAATAGGAACAAGGATGGAAATGAGTAGCCAGAGCTGTGCCTGTGTAAGACAAGATGGAGTATATAGAAGTATCCTTAAATAAAACAACTGGGTTTAAACCAACCCAGCCTGATACTTCCCTTCCCTGTGCAAACCCATTTTTGGTCTGGAGAACAATTGCCATGCTTTCAGGGGCTGGATTCCCTTCACTTCACCCAGCTGGGAGTAGGAGAGAGCAGCAGTTACACCAGCAGAAAATTCTGCCATCATCTGATGAACAGCATCAATAGGCACCTGCCAGACAAATACAGCTGGACTGAAATAACTTGTCCTGAAGCCTGGACCTGAATTACATTTGTCTGGGTGAGAGGGACCAGCGTGTCCCAAACAGCCAGGACAGAGTGCCAAGACACACTGAATTAACTTTGCTGCTACAGGCTGAGGAAAGGAGATAAAGGAAAGGAGCAGCGAAGATACCCCACATACTTGGGCAATGTTAGTGGAGATGAGCTGGGGGCTGGTTTTGCACAGGTCTAGGAGGAGTTCCACTCCTTCCATCCGTGCCTGAAAACCCCTTGGCTTCCAGGAGATGGTGAAGCTTCTGGAGCAGCTCCGTTTCTTCCACTGCTGGAGGTGACGTGACCTGGGCTTTTGCACGGGGTAGGAGGTGTCCATCAGAGGGAGATTTCACCCTGGGAAATAAAACCAAATGAGGACCTGGTGGTGATAATTATCATAGCATGGCATCCCCATAGTGGAAATAATTAGCATGGGCTCCATGATTCCAGAAGGCTGATCAATCACTCTATCATACTATACTATACTATACTATACTATACTATACTATACTATACTATACTATACTGAAACTCATTGCCCTCACAGACAGTCTGATACAGACAGACCAGATTGGGCAATTGAATCCAAAACACCATCACCAGTGGCCAATTAAGAAATTACCCTTTGGTAAACAAATCTCCATAACACATTCCACGTGTTCACAACAACAGGTGCAGCAAGTGAGGATAAGAATTGTTTCTCATTCTTTTCTCTGATCTTCTCACAGCCTTCCCCAGAAAAATGCCTGGGAAAGTTGTGCCTGCTGCTCTCTATGGAGACAGTTGCAGCCACAGACAATACCTGCAGTTAATTGTGAGCAAAACATCTTGAGCAGCTTTCCTAATTATGTCATTTCAAGCTGCAAAGTCATGGGGCTCTGAAGAACAACATGGACCTCATGACAATCATTACAGGAGACAATCTGCAAGTGACATTCTCACCACTGCTCACTCAGGAAAGCCAAGGATGAGATGCATCTGATCTATCTTCAGATGGCTGCCAGGGCACACAGATCACTTTGCTTTGTGGAGAAAGAGAGACACTACTGCCAAGTTTAAATGCCTCCTCATATGGGACGTGTGTGTCTTAGAATAAGGGAACTCATCACTCTGGAGAAGTGTCTCTGCAACGAGGCATGACAATCTGGAAAAGTAGCTCAGATGCATCTGAACAGATAAACAGGGCCATATTTGAAAGATTCAGAAAATCAGTAAGAGAGATAAAAACAGAAGCCAGACATCCCAGAATTACACTCACATTTCATTTGCTTCCCTGGAGACCAGATGCACAGCTTCACAACCCCACCGGGAACAATTCTCCTGATCAACCTGTCTCTTCCATGAGCACAGGAAGATGCCAGCTGTGCTACTGAGGCATGTGGTCACTTTCCTGCCACTGCTGAGCAGGACAGAGCTAAATAAATCCCCTCTGCTATCAGAGCAGAACAGGTACAAGCAGCTCTGCAGCTGCCATGAAGAGACAGCAAGGAGCAAATTCCTGTCTTAAATGCTGATTGCAGCACAGGGGGAAATAAACCAAACATGCTGTCCATCAAGCAGATTACGTGAAGGACAGGAATTTCAAAGCAAAAAGTGCACATTGAGACACCTGTTGACTGAAGTTGTTCAGGAATTGCCTTGCTCCTTACTACTCAAACTTGGCACTGTTTGAGGGTAAGGAAACCACGATTCCGCCAGGCCAAACCACACGGATGAGAACTGCATCTTTGTGGAAGGGCATCTTGCTTCCAAACTGAGATTTCTCATCAAAACACCCATCTGAAAAAGACTCCACTCAGGTGAAAAAAAGCCCTGTTTGAATTTACTTGTCCCAAGTCATGCAGCAGAAACTTGGCTCTCTCCCAGCCTCCACAGCACTGCCCTTGCCACTGCACTGGATCGTCTGAGCTGCCACCAGTGGGTGTCTGTTTGTCTCTCCATTTTTGTGGAAACCCCTCCAGAGAAGTTGTGTTCAGCACAATGCACAAGTAGACATTTTTTATCCTAGAGCATTTGTAGGGAAAGGAAACAATCTGTGGCATTGGTCATTTCTGCCAGACAGTTTTTCCTGAGGAAGAGGCATGCAAAGCTTGTCATGTGCTTTGTCACATCTGACAAAAGTGCTCAGTACCGTTTGCCAGCAGACAATGTGGCCTGGGGCTCCTCTGAGCCATCGTTCCTCTCCTTCACCGGCTCCTTGACAGATGGGCCTTCAGCCTTCTGGTTTTCCGTCCCCTACAAAGACACAGAGAAACCCCATCAATCTTTAGAGTATAAACCAGGAAATTCCCTGTTGAAAACACAAGTTAAAACCAGGATCACTGCTACCAAGGCTTAGGGAAACATTTCCTAACTTACAGATGAAAACAGACCAGAGATTCAGTGATGCCAACTCTTCGTTTTCAATAGCCCAAGGCAGGTTATGGGTGCTACCAGACTCAGCAGCAGTCTAAAATCCCAAATTCCTTAGTCTTGAGCATAAATGGGAATAATGCAAACTGGCAGGCAATTAGTGTTTGTGAAGGAATCAACAGAATAAACTGGACTCTTTGGGGGTTGGCCCAGTGTGTTGGAAGTTGATTTGGTTCAACACTCACTCTCCCTGTGCCTGCACAAAGGCAGGCTCCCTTCTATAACGTCAATAGAAAAAATAAAATTGCCTCCCTCAAACAAACAAAGGATTTTTCACTGGATGCTGCTGAATTCACCAAGCTTCTTCCAGCCCCACATGGCTGGACAGCAGGGCAGTATTCCCAAAAGACAGACAGTCATTGTAGTAACTAGGCTTGGACATCTTTTGTAAATTTGGGAATTTTCTTGGCACTACTACTTCCAGTGTCCTTTGCAAAGACTCTGTTATCTTCAGAAGCACAATTCTCACTTAATTGCTGTACAGGGGGCAGGGTAGGGAGAGCATGGTGGGTGCTTACGCTTAAATGTAAATCCATTTTCTCCTCTTTCCCTTTCCTCTTTGTGACAAGTATTGAAAATATTCAAAACCCCACTTTTCCCTAGTAATATCAGTTCCTTTGTGGTCTGCAGATGAACAGGCTGAGGATTAACAGCTCATTCCCAGGAGCAAAATGATTCAGCAGAAGAGGAATGAGCTAAAGACAGATTGGGTATGTTTGATCTCATATTAGCAGTGGCAATACTTGCACAAAGGAGACATTTCTCCTGCCAAGCACTTATTTTCTTCCTAATTCTTGTCAGAATATCTTCCAGGTCACGGGGGGAAAGAGATTGTTCCAAAACTGTTTTAAATTGTTGATGATTGAGCAACATCTTCACCATCTCCTGTCCATAATGCCTAAGGAAGGAAGGAATGAAGGAAGGAAACAAAACAAAAGTGAACAAACACAGGAAGAGCGTTACCAGAAGAGACTGATACCTTAAACTCATCAGGTGCAATCCCTGCATAAGAAGGCATTGCCTACTCAGCAAAGAGGGAGATTTACCTCACTTGACACTGCACAGTGCTGTCAGCTGAACACAAGAGGCAAGAGGAGAATGTGGGGCCACAGAAAAATACCATTTCACTCTGAAACTGGGGGTGTGCTTCTGTGGCATCAAAGGATCCCAGGGAACAAGCAAAACACATCTGCTTTGTTGTCAGAGCCTGTTAGCAGTGTCTTGCTGCCATTGCACAATAATTTGCCTTTCTTTACCTGGCAGGGAAGCCAGGACAAAACACCTCATGCATCCTCTTGATAATTCTATACTCTGTGTATGCACAGGGGCAGCTAGTTGCTCTGGTGTTCTTGGCAGCTATTCATGGGAATTTCATCATCAAAGGAAGGGGATTTTGGTGATTTGGGTTGATTTTGCCAGTAGGAAACCACAGTTTTCTTCAAGAAGAAGTTTGGAACTCACTGAGCCACAGATAACAGCATTCTAGAAATCTGCAGAACAGGTTTAGAAAGACTGAATATTTTGGCTAAAGACCCCTGAAATATTTCTAGAAAGTCTGAAGTTAATGAGAAATGGATGTTGGGATCCTTCAGTGATGAACATTAGCCAACACTTTGGCTTTGTGTTTTGCACCTAAGGCCAAACAAAAGTGTTGGACTGGCTGATCTGAGCTCTTTTGATCTCAGTAAAGAATCCTTCAAGCCACAGGAAAAAGGTGGCAATGCTCCTTTTTGCTGGCCAGCCTCAGGTCTCCCAGCACAGCCATTTGCCCAGGCAGCCCAGAGCAGTGGTCACAGTGCCAAGGCTGACAGAGCTCAAGAAGAGTTTGGACAATGCTCTCAAGCACATGGAGTGACTCTTGGGGTCACTGCACATGGCCAGGAGATGGACTCGATGACCCTGATGGACCCTTCCAACTCAGCATATTCCATGGTTCTGTGACCCTTATTCACACCGTGAGGTAACTTCATATTCCCTTTAGTTTCCACTCTTGTGTGGTTTCACCTTTACAGCCAGACACAAAGCGGTTTTCCTGTTTTGGGAGGTGAAATGAAGATCATTACTTGTGTCCTTGTGGCAGTCCTGAGCAAGCTTCCCTGCCACGTGTGGCAGCCTCTCAGCCCTGGGGGTGCCTGCGAGCTGGGTGACTCCAATTCTCTCCACCAGGGACAGGAGGAGTTGGGCCGCACACTCGCGCACCGGGGCGGGGCGGCTGCTGGGGAGGAGAGAGCAAACCCTGGGCACAGGGACAAGGAGCAGCGGCAGCGCCGGCCTTGGCCAGAGCTGCTCCCTGCCCTTGCTGGGGGAAGGAGCCCGGGCTCTCCCTGCGCCTTCAGACACCTGCACAAGGCTCTGTCCTCAGCTAAACACAAAGGTAGCATTGCACACTAGGCCTGCCTGCACGGAAGAGGGAGAATTCAGTCTCCCTGCACTGTCTGATACTCAGTTTCTTTCACAGTATTTGCTCGGAGTAAGATTAAAGAAATAGATGACATATGAATAATTTAGAAATTAAGGACAATTGATGCTGACCCATCAGAGGACACCCAGTACACAGAGCTACAGCAGGACTGAGGCTCTTTCCACCCATTTATCCCCAAATCTGCAGACCTTTGGAAAACAACAAATGCAGGGAAAACACATGGTGGGCTGTGAAGTTGCAGAATATCCAGCAATGCAGCCTGTTTCTGCTGTGGGGCTTGGCAATGGATCCATCTGAATGTTTTACCCTATTGCAAAGCTGAGGAAAGGGGGGCAGGCAGTTTAGCCAGGCTGTCCTGCTCTAGAGAGTGTCTCTTGGGAACTATCAGGCCCAGCACCAACATTTAAGGCAGCATTTGCTCCAACTGTCCCATGGCTGTCAGCCTGTGGAGGTGCCTGTAGAGTGATTCATCTTCTCAAGGCTAACATGAAACATCAGTTTGCATAGAAAGTAGAGCTCTAAGCCAGGACAGTCATACAAGGCTCCTTTGGCAGGAGCTGCACCTGCTGTGCAGGCTGTGCCACACCCAGCAGATTGTCCCCCATGTGCTCCACGCCCCAGCAAGGACCCTCCTCATTTCCCAAGTTAGTGGCATCATGAGGAGATGTGGTTTTCCCAGGGCCTCTGTGGTTAGCACTGTGAAATACCAAACACTGCTCACAGCTGCAACTGCAATTGCCCCTCTGCCCACAAAAGCACAAGGCTCTATCCTTGGCCTTTGCAGGCACTTTCACTTCCCCATCAGTCACCACATCTAGGAAAATCTGACAGACTGGGAGAACTCCAGGAAGCAGCAGGAAGCTGAGTCAGAGGACCTTTAGTTTGGGTATCAGGAAAAAGGGTTTTTCACCCAGAGGGTGGCTGGGCACTGGAACAGGCTCCCCAGGGCAGTGGTCACAGCACCAAGCCTGACAGGGCTGAAGGAGCATTTGGACAGCAATCTCAGGAACTTGGTGTGACCCTTGGGCTGCTCTGGGCAAGGCCAGGAGCTGGACTCCATGGTCCTGATGGGCCCCTTCCAGCTCCCCATATTCTACACTTCTGTGATTCTGAGAACTGATGGGCTGCAGGAGGGCAGAAATAGGTGACGAGAGGACAGAAGTGAGGTTGGTTGGAGAATCAAGTCACTGAGTTCACAGAAGATGCAGGATACAGGACCCTTCCCTCCAACCATTCCCATTCTCTTCTCCCTCCCACACACACAAAGGTGAAGAATATCACTAAAAGAAGAAGAACCTACTTGACTCCCATGTCCATGAGAGCAGTCATTGCTCGTGCAGGAGTCACATTCTCCACCAGGATCCCCAGGGTCTGACTGGCTGCTTTCTGAACAAATTCTGGGGAGCTGGACACCATCTGGAGAAGGACCCGAGCACCCTCATCCACCTCAGAGTCCATGTCCTTCTTCAAGGTCACAGAGAGCTCTCCCAGAGTGACAATGGCAGAGCAGGACACCTTGGAACGGAGGTTGGTCACCTGGGGAAGCCATGAGGGGAAACATAAGAATCACCTTGAAAAGAAAACCAGTTGCCTTCAGGAGAAGTCCCAGGAAATGACAACACATCCCACTGTGTCCAGGGTAACATACAAGTACAGGAAGAGCTGGAGAGCACAAGCACAGAAAGGCACTTACTCTGGCACCAATTTCTGGCCTCAGACCTGCTCACTTCAGGGCTAAAATAAAAATTTCATTCAGTGTTCTACTTAACCCTTCTAAAATGTCCACTGCTTTCAGT